>NW_023494785.1:32620489-33210489 GCF_904425465.1 Colossoma macropomum | reverse complement strand
TTATTATAGTCCAGAATCATATATATGAGGGCTGCATAATTTATTCATTGTTATGGCAGTACTAGCATTTGTAATACAGAGGCCTGCAATATGCTACAAAGCCCTCTAACCTTCCTGACCAGCCAAACATATCTGCTGTGTTTCTTCGGGCTTTTGATAAATCAAAACATCCACACGATCCAGCAAATGTAAATAATTTTAGTCAAAATAATGCATACATTCTTTAACCCGGTTATTTTAACAGTTAACAGATGTGTTTGTAAAGGGGAATTCCAACAATTTTTCAAAATTGCGCAGCATTTACCAAATCTGTATAATTCAATTTTTGAGATGTAAACAAAGTCGTCCCAAATAGTTTGATGTGAAATGGTTCATTGTAGAGCAACCTGCCGACTAAGGGTCGCAATGTCTGCAACACAAATATAGTAATTTTATTTACTATCCAAAATGACTAGCAAACCTGCTCGTCTTCTGAGTTTTATATGTAATGCATATACTGGTTAAATGGTGGTAAATCTAAAAAAAATGTGGTTTTTGGGGTATTATTTATTATTATTAATGGATTTCAAAAATATGTTTTTGGCCAAAATCTTATCTCAGAACTACTGTAAAACAATATCTGAGGAATCAGGCAGCAAATTGGTAACCATTTCATGTAATAACTTTCTGTGAGGCAGCTTATAGAGTCATTAAACTCCTCAGATGTCTGGTTCCTATCACCACCACTGTGAACAACTCTGAGTCACCAAGTTTCTCTAGAACTCATCAAACCACTCTGAATGACTTTGTTTACACCTCAACCATTTAATTATGCAGAGATTCTGAAAAATCAGTTGTTTTCCCATCTAGGAAGTGGATAAAGAGGGTAAAATATTTATTCCTGTCGTTACTCCAGCTTTACCTCTTGCTATAGCCTGTTGGTTTTTCTGTTACCTCATTCCTGAAACACATGACAAATGATATTTTCCACACTAACTACGCTTCCATGTTATCTGATTATCATGATTTATTTATTATTTTTGTGTGGATTAAGACAGAAAACAAAAATGACATACATTAAAGGCCCATATTCTACATTGTTTTGTATTTTTCTGTTTTAACATACCATAATTCATTAGACTGTTTTAACATACCATAATTCATTATCAAGACTATTTTTTAACGTCTCTGTTTCCCATAGAATTAAACAGGCTGTTTTCTTTTCCTATGCCTTTAAGACTGATGTATGTAAATACAACATAGCTAACTGGATTAGCAGATGTTTAGTTACTATATATGGACTGTATGAACCGAAGAATGAACAGTACGTTTTGAAACTTCAGCAATGTTTACATACTACATTAAACTAAATTTGGTTTTCCATGATATGAGGCCTTTAAGTTATCCAACACAACAGTAGAGACTATTTACACCTTCTGGGCAAAGCTACTGAGATCCATGTCTGTACTTTCAATGTGGAAACAATATAAAATCCAAAAAGCCATAATTCACACTTAACTGAGAGTGTGCATTCCTAAAGCATTCCCAGTGTCATGAATTAGGTATTTCTATTAAACTTGTCATTACTTGTGTAGACATCGAATGAGATTAGTCAGCTATTGATCAATATGAAGTGTTGACTTTGGCTCTCTTCCAGCTCAGTGACTTCTTAGCTTGCAGAGGATTTGAATTGGGATTAAAAGAGCACATCGCACATAACGCTACAGAAACTTTATTTCACACTGAGGTTTTCCACCGCCTGCCATTTTCGTCTGTGCCTTTCAGATTAGGAAGGATTAGGAGTCTGCCATGTGGGTCTCACTAATCTGAGATTAGCTGGATGGGAATAATGGGGTTTTCCAGAGACTCAGCTAATGGCCAAATCCCTGGAATGAGGCTGTCATGACGGAATCACAACACCCAGACACAACATCAAGGCTTTTTTTAGTATGAGGCTCTGGAGATGTGTAGAAGGAGAGCATTTTATTTTGCTTAAGCACTGGAAAAGTTGTATAGAAAGAGAGTGTTTATTTGGTTTTATTTTGGTCTAAGGCACTGGAAAAATTGTGTTTAGAGAGAGAGCGTTTTGGAATCTGGACTTAAACATGAAGGATTTGGCTTGGAAAAGAGGTGATGTTTGGTCCTAAGGGTGGGCAACGTGGCAAAAATATGACACTATGGTACTTGCATTTTCACAGTTTACAGTGTGTGTGTCATGATGTTTTTCTGGTGTTTGTGAACAAGTTGAAACATATCATTGCTGTTGGAACAAAATCTTTTATCTCCCACAGAGTAATTTTACAGGAGAAGTAAAGGATATGAAAAACAATACAATAATTTTATTATATTATATTAAAATATATTTTTATATTATTATACTTTTATTATATTATTGATTATAATTCAACATTTGTTAAGAAGGAAAGACAGGAAAATTCATATAATTGGTTAAAATAAATGAAGAAAATTATGTCATGATTGCCTGATGTCTGATCAGCTTGTCACAGTTTGTGCAGTTAATATACATGGGTGGTTGTTGTTTACTGGCTCAATGTAATTGTTCGAAATGTACTTTTGTAATAACTAAAATTTGGGAGAGGAACATGCCTGAAACCCCTCCTTCTTCCAATCTCTTGCCCAATAAATTCACATCCTCACCTTCCATTCCGAAGTTTTCACAGTCCCTACTGCCACCACATCACCTCCTTGTTTTTCAGTCCTATGTGAGTCCTACCACAGCTATGGGGGGTGGGTCCAACCTTCTAGCTACAGACAGAAGCCACCCAGAGCTTCAGGCCAAGTTCTCATAGTTGTCCCCCTCCCTCAATCAGTCTTCCCTCACACTACCACCACATGTTGAAGATACGGTCCAAACTCTGTTGTTTTGTATTCTGGAATCTCTAGACGATGCTCATCATATAGTCAGAGAACTGTATTCATTTCAGTGGCAGTCCATGAGCCAATAAAAAATAAGCATGCTTGTTCCAAAATTTAAACTGAATGGCTTTCGAATTACACTCTGGATACATGTTATTAATATCAGCGCTGCTGACTTTATGCAAGAAAGGCAGGTTTATACAGCACATTTCATACACAAGGCACAATTCAAAGTGCTTCACAAAGACAAATAAAAAAATTAAAATAAAAACTTTAAAAAATAAATAAAAATAACAAATAATACAGTATATTACTCAAGATTTTCCAGTACCTTAAGTGGGGAAACTCCCGGTCTGTAAGGTGTTAAACAGTCCCTCTGATAACAGTACTAGCATTTGCCTCAAAGAGAGTTGCTCAAACCAAATATAACCACTGGCTTGGGTCTTGTTCCAGCACCCTCAGTGAGGAAGATCATTGCTGTCATGTGTCAGAGTAAAACAAAAAAGGGATTGTTCAATCCTTAAGACAAAAGCTGGCATTTAGTCTCCAAGGGAGTTAATTAAACTCAGTAAAAACAATGTATAAATTCTTAGATTAACCCTCTAAATAAATAAATAAATGGAAAGTACTTATTTGTCAATGGCACAGGAAAAAGCATATCTGAGGCAGCTGATTCCAGCTTTGGACAGCAGTTACTCAGCGTGGCAGTCAGTAAAAACAACCACGTAGCTTCTACCACACATTAGTTTCTGGATTAAGCCACACCCATTTCAGCTTTGATATTTAAAAGGAGGTATTGAAAAAATAATTTTTCGACCATATGATATCTGGTCGTTCTCACGAAATCGCCTCAAAATATGTCCATAAGTATTTAAGTATTTGAATAATATGTGTAAAAAAGCATCATGCAGATAAAAAATATTCATATAATTTATAATTTATAACTATGTCATACAGCAGAACATTTGTTTATTTTACTATTTTAAAGTTTTTTTTGGCATTTTTAACCCTAATTCTCATTACTGCAAAGTGTTAACATATGTGTTCCACATTACTAATATATATATATATTTTTTTTTACAAAATGTTCTGTGGCGCAAGTAAAAAGAAAAACCTCAGCGGCTGTCAGTGTGTGGCTGAATACTGTATAGTCTATGTGTTTGCAAAATATTTACATTTTAATTATTAGCTTTAAAATACTTAGTCCAGCAACAGTATACCAAAAAAAACATTATTTACAAATACATATCACACCGTGGTAATGAGAATTCAGTCACTTAAATTAGAAAATGTTACTAAAGGTCTATTTAAAATCAATGAAATCACTCAGGCTTATTTTTAATTATCCAACCATGCATAATTTTTTGTGTGTCCAATGAAAAGGAAACAAAAATTACATTTTAGTCTTATGAATTTTTTCTAGTTGGGTCAAAGTATTTGTCCTGTTTGTGAGAATAATCCTATTGCTGTTGGTATCAATATCAAAACACTTTGAACAATACCCAGCCCTAGTGCTGTGGTGTGATATTGTCATGGTTATCATTTTGTCCACCCCATCAGGACCCTGATTAAGACTAGGTCAGTACTCATTATTAACAAATACTATATTTGTGATATTTGTGCTATATTTCCTTTTTTCATAGTTGCTTTGTCAGTAAAATTGCTGTTTTAGTGCAAAACAGTGCCTGGCTCTAACATTCCCGATTGAGCCAGTTACAGTTGAACAAGTGGATGTGATTCTCATTAGTAGACAGTAATAGTTAACAGCTAATAGCTGCCAGCTTATTATTAATGTCTCTCTCTCTTGTTCTCTTCTTCAGGTACTGCCTGTCTTGTGTTTTTTGGTCATGAGGGTGTCAGCTGATCTCACCTGTGAGGCAGTGCTTATGCTGGCTAGCGGGAACCGTTCATGTACGTCACAGTATGCGTGTGTGTGGGGGAGTGTGCATTTTTAGTTCTAGATTTGGCCATTTTATGTAGCTGTGTCCCCAACTAGCTCACCATCCATACACATTACACAGCTATTTGTGCTGCCTGTTCACTATGATTCACTGTAGATGATGCTCCAAAACCCTCTGAGACGTGTCAGTCATTGCCAGTCAAATTTAGACTTTCTGCTGGAAGGGAAAAAAACAATCATGACCCAAGTCTCAGCAAGAGACACTCACTCCCTATGAATAAATCTGCCAGATGAAAAGCATATATTTGTCTAATAGTTTTATGTTCAGGAGGCCTGGCAGAGAGAGGTTTGTTGCCTTGTCCTGTGATATCTGAGTAGAGCTGGCCTATTAAATCCTGTGTGCATAATTAGCTTGGTGCTGGCATAACACTGAAATCCCCAGTGTGGGGACTGGAAAGTGGAAATTAGCATTATCATAGTTGTATCACGGCAAGTTTATGAAAGGACTGGCTTAAAGATTTCTAGGAATGCACCGATATGTGAATTCTAGGCCGATATGAAAAAACAATTCATGTACATGTCTGCCAATGTCAATACTGATGAATACAAATACTAACAAATAAACATTTATACAATTCAAAATTTGGTGGATTGGCATCACAGAGAACTGTAACACTTATTTTTAGAGGGTTACAAATGCAATAAAATAAATAACCTGCAGATATTTTTGCGTAGCAGCCCAGCGTTGGCTCAATATTCTGCTCTTCTGGATTACAATAAATACATAATTGGTTTGAAATATCTAAGCATCTGTTTGATTTGCTTTTTTTAAGAAAATATAGCTCAATACTTACATGCAAATGTTAAAAAGCTAAATATAGTTAGACTCTGTCAGTGTTCTTGCGTATGATTTGGCATATTTGCTGTTGATTTATGTGTCTCTATCTCTGTTCTATATTGTTCAACTAACATTGTTAATGATTGCATTGATTAAACTGTAAATTTTACATATTTATACTAATCCTAGACAATATATCACAAGTACTGATTTCTAACAGTTGTTTTCATTCTTTTTTGCTTCCATTCTGCTGTTATCTCTCTGTGCTTCGGCAGTGAACTCTGTGGACCTCTCTAATCAGTCAGACAGCAATAGCTCGGGTGAGTGTCATGGTCAAACTTTATAGCTGTTCTCTCTTCCCATCTGTTTCCTGCCGTGATGACATATGCATAATCCCTTAATGCTTGTGTGTTTGTGTGCCAGGTGTATTTTGCAGAACATCCATTGATGGCATTGGTACCTGCTGGCCTCGCAGTATGGCAGGAGAAATGGTGTCACGTCCCTGTCCTGAACTCCTCTACGGAGTGCGATACAACACCACCAGTAAGAACTGATTTTTCCCATTAAAGACAAAAAAGTGGCTTTTTTCTGTCTTGTAATTAACTCTTCACTTTTAATAACATGATTTCTTAAGTCTGTCACTACATTTATTTTGAAACGTCAAGAACATGATCTAACAAAGATGAAAAAGTGTAGATTTTTATTTTTCTGAGTCACAAACAGCCATTTTAAGTGGGAAAGCTCATGAGTAGGAATAAACTTCACATTTCATTCACCTTATTGTTTTTCTGATGAGACAAATCAGTTGTGTACCCTGAGCAATGAGACTTCTGTTCTAAACGTGTACAGAAACTTGCTCAGAAAGACATCCAGCACATCCAACAGTATTTGCATCACTTTGCTTCTTTTATATTCATCTCATGTGACATCACTATGTGACTGCGCTGCGTTTCTTGTGACCGTGCTCTGTGTGCTATACAAGTTAAAGCGAGAGCAGCCACCAGAAACCAAAAATTCAGAAGTTTTACTGTATTCCTATGTAAGCTAGCCGACATGACAGTGTTTAATTACTACAGTGTGATCCATAACGTTACCATTTACTGTGGAAAAGGTGTCCAAAGTAATCAAACTGATCAACACCATCACCACAGACATAGCCCTGTAGCTGGTCCACACAGTTCACTGGCTCATTATCCTTATAGTTGGAAATTTAGGTAAAACATCTTTTTATTTTTTTTTAGATTATAAAAACTCATACAGCAAAACTTTTATTGGCATAACAGTAATGTTAGTGTTTATGTCAGAACCTAAATGGGGAAAGACATTGAATCAGTAACTACAGTGAACTACATGTGAATCAAAAACAATTACTTTTGTTTCTTGATCAGACTGCTTTTTTTACTAAACTGAATCCACCATGATTCTCACACACCAGAAGATGGTCATTAATATGTGGTCACTGCAGGAAAAAGGACACATGACTGAAACAGATGAATAATGATAGAAAACATTATAGCACACTGAAAGCTGCAGTTCCAGATGCTTATACATTTTAACTATGCTCACTATAGACATGCAGAAGGTTTCATACTGAAACCTTGAAGACAGTCCGATACAATACAAAACCACCATGTTTTCTTTAAAAACTACTGAGCTTGAAAATAATCTATTTTAAGCTTATTTAAGCACTTTGCTTATGTTTAACATCTAAAAGTAAGCTATCATGCTCAAATTACCCAAATGCTCTACTAGCCCACAAGAAGAACTACAGAGCAAACTACATCACATCACTCAATGAGCCTGTTTACATCATGTGTTTTGTGTCCGAATCTGGATAAATTTTGGCAGGACTCCATTTATACTTTTTACTAAAATGCATCCCCAATTTGACCAAATGAGATCTGATTGTACTTTTCCCACGTAAAAAGCATGTCGGCACATACATCATTTCTGTTTTACCCCATTATATAATACAATACGAGTGGTCAAACTCGGCCTTAACGCTTTCATCAGCCTGGAGTGCCTGAAGGCTTGGTTTGGGGCTAACTTCAGCCTCTTATATGCTCCAACTTTGGTGTCCTTGTTTATTGTTAAACAGGCCCAGTGAGTGTGCTATTTCATGCTAGATTTGTTACAGGATTAAATCAGATTTATTCTTTTTTCTCTCTAATGTCTGATTTATCATTTTCTGATGATATTGTCCCGATAGCAAAACCATTTAATACTGAGATGCTATCTCTGAATAAAAGGGGCAACACTAGGATTGGGCAGTATAACAGTATTTAACTATGATGCTGGCATTTAAAAATGATATTTCAAAATTATAGTGTGTCAGATTTCTATTCCATGTCTGAACAACTACATTCCACCCACCAATAGTTTGCAGATAAAAGAAAATAAGAGACAGAAAAACTAAGCATAACAGTCGCTCAGCTACACCCTCACAGAACATGTTCAATGTTGGCTTTCACACTCCAGAGACTCAGCTTCGCACTCACAGATATCCTCTGAACACTTGTCCTATTATTATTAGCGTTCTGGAACTAAGCCTGTCTGACACGTTTGCTTAACCAAAATGCTATAGAACCAAACAACACAAAAGGGGTTTGATTTTGGCTTTTTGGTAGTAAGTCGGAGTCAAACTGCAGTGCAGTGTGTGGCACTGTTTGGGTCTGTAGCCTGTTCACTAAACTAATGTTAAGTTAGCTGGTCAGGCTAAACATCCAAACACAACAGAACAAGTTTAATTTTGCCTTTCTGTCCCTTCAGCACCAGTTGCTTGACTTGAATCACTGTCATCTTAACTGTGTCAGTGCTTTAGTTAGCCAGAATCTAATATGTGGTAAGCAGAGCTGTTATCATGCTAGCTAAGCTAATGCTAAATAGCTCCTCTCTCCTGGTTAGTAGCACTGTTTAACATTTTGCAATTGTTAGATAGATGGTGTGACATTTAGTGAATGATAGCTTGAAAATTGTGCACTGCATTTTTTAGTATATTTAGTAAACATACAAGCAAACTGAATTTCAACAAAACCAATTTTAATCTTATAACGCAGGACAAGAAAGCATGAAATGATGCAAATCCTTTACGTCACAATACCTTTAGGACCCCATGGTAATTCCATACACCACGGTAATACTTCTAGATGGTTTGAGGTTCTGAAATAAGTTAAACTACTTATGAAAACAAGTAAAAAAGTCAATGTAATTCAGGAATTATAATGCATTTTACTCACATACTGCGGCATATTTCTAACAACATGTTGACATTGGCTACTGTAAATAGTAAATTAATCAAATTTCAGAGGACACTTCAGTTAAAAATTACTGGACAATGACAGTTTTGTCTATTATGAGTCACAAAATGTGTTAAATAAGACCAGAAAGCTAATGAGATAAAAAAAAAAAAATTAAAAAAAAATTCACGTTGCTTTAAAAAAATTGTTGTCAATCCTGACTGTGATAGTAAATGTTTTGTCTGTTAATATTACCATCTCTGTTTTGGCTTCTCAGTCACCCTTATCATGACCTTTTCCATGACCCACTGTTGAACCTTTATGCTGGCAAAGCGCCATTAAACCTTTAGCTTTGCTCTGTCACACACATACAACATCAGGCTTTTTCTCCAGTACAGCCTGCATATCCCATAGTCATCTGGCATGTCTCTCGCTGTCTGTTTGTATCTCTCTCACCCTCTTGTTGTCTCTGATTTCAGAGTCGGTCTGTCTCTCGTGCTGATGTGTCTCGATGTTAAATCATCCCCTTCCCTGTGCTCATGTACTGCTTTTGCTGCCCCATGACCAAACACTGAACACTAATTGCTGGCTGTTATCGATTTCACCTAGCCAAAATCACACAGACAGAAAAGGATAAAGATGTTCCAGGGGTCAATCACACTTAATTTTAATGAGCCTGTATGTTCATCAAATCAGGCCAGTGTACAGACCTTTTGAGTGGCAGGTGCTTAAGGGCAACCTGAATATATATTTATGTCTTAAAGGCACAGTAATAAAAACAGCCTGTCTAATTCTAAAATATATATAAATATAAATAGCACTTTTAAAATGGTCATGTAAAAATTAATTATGATATTCTGTTGTTTTTGGTACAAAAAACCACATAAAGATTTAAGTGGGCCTACAAATCTACTGTCAGCCAGAGGTTTGGAGCTTGGGAATAATTAAGTTTAGTTCAAATGGTAAAATACAAACAGGGATAACAAGCCATGCCTGAGCCATAGCCATACCTGGTTTATTTTTATTTTATTGATTCAATCAAGTCAACATTCTGTACATTGCTAGACTGTCTGTCATGTGTACATGTTTGAGTAGTGTGCGTGTGTGTGTTTGTGAATGATTGGGTACGAAGGTATTCTTCACATCTTTATTTAGCTTTATAATCCATCAGTCTTACATAGTAATCATTCAGTTAACTTACACACACACACACACACCAAACATTAAAATTTAAAATAGGACAGCCTTACTATCCTTCACAGACTTTTTCTCATATGCATACATTCACACACACAAAAACTCAGGAATTCGCTTGTTTAAGTAGTGTAAAATACATAATTCAGTGCAGTATTATTGAGTATTTATCTTAGCACATTTTACACATTCTTGAAGATGAATTTAAAACAGACCTTAGTTTCTATATATAGATTGTATGGACTGAGGAGTGAATGGTTTATTTTGAATTTTTTGGGGTTTTTTATTATTTTTTTTTTATATACCACATCAAAGTCTTGTTATAAAATAACAAGGGACATTTCTTTTTCCATAGTATGGGCCTTTAAAGTAGGGCTGCCAAAGTTGACATAATAAATTGTAAACACTACTAAATTAATAAATTATTAATGCTACAGTTTTTTAAGGCCCCTAATGCATTTTCCTAATGTGGCCCTTCAAACCACTGTAGTTCTAGGCTGAAGCCCAGCTGCATGCATGCTGTATGATGCTGTGATAGAATCCACTATTGTAGATTGTGGCCCTCGCTTCAAATAAAGCTTCTAAATGGCTTTTAAAGGAATATCGTCTGCACTTTTGGTTAGACTAAGCGACTTAGTTGGACAGTGCCTGTGGGAGACCTACGGATAAATCAGCAAGTAAGCAAACTAACAAAAGCCACAGCAAAGTGGAACACTGCAGTTCCCCAAGAGAGACTCCACTGTAATAAGCATCCATGAGCTGTGTAAACAAGAGTGAGAGGCTACTGTTGCAGACGAGTTGGAACCATCGACTGGATATATGATATATAATATATGGATAATTCTGCTGAATTAGTCCAAAGTCAGACTTCAAAACACATTTTGGATATTTAACTGACTTGGACTTTAGACTAAAATCTTTTTGCTTTGAGTGACCCTATACCTTATTTATGATTGTGTTATTAAAATAAATGATTAAACATTCTAATTCGTCACTTACAAAACAATCATAACTCGAAACTTTACCAAATGTTACTGTCTTGGAAGTGATAATTTTAGCTAATTTTGAGCATAACGCAAAAACGCTTGTCAGTACAGGCCTTGCAAATACAGCTTTGAACAGTTGTACACACATAAAATTTTTCATTATATGTGTTTTGGTAGTGACAGTTCTTAAGGTTACGTACTGATTCTCAGACTTTGGGACACATTTAAAAGAACATTTTTAAAAAATACAAAAAAACATAAGTTTGTAAGTTGAAATTTAGGGATTACCTTCTCACTGGACGCTAATGAAAAGGTGTTTTTTTTGTTCAGGTTCATGTAAACCTAACATTCACACAATGAAATCAATATTTCATTAATGAAAGTCATAAATACATTTTGATAAAGCTTTTTTGTCCACTTATTAATGGTGAAAATTAATTAAATTAATTAAGTGAAAAAATATACTTTAGGGTCAAATTTGAGCAAACAAGACAAATGCAGTTAATCTCAATTAAGTACGCAAAATAATGTGATTCAATTTATTATCATTTTATTCGTTTGGCCACCTTATTGTAAACATTGATTTACTTTTATTTAATGCAAATTTTTATGTCAGTTAATGGTGTTGCCTCTTTTAAAAGAACAGTAAATTAAGTATTCACTCAATTTTATTATGTGTTTGTATTTTCACTCTAAATTACACAGCTAAATGAGTCAAAGGTCCTTATCAACGTTTTTTTCTAATGGTAATCAGCACAAACAAAAAGTTTTGTTTCATTGTGCATGTGTAGTGTTATTTTAATTATTATTTCAGTGTAGTAGTTAATTATTGCATTGTTGTAGTTAATATAGCTTAATAGTTTATGTTGAATGAGGGCTGAAAGCTAAATTTAGTTCGGGTTGTATTTATATTCATTGTGAAACTGCCAGCAGCTGTTCCCACAAGTAGGGCAACTCTGTTGGTGTCAAAATAAAACTGATCATGGAAAGAGATCAAACTCTCGTTTCTATGATCGCATAATTGCTTGCTTGGAGCAAAAAAAACAAGCACCCGATCCAGTCATAACCGATGCTGCACAGCTGTTATGAAAGACTAAAGTATGGATTAAAAGACGTTTCATTGTAAGAGCTTATAATGTCAGCTTCAGTAACCGTCTTTGTAAATATTCATAGCAGTACTTGTGCATCCTGTGTATATTTTTAGCTTTTTCTTCCTGCTTCTGTTTTAAATTTCTTTCTTTCCCTGTGGTCCACATTTGTTATGTTCATATTTACCAAAAACAGAATTCATTCTTACATGAACCGTTTTCCAACCGCTCTTTATCCCTCGAAATGTTCTGTTTGTTACTTTGTTACATGTAAATCAGGGGTGGCGCCACAGCTCCAAAAGTAGTGGGGCAGGACACATTGTTTCCAAAAAAAAAGAAAAAGAAAATAAAAAGCTTCTGGCTGAGTGACGAAATGCAATTAGGCCACTGACTAAAATTGTCTTTATAAACCTGTTCAGAGGTGGGTCGTAACTAGTTGCGTTTACTTTGGTAAAATACAGATGGATTTTTACTCTATTGAATATTTTCAAATCATATCACTGTTACTTCTACTAAAGTGAGTAAAGGAATCTTTTTACTGTTACATTTAAGCCATTTGTATTTAGTTACTAATTCCATTTTTTGTGTTTAATTTCAGTATGTATTGATGGTGGAAATATTTGTGCTGCTTTCTGATTGGTTACATCTCTGACTTTGGAGATTTTTATTCTAGGCCAAAAAAATTCCCAAAAAGAGAAGAACAGAGCTGCACAGTCGTCAGCTCCTGTGCTGAAAAATGCTGGATTTAGTAAAAAGTCCCACTGCAATACTCAGTACTTCTACTTTTGTATTTCTACTCAAGTTGTTTTGGGGAAGACACTTTTACTTGTGTAATTATTTTATGCAAGTATGAACACTTTTACCTGAGAATTGATTTAGGCTCCTCTACCCACCTTTGAACCTGATCATGAACAGTGTTAGTGTTTTTGATGCTGTTTCAGTATCTGCAGCCTCAGACAACAGTATAACCGACACAGCATCGGCTGATGTACACCCTCGTGTCAGTGACATCTGACTTGCTGGACATACTTTATGCAGTCCAGCTCAGTGCCGAACAATCAGTTTGTTGATATGAGGTGCAGCAACTGCTTGTGTCAAGCCTGTAGTCAAGCTGCATAATGAAGATTTAATACTTGAACACACATCTAACAGAAGATTATCACAATGATTTGAAAAGTTTGATAGGAATGAGAGGTAAATATTTGATAATTACTTTGATTGAAAATGTTTTTAATGCAATATTAGGCCATATTGAGGCACAGAACTAGCCTACTACTCCTGTTTGTGTTTTAGAAACAGCTGGAAGCGATTACCTTCGCTGTAAAGTGCAGCATTTACTTAAACATTGTGCAGCACTGCAGATTTTGAACATGTAAATAGAACAAAAATAAAAATAAAAAAACTCCACCTTGCAAAATGCACACTTTTTTTGTTACATTGTTTTTGAAATTGCTGCTGAACAATTCTAAATTCAGGGGTGCTGCAGCCCCCTTTGCACCTTTACTTCATGCATACATGTATGTAAATGATCTCTGTTCTGATATGCTGTATTGTGCCCCATTACAAAAGCAGTCCAGGCTGAAACACTCCTTATAACTTCAGTATGAATGGGCTGGGCTAAACTGCTGTAGACTGAATAGGCAGATTAATGCATTGGTTTTCAAAACGTCAGAACAAACATAAATTCAGTATGGGCTGTCTGTGCCGCTTAATTTCAATATGTGGGCTGTATGGACTGGGGAGTAAGGGGGGCATTTTGAAACATTTCTAACATGTTTTACATACAACACCAAACACTTTTATTGAAAAACACTCTTGGAAAAAGACCTTTAAATATTTCTCGAAGGTTTGGTTTCTATGTCATTATTTTGAGAGCTTTGAGCTTTTTGAGACTGCCATGCCGGATTTCATTTTTGGCATTCTGCCATAACCTAATTTTAATTTTACAGGACACACAGCTCATACACAAGTGTGTGAAAGTCCACACACACACACACACACACACACTTACAGTGTTGTAAACTTACTGGGTTTTAATACATTCATTCACAATAGATCAAACAAAACATAGAAAGCCAAACAAAACTTTCACTTTTGCAGAGCCTGTCTAATTTATGTTTCATTTGCAATTAAGCAGTTAAGCCAATCACATACAAAGGCAGCCAAACACTCAGCCACACCGTAGGGAAGGGGAACATGACAGACTCGCTGCAGCACCCTTGGCGCTAGTTGTGTTTGGGTTTGCGTGCAGCGTTTCTTTGCTGCAGGTTAAAAGGTGGAGTGCAGAACAGCGTGTCTCATTCTCTGGACATACTCCAAGACTGTGAGCATCTGTGCCAGACTGGAACCTGTCAATCAGAGTGGGATCTGCTCGGAATAGTGCCCCTCTGGCAGACAAATTTAACTTAACATCTGGAACCCTGACTGCTAGATTACAAAACTAGCTCACACTAATACAGCAAAACTGCGCAGAACATGCCTACATATAATTTCAATTCCAAAAAAAAATGGGACAGTAGGTAAAATGCAAATAAAAACAGAAAGCAGTGATTTACAAATCTACTTTGCCATGTATTTGATCAAAAACAGTACAAAGACAGTACATACTTTTTGATTAACTTCAATGTTTTTTGTAAATAAAAGTTTGTTCTGAAATTGATGCCTTTAACACATTCCAAAAAGTTGGGACAGGGGCAATTTAAGACTAGAAAAATGGCGAAATGTTATGAAAAAAGATTCAACAGGTCAGGCAATGTCACTTTGCCAAAAATACTTCAACAACAAATCCAGGAGTTTAAAAGTAACGTTTCTCAGCAAGAGATTGCTGGGCCTGCAAAGATTTTAGGTATTTCGTCCTCTGTGGTGCAGAACATCATCAAAAGATTTGGGGAATCCAGGAAATTCTGTGCTTAAATTTATGCACATATGCATAAATTAGAAAAAGAAAACTATAAAACAATACCTTAAAATCTCCCAGTGAACAATTAATTCACACCATTTAATTTACAATATGTATTGCACTCAGTCTTATTATGAGAGACAGTGTAATCATGTTTCACATAAAACCAAACATAGTGTTAAGAGGTAAGTGCTAGAAGTACCAAAGGCAGTCAATGTTGCTATCTATGCATGGATTTGAATCCCAGTCGACAGCATGTAAAACTGTGATGTTCGGCACTGCACTATTCAAAAACCATGTAATGCTTAGTTATAATTCTATTTAAGAGCTCCATAAAGTCTTGTATAAATACCCATTTTTTACAACGATGAAAACTTGTAGAAGGTCATTAAGACCCCTTACTGCTGACTTTGTGGAATGTGGTGTTTTCATAAGGAGATTATCAGTGTTTTATTGGTGGGATTTTCAGCATTGTGGTGATGAGTGACAGGTCGGAGTTACTGAGGAGAAACAAAGGTGATCAGTACTGCACAAGAGAGATGAATCTTGTAGAACCCAAGCTGACCCACAAGCTCTATTCCCAGGGCAAGGCTGAGCCTTATCTCACTGAAACTGTTCTTGAAGAACAGTGGACAGTTATTATACACAACAACCGAGAAGGCACTTAACCATCTGAGAGCAAAGGGTCAGGGGCTTCATGGGGACATCACGCAATTGGTGATGCAGTGTGGCTCTTGAAAAGAAAAGTACTCCCAGGCTTTCCCTCCATACTTAGCCTCTGGGGAATCCCCACTACTATGTTTAATGGTATTTCAGGTCTTTAAAGAGACATAGAAGGTTTCTGCAGGCAACCCCTCAAACCTTAAATTTGGCTCATCAATTTGTGTAGAGCTGGCTGAAACACTACCCAGAGCTACGTGCAGTTTTGCAGTTTTTTATATATCTATTCAATCAAAAGTGTTGATAACTTTTACAGAAGTTGAACAAAAGGTACTGTTTGTAAGGTTAAATCACAAGGCATTGTATGTAAAAGTGCAGTGTTTCTGCTGTAACAATTTGGTCTAAGACGGTGCTTAAGCTAGGGCTACTACCTGTACATTTTATCAGAAATTGTTTTTGTCACAAATTTTGTATTTTTCCCCTTTAGATAAAATCTTCAGAAAGTGTCAGACCAATGGGACCTGGGCCTCCAAAGGCAACTACTCTCAGTGCAAAGCTATTCTCAGTGTACAGGTGATAAATTATTACACACATACACACACAGAGTAGTAGATGTACTCTGAAACTATAGCCAAATACATTTTTATTACAGGTTTCCTTAGCATCTGTGTGTTATTTTGTTTAGCTGTATATTTGGAGTCAAACAAGCAGCCTGCATTTTTTTTTAGTTTTGATGAAACACACAGATCATATTTTAGAATGAAGCTCAAGTTGTTGAAACTACAGTACTGTGCAAAATCCATCCATTTTCATTTCATTTCCAGTTAAAATGATTATAAAGTACAAGTTATTCATTGTTAGTGTTGGAAAAAGGCAGAAAACATATTTGACAGAAAAGTTACTGAAGCCTCAACAACTAAATATAATATTATAGGGTTTTTTTTTGCGTTAATTGTGTCCACCCATTGCCTTCATTACAGCTTCCATTCTTTTTAGGAGACTTGAATTCAGTTTTTCAAAGAAATCTGCAGAGATATTTTATCACTCCTTCAAAGTTCAGTCTTAGAAGTTGGTTGCATTCTCTGCTTCTCATGATCCAAGTAATCTCAAACACATTCTGTAATGCTGAGGTCTGGACTGTCTGGACTGGGGTGGTCAGTCCATTGTTCTAAGAACACCAGCAGCTTATTTGATTTGCAAGTAAACTTTTATTTGTCCATTTATTTTCTTTTGAGATTCTCCTTCCATAGAGCTTAACTTCAGATAAGCTCTAAGGATTTTTGGGAACTGAAAAAATACATATCTGTAATTGTTGCAAGTGTTATTGTAAGTCTCTTATTTCAGTGTTCAGTTTTGATTGGAAAACAAAGGGTTAAATCTTGAACTGTCCAGTGGAAACCTGGCTAAGATAGATTTTCTTACCTCATAGTATCTAGGTAGATACAGCCAAGCAAGCTCTCCAATTGGTTAAGACTTAAGAGGGTGGAGAATTACTACCAATGTAATTAAGAAGTGACAGAGGAATCAGCCAAATCAAATTCTGATTTACAATGAGAGGGACCAATTTTGCTGAAATAAAGTCACTGTAGGCCTTCTGGAAGTCATAGATATGTCACTGACTGTGAATACAACCTGTAGTCAAACCAGTTTTCAGACATGTGCTACAAATGGAAAACAGTTCTAGCAGCAGCTCTAAAATGAAACATAAATAATTATATGTAAAAAAATTACTAAAAACATTGGTCAAATGTGTTAATGTCTTTTACATACTTCAAATATAAAATAATAAATGTCTTTTACAAGTTTCTCATGTTTATGTTTTTACTTTCTCTTACTTTCCTGTTTTTACTCTTTTACTTTCTTAATCTTTTTTGTGTTGCAGAGAAAGAGCAAGGTGCATTATCGAATAGCAGTCATCATTAACTACATGGGTCACTGTTTGTCTCTGTTTACTCTTCTTATTGCCTTCATTCTCTTCTTACGACTCCGGTGAGCTCAACTAAACACAGTAAGGTTTTTGTAACAGATTTATAAAATACATTGTATTGCTGCATTGTATTTTCAGCACATTTGCATTTTTAAGTTGGCTTCTAAAGCTTTGATACACAATAACATTCAGAGTTTTGAAAATGCTTCATTAGAGCTTTGATTGTTAACAGGATGTGAGATGTTATCTTCTATTTGTTAACAAATGCTTCCCTGCTGTTCTCTGGTCTCAAAACCTCCATCTGTCTCTCAGGGGTGCTTTGAACAGTTAAACTAGGCCAAGCTTCACCCAGTATTGAGAATAACAATAACAGTCCATAGTCAGACCCCCCTATTGCTACAGCATGCTCACTCAGCAGGGCTGTGTTTGTGTATGCGTGCATTACTTTGTTATTTTGCATCTCAAGTGGAACTCTCAGCACAATATAATATGTTATTAATGTTACGTAAGAGCTTATAACCCCAAACACCCTTTGCTATTTTAGTCACTTTATTCTTTTATTGCCTTTAAGAGTCCTGCCTCGTTAAAGCCTGACTGTTTATGGACCCCAATTCGACAGCAGATGTCCCACTCTGTCTGTGCCAACAGAACTGATGCATTTTATATATATATTTTTTTTATTTTATTGACCTCTGAAAACCTATGTTGTATCCAGGACTATTAGAGGGATGGGGTAAGGCCCAGGGCAAGACCTACATTAGTGCCCTTTTTGTTTGCCAAGTGAACATTTCGCATCATCACAGCTGCTGCCACAGCCTGACCACTGTCTCGTCTAAGCAATGAGTATTTAATCGGATTAGTTGGAGTGCTGACACACTGACACATGAGATTGACAGAGGCAGAAATTTTAGAGAGGAAGAATGAAGCACTCCACTTAAGGTAACGCTAAAAATGGTACATTAGAATCAGCTGAAGCTTACTTTAAATACAACTAGCTAGCTCGCTAACCATGAATCCAGCATTTTAGAGGCAGATCCACAATCACACATTACTGTGCATAAATCAGAGACCACACTTTCATTTATTTACTTTTTTAGTCAAAACAGCCATGTTACTCATTTTTCAGCATCAGAAAAAAAACATATTTGACTGAACATTTTCAGTCTGCTTTCAGTTTTTCAAACAAATCTACAAGGATATTTTTCCATGCTTCTTGTAAAAACCTCCAAGTTCAGTCTTAGAAGTTGGTTGCATGGTTCTCACAATCCAAATAGTTCCCAATTTGAAATTTAGACTAATCAGTCCCTGAACCCCTTATCCCACATCTCAGATGTCCAGTGTTGATGTTCTAGTAACTTTTTTTGTCTGTTTCCTTCTTGACAGCTTGACAGCCACATCTTTTTAAAGACCTGTAACATTAAGTTGTCTTCTCACAGTGGAAGAATGGACAGAATCACTTGTAAATTTTTCAGATATGGTGCAAGAGTGGAGCTTGATTTTCTCCTCTCTCTCAAAGATGAAAGCTTTAAGTACTTTTAAGTACGGTCCACATATTTCCTTGTTCCTATATGTTGCATATTGGGTTGGATCAAGAATGAGGACCGTCTAGGGGGCCATGAGGACTGGATTTGGGAAACCACTGCTCTGTATCTTTTAAAAAGTTTTTAAACTCCAGTTTCGAACTGTATTTTTCACTTATTTTCCTTTTACGTTCCACTTCCTTATTCAAGTGGATTATCTTATATCTAATCTCCTCAGAAATATGTCCTTTAGTTATTTTAGATGCAGATGAGAAAGAAATTTGCAAGGCAGTTAAGGTATGTTAGTGTACACAAAAGTAAAGAGTGGACAAATTAAATACTGATAGATTTGATATACATAGTGTTGAAGTATTTTTTTCTTCGTTAAATATATGTTTGCTGCTGAATACATAACGTATTTAATGGCCATTTTTAATGGCTTAAATAAATCGTCTCTGACTTTTGCTACAGTGCTGTGGAACAGTTTAACCTTGCTGACTGTTGAGACATTGAGTTTCAGATGATGGGCCACTATCTAAGAGATGTCATGAGAAGCAGAGGGAACATAAGAGAAGTACAGTTCAGTACTGTCAGCATAGCAGCAGTGAGTCTAAAGTGAATAAATGCCCCAGTGGCTCAGTTATTCAAAATGCATTTTATATTCTGTCGAAGAGAAGCATGACCTGAGACTGCAGCAATCAGGGGGACATAAATAATAAATAATTATAAAATATAAATAAGTTTTAGAGTGACAGGCACTTCCAGAGCACCATTTCCAAGGTGATCACCTAATACTGTATGTCAGATCAGTTTTTTTTAGCACTGCAGATTGAAATGGGAATTGCAGCAACATCAACATCTTGAGAATATGAAGGAAAGTTTATGTACTTGTGTTTCTCAAAGAACTCAGGATTACATCTTGTGTTTTGGTGGAATCTTACAGTTGCCCATTGGGTATGAAGTAGTAAAACTTGGCTGGCTTATTCTGTGAAAATTTCATGTAATGTCATTCAGCTTCATGAAACAAGTTTCATGAAACAGCCAGTCAAAGCACCATGATCACAACAAACAATATACTTTAAAATGACTGATTTCACCGGATCAGTGGACAAGAAAATACAACATAAGGTACTCCTGCCTCCTAATTTTACACAGTGCCCAGATTTATTTGATCCAAAAGATTAAAATTATTAAAGAAGGGGAGATCGAGATGTGGTTCTTGATGAACTTGCAGTGCTTCTAAGACAGAAAGAGGGAGACATCGTAACCTATTAACATATACGCTGTCTAACTAGTGCATTGCATGTAACTGTCAAGTTGCATGGAAATTATGTTGCAGGCAACTCGCAACATGCAACTAGTTTCACTGTGTAAAACCAGCCTTAGATGTCTAAAATCTGTAAATTCAGCCAGTAATAATAATATTACTTCCAGATGTTTGGACACCTTCAGCGTTGAAAAAAAAGCTTAATATTTGTGCTGCCTATAATCCACCACTGGCATACAGAATAGGGGAGTGCAGGACACATAATAAGACAGGGAAAAATTACTTTTTCTGAGTAGATAATGCTTTTTATCATCTTTTTGTATTCTCATAGCAACGTTATCTGTAAATAATCACAGCAGCCAGATGGATTGTTCTCCGGATTAGCCCGTGGTTTTTGCACCATGAAAATAACATTGTTCATTCATTAACATTGTTTTTTGATTAATAAGTATTGCTTACAAATCACAGAATTCACACCTGTATTATTTTGATCACTCTCTTGGTGTCTGTAATACAGCACCAGTTTAAAGCACTTAAAGCACTCACAGTGAGCCAGGCTAAAGTGCGGCCTCCACCCATCGGGGTTAGTTTTTAGTTTAACTAACCCTGCCGCCCAAAATAAACAATGAGAGAAGCCCATATCCGTTCATATAAATGAATAACAGTTCATTTTAAACATTTTTTTAAAATTCCTATACACAGATACAGAAAGATGTACTAAAGATGTAATTTCAATAAAGCACTGTGTCACAGCTTCTTTTCACTAAGCATTTATTTTTATGTATATAGATTTTGAAGCTCATTTGGTTCAAACAAAATTCAAACATTCCCACTCCTGCCACTTTCAGCTGAATTGTTTGTAGATGGTAGACGCTGGAAACAAAATTCATGTTTACATTTGTAGTAAAGATATGTTGGTAGCTTCTAGAATTATTCATCTTCATCAAAAATCAAATGCCCTTGATTGTTCCCTACTCTCCCTAATATGCCTGCGTAGAACGATTTTGATATTTTGGAATATTTTGATTTTAATTCTCTCTGATATTGTCTCTTCCTTTTCATTTCTTTCTCAGGAGTATTCGGTGTCTAAGAAACATCATCCACTGGAATCTCATTTCTGCCTTTATTTTGAGGAATGCCACATGGTTCATTGTCCAGCTCACTATGAACCCTGATGTACATGAGAGCAACGTGGTGAGCTGCTGTTATCTGTGAATGAATTCTACAGAAGTCCCACCACTTTAAGCTCGGCCTCAAGTTAGCTTTACATACAAAGTTAAACACATCACTTTATCCAGGACAAACAAATCACTTTATCCAGATGGTTCACATGCAAAAATAGGCCACACCTGGGGTCTGACCGCTCCTCTTAAAGTTAGGGGGGTTTTACTGCTGTCAACCATAATTCTGATTTCACTACATTACATGCCTCATCACTGCAGACCACTTTTGTACAGCAACATCTTTGAAAAACTTACTGTTAATAAGCCGAGTTGATTTGTGCATGGGTTTTTGCAGACTGTCCCTTGATGTTGACTAACGGGTCATTCTTAAGCTGCACCAGTGCATCAGGTCCATTTTCATCACTTAGTTGTATTTAGTTTTAACAAATCAGGTTTTGCACGGTTTTAGGCGGGAAGGAGAAATGAAATTAACCTTAAATCTGTCCAACTTTTACCTGCATCACATTTTTTCAACCCCATACTTTGTGTCTCTTTCTAAGCTGTGGTGCCGTTTGGTGACAACAGTGTATAATTATTTCCACATGGCTAACTTTTTCTGGATGTTTGGGGAGGGCTGCTACCTCCACACAGCCATCGTACTCACATACTCCACCGACAGGCTCAAGAAATGGATGTTCATCTGTATTGGATGGTGTAAGTCAAATACTTAAGGATGATATAATATGCACCTGTAGCCCGGTTTGCAGTACAAACAACAATTTCCAGAAACATTGCTAAGTGAAGGAAACTTCCATCATTGAAAGTGCAGAAGAGGAATGTGCTTTCAGCTGAAAGACCACTGTTATCTGTCATGTATATATAGACCATTCTACAGAATTGGTACAAAATCAGAGTTCTGAACAAATTGACTTTTAACTGACTTTAGACTAAAATCCTTTTGCTTTGAATGACTTTGAATACCTTAATTATGTTTATTTTATTAACGTAAATGATTGATCATTCATTCTGTCACCAGCAAAACAATAATAACTCTACCGATTTTGGTAGTGACTTTTTAAGAAGTGTCAGTTTTAGCTAATTTTGAGTATTTTGACTCGCAAACACAGCTGTGAACAGTTGTACACCCATAAAATTGTAATATTTTTCATTAAAACACAAAAACTTACTTAATTGCAGGAAATACTGAAAATGTTTAATTCCTAATTCTTAGTGTTTCAGACTTTGGGACACATTTACTTCAAAACAATGCAATCTGACTGCTCACCATATGGACATAAGAGACAGAGATGCAGTCTCACTTCCTGCTGTAAAATGCAGGAGTGTGGCTAAAATAAGGCTCTGTCTATGGACTAAAACTTGTGTTTTGGCAGTGTTATAAAAACATGAACAATTTGTTTATTTAAAATTAAACACATGGTAAATCTGAAAATTTGAACTTCAGTTTAAAATGAATCAAAAAGATCTTTAAAAAACAGTGGAAATAAAACAAAAAAAAAACAAAAACATGTAAGTAATATTTTCACACATTGAAGTTTAGGGGTTAAGGTTTGAGAAAGCCACCTCCCAATAGAAAGTACCCTATAAATGGTCAATTTGTATTTATTTAGCTTATTAATATCTCTATTAATGGTTAGGCTTTAAACAAATCAAACTATATTCCTTGTAAATGTCTATGGTCTCAATACCTAATTGTTTTTTTAATATTATTTTTTTACTGTGGGACTTTGGGCTAATTCGGTAGAATGGTCCATATTGAAGCCTCATGTATTGTAAGATTTTCATACCCATTACCATGAAAATTACTGTATACTTCAGACGTTAATATGTAAATAAACTCATTCGGATTGGTCTGATGTGAAATGATTCATTGTAGAAAAACTTGCCAACTTTGATTTCTTAACAGTGGTGGTGATAGGAACCAGAGGTCATGATGTCTACAACACAAAAATGTACTATCCAAAATGACCAGTGAATCTACACATCTTTTTATGTAATGTTGATGATTTCATATTACATTTTAAAACGTTTTAGACCAGAACTATTGCAAAACAATGCCTTAGGAAGCAGACAACGTCATCTGTATTTGTCATCTATAACTACATTTTTCATCTTTGCGTGTAATTTTCTGTGAGAGACACTAAACACTTCAGATGTCTGGTTCCTATCACCACCACTGTGAACCACTTCTTTAGAATGGCGCATTTTGCATCAAACTCTGAACGACTTTGTTTGCATCTTAATGAGTTAATTATGTAGAAAATGTAATGGAAAATTTAATAAAAGAATTTCTTTTTAGTGATTGCTTTTTTTCTTATTCAGGTATTCCCTTTCCAATTATTGTAGCCTGGGCCATTGGGAAGCTTTACTACGACAATGAGAAGTAAGTCTGTATTACATTTTCAGTGAGAGATAAGCAAATCACTGTGATGGTGTTAAGCACACGTTTGTCAGCTCTTGACTTGGTTATATTTCCACAGCAAGGTTTCAGTATCACTCCCCAGTCCAAACAGTCAGTATATGAAAACCAAACCTCAGAAACAGCCTGTTTTGAATGAAGTGTTTTTTTGTGATGTCATGAAAAACCAACAGTAGTTTAGCCCGCCCATTCACGCTTAAGTTATAGAGTATTTCAGCCTGTTTAAAATGGAGTAACTGGATTTAGTCAGTTTATTCTCTCTTTAAACAGTAAAAATAGATACCCACCACTGCAAAGTCATACATAGCTTGGTTAAGATGTAGATGTTTATTTTATTGCCATTTTGCAGAACAGTTTCAGGGTTAATGTGAGATTAATGTGTGAAGAAGAGTTAAAAATATGTTATAAAGAAGTTAAATGGATATGTAAAACTATTGCAAAATAGTAAGAAATGTAATGTTAGGCAAAAAAGAAAAACTTGCTTATTAGCTAACGAGACAAATATGTCACATTCACTTCTGAGATGTCTCAAGTTTTCGGTAAGAATAGATCACTGCATCATAAACCATCTTCCAGAACACCAATCAACCACAAAATGTGGTTGTTTACCAAGTGAGACTTTCCTGCATTGATACTTATTGGTATAATCTCTTGTATTAGATTGTATTAGATGGGGAACTCTTACACTGAAAGTTATATAATTGCATTTTCTTCTCAGACGTTAGGTTAATGACCCATAGAAAACCAAATAACTGAATTATTGTACCTTAAAATCAATAGTCCGGCACAGCAAATTGGGTTTTATTGTTTCTTTGTTGTCAGTAGTAACATATTACAGTACTGCATAGTGTTTGTTTTTTTCCCCACAGAACATCATCTCCTTTGGAAAAAATGAAAACTGGGAAAGAAAGCTCACCCAATTATTCAGTTATTTATGTTGAAAATAAATTGTGATGCAAATAATATAGCTGAGGTTTGGGAATTTGGCACATATGTCTTCAAGGAGTACTTCATATAAAATATATCATGCTTGTGTAAGATGCTAACAATGAAGACAATGTGCAGAATTAGACCAACATCTGTAGCTGGAGAAACCAAGTTAGTTGTGAATTATCGGTGACATGACTTTGGAGTAAGGACGTGAAGACATACTTTTATTAAAACATAAATGGGAGGGGGCCATAAAAACAGAGAGCTGGAGCAAGAGCCTGGCTAAAACAAAATAATCTGACAAATGTTTATTCCTGAAGGTACTATCCAGTAATAGTACATTTACTGACATATTTTTTCTAGAAAGTCTCAGATTTTGCAGTTCTTCACATTTTCACTCAAAGTCATCAATTCCTATGATCATTTTGTCCATCTCCAAGAGGATATCAGAGCAATCTTACTTTATTTATGCAAAGTTTCCTAATTGTTGCTTTCCTTTTTTAATATCAGGTGCTGGTTTGGGAAGAGAGCAGGTGTGTATACAGACTACATCTACCAGGGCCCCATGATATTGGTGCTTATGGTGAGCACTTAAAAGATGCATACGCAGCCATGCTAACATGCTACATCGATTTAAGCTATATTCAGACTAAATCCCCTACACTTCTACTGTATAAAATCTTTGTTGCAAGCTGTTTATAAATGTCTCGCAGATAAATTTCATCTTCCTCTTCAACATTGTGAGGATCCTCATGACCAAACTCAGAGCCTCCACCACCTCAGAAACCATCCAGTACAGGTACCACACACAAACACACGCTCAAACTGCTCCTTAAAATCATATACATCAAAATGTATATGTTTTATTCAATATTGTAAATATTCTGTGAACAACAAGAAGTTAAGTAAAGGTGACAAAATGAGGGAAAAACCTGAAAAAACGAGCAGAGAAACATATGAGAAATGTAAACATAAGAGCACAGATGCTTCTAGACAGGTGTATTGCCTAATGTAATTAAGCAGTTAACATCCTACCATGCTCTGTGCCATGTATAAAAATGCTGAGCTGAGCCTGTTGACCTTCAGTTTGGATGAAGACGGGGCTTAAGTCACAAAGACTGCTTAAACTGACTAGTGTTTCAACAGGAGCAGTGACTACAGTGCCATCTGCCTTTAGATCTGTGGGACAGACACCACTAAACAGGGTTAGAAATTGTTGGCAAAAGCTCAAATTCAATGTTTGTGAAGTTTGTGCATTAATGTAATATGTAAAGAAAAGCAGAAGAGCTGCTGTTCGTAATGTGAGTGAGAATGTCAATGCAGGATGTGATCAGAGTGTGTCATCAAGATCAGCCCACCTACAGTTACATATGGAGGGATATTATAGTAGAGCTGCAGTGCATAAACACTTAATTACAAAGATGAATGACCATTTGAGTTCAGTGGTGCAAATACCATCAGCACTGATCTACAGAGATATGAACAGTGATGCAAGTGCATGGGCAGCGCACACCAAGAGAACAATACTGGACTGAATGCTTGAACCCTACAGTGTGGGGGTCCAGTGACTCTGTTATGCTGTAAAGGAAATTTGGCATGGTTTGGAACACTTCACCCCTTAGAGGGATGAGTCACTGCATAAGAAATACAAAGATATTCTGACTGATCACCTTTACACTGTGCTGAAACATTTTTTGTTCTGATAGCAGTGACCTATTCCATGATGACAGTGCCCCCATCCATAGGACACCAGGAATCACTGGATGGTTTGAAAATGGTGCAAGTCATATGCTATGATACCCAACTAAACACTTGCAGGAGATTTTGGAATTTGTTAGAAAGCGTTCTCCACCACCATCATCAAAACACAAACTGAGGAAAAATCTAGAATGGTGTTCTGTCTGTCCAGTACAGTTCCAGAGACAGGTAGAATCTAAACTAAGACTCATTGAAGCTGTTCTGGCAGCTTGTGGTGGGCCCAACACTTTATTTGTTTTTTTCTTGAGTTTGTCACCCATCTGTTAAATGCTATAATTATCTATTTGCAGTATTTTTGTCAAGTTATGTGTCTCAAGATTTGATCACCACCTTGCATTCTGGATGTTTTATTATAACTTCATTTTTGATCCTTAAATTCATCTACATCTCCATTTGTCATTCTATACACACCTAACATTCTTTAATTTATAAATTTATTTATTTAAATACTTTTAAAATTATGATACAGAACTGTGAATGGTAGTGTATTTCTCTTATTCCGTGTTCTGCTTCTTCATTTCTGTCTGCAATCCTTTAGGAAGGCAGTGAAGGCCACCCTAGTGCTATTGCCTCTGCTGGGGATTACGTACATGCTGTTCTTTGTAAACCCAGGAGAGGACGAGGTTTCCCAAATTGTCTTCATCTACTTCAATTCTTTCCTTCAATCCTTTCAGGTAAGCCTTCTTTACTTGCATTGAAAAGTAGATAACAAATGTATTATTATTTGATGATACAGGGAAGAGTATGGGCTCTGGGTCAGCCTTATTGGAGTATTATGGGTAATAGAGCAAAAACAGACATTTATTTATTAATTTATTTATTTAATCGTACATACATTTTCTCCCCAATGTAGTCATTTAGCATTCTGCCCATTAGTTAGGCCTTCCTTTATTACACAAGGCTACCAAGCTAGGAGGATGAGGGCTAGCACATGCTTACTCTGAATTATGTGAAGCCACTCCATCTCTTCAGAAAGCCACTAACACAAATAGTAACCACTGAGATCAAACTGATTCTCTGTTTATCTGTGTTGATGTCTTTTTTCCCCTCATATAACATCTTCTCTTCCTTTTTTCCCTTCTGTTGATATTCTGCATCTTCTTCTTCATGTGCTGATTTCTTTTTTCTCACACTTTCTCAGGGCTTCTTTGTGTCCGTGTTCTACTGTTTTCTGAACAGTGAGGTAAGCACAGTCTAAATCTCAACCAGTCAAGACCGCCACCACCACCAAACAAAATTTTTATTGTTTTACAGCACTTAATTCTTTTGTTTCATAGCACTCACTGTAGTCTAGGCTGCTATCAGGACACGTTTATTCTGCTGCCACAGTCCTCTGATACCTCTGACAGTGCTTTCAGAAAGCAACCTGATTTGGTTTAATTCTAGTCAGCACAGAATTAAACCAACCAATCATCAGTCAAGCAGTGACCTCAAAGACCTAAAATTCTATTTATTGTGTGATAGAAGTAGATCCAGTAGGCCTGTAAGGTACATTAAGTGTCTCTGTTTTCATTCAGAGGAATGGGTAGGATAATAAATTCCCTGGCCACTATATTATGTACACTTATTTTGTATCTGCACTCATTGTCCATTTTATCAGGTCCACTTAGCATATAGGTACACTTTGTTGTTCTACAGTTACAGGCTGTAGTCCATCTGTTTCTCTGCATACTTTGTTCAACAATGATCGGGACCACCACTGAGCAGGTACTATTTGGGTGGTGCATCATTCTCAGCACTGCAGTAACATTGACATGGTAGTGACATGTTAGTCGGCACAGAGGGGACACACACAGCACTACTACCGGTGTCCACTTATTGTCCACACCTACCTTGTTGGTTCACCTTGTAGATATAAAGTTAAAGATGATAGTTCATCTGCCCAGTTTGGCTTGATATTTTGAGTTGGTGGACTTGACGTTTTTATATTGAAATCACAATTTGAGTGCAAATCCCAAATCACAAGAGCTTCAGTTTTAAATATAGCATACAGTCTATAGATCAGAGGCAACCAAACACAAATATGCTCTTTTGCAGAACTGCAAAGTGCATCTATATGGTTAATAGACTACAATAAATGTACATGGACATAAATGTACAATAAGTGCAGATACAAAGTAGGTGTACCTAACAGAGTGTCCAGACATGTAAATGCAGCATAAATCTGGACTGTATTCAGTGATGGTCTAGTGAAAGTGTGTATGTATGTGTTTGCCCAGGTGCGCTCAGCAGTACGGAAACGATGGCATCGCTGGCAAGACAAACATTCCATTCGTACACGAGTTGCCAGGGCGATGTCTATCCCCACCTCACACTCACGCTTCAGCTTCCACAGCATCAAGCAGTCCACCTCTGTCTGAGAGAGAGAAGAAAGAGAGAGAAAGAGGCTTGAGGACAAACAAAGTGAGGGAGACTCTCCTCAATACCTGAGAAAGAAAATGAACCAAATTTAACGGAGAGCCTCAATTTTGGCCAGCAAAGAAAGATTGAGGAACACTTTCTCCAGACTTTTCTACAGAGCATACGTCACCAGTTCTGAGCATCCAGAGGGCCATTGAGTTACTGAGGAAATAAAGTGAAGAACTTTTTCAAGTGCAGCATCACTTTTTTAATAGCAGATGAGGCACTAACAGCTCGATGAGCAAAGATCTGGCAAATGAAGGACATATAGAAGAATGGCCACTCATATAATAGCCTGTCTTGATGGAGTGTTCTGTCAAAGACTATAGTGTCCTCCTTGTGTGTATTACTGGAATTATTTATGGTCTGACATTATTTCAACCAAAATATCAGGAAGGTGTTTCTTTAAGTGCGTGTGTGTGTGTGTGTGTGTGTGTGTGTGTGTGTGTGTGTGAAAGAGAGAGATATGTGGAGAGACAAAGAGAGAGAGTCCGCCAAAGACTGCACTTTAAATCAGCTGCAGGAGACGAGACTAGAATAAATTATTACCTGACTGAAAGAAACCACATGCGCTGCTGTCTTAAAGTAAACATCTTATTTTTCTCTTTCTCTCCTTGCTCCTCTTTAAAATATGGAAGTTCAACACACAGAGAGTGTGAGTAGTTATTAAATATGGGTAGTTGTTCACTGTTTACAGCACTGATCAAATTAACTAGAACTGCTCGGTTTCGGTTTTCATAACTAACCTCTTCTTGCACTTCAACTGAATCTTACACTTTATTAGACCACTGCAATTCAAAAGTTTGGAATCACCATTGTCAATAACATAAAGCTATTTTGTTGAAGATACATGTACAAAGTGATTCTGTTATGATACTACTACTCTATAACTCTACAGGATTCTAATACAGTGCTCTGTGAAAGTCAGATACCACTGTTCCTTTATTTCATTTCCAGTCAAAATAGCTGATTAATACACATTATTCAAAATGTCATTTCTTTCAGCATCAGAAGAAAAAAAAAGCAGAAAACACCACAGAAAATTACACAGAAACCTCAATAAATAAGTATAATATACAAATTTTCAGTAGAGATAGTCATAGTTCAGTCTTAGAAGTTTGTTTCATTTTCTGCTTGTCACAAACTGAGTAATCCCAAACACATTCAGTGATGTTGAGGTCTGGACTCTGGTGTGGTCAGTCCATTGTTCTGAGAACAACAGCAGCTTTTTTGTTTGATTCGCAAATTTTCTTATTCTTTCTTATTAATTTCCTTTTCTCAGTAACGGCCTCTTAACATCTACACATCTTTTCAGACTCATAGTGCCGAGTTCTTCTTATAGTGGAAGGATGGGCAGAAACACCTGTGAATTTTTCCAGATCTTAATCAAGAGTGGAGCTTGATTTTTTCCTCTCTCAAAGATGAAAGCTTACGAAATGTTTACCTGATGGGGACAGTTTTGGTGGTCTACGAGGTCTTGCACGGTTTTTAGGAGGCCCATTTTCTCTGTAGCTTTTAATCATTTTTTTAACTCTAGTTTCACTCATGTTTCCTTCGATGCTCCCCTTTGTTATACAAGTGCATAATCTTATATTTAATCTCAGAAATATCCTGAAAAAATTAACAACTTGTACAAAATGACCACTTTAACTGCAAATTAAATAACTGAAGGATGGTCTTTTTTTCACAGTACTGTCATTTGTAGGAAGCTTTAATAAATCAAGAATTATTCAATAAGAGCTGGACATGATTCCATAATAATTGAAGAACACTGAAAATGAACATCCAGAATGTCTCATATTTCAAAAATAGTGATCAAATCTCAAGGCATCAGGCAGTGTATTTATAACCATTTTATATAATAACTCTCTTTTAGGGAGCTTTTAGTGGCATTAAACTCTTCAGACGTCTGGTTCATATCACCACCACTGTGAAGAATTCTGACTCAGTAATATGGTGGGGGGGCTATATGGCAAAAAGGCAATAACACTATACTTAAAGAAGTTTTCAAAGTACATGATATGTCACAATATATAATTTTTCTGATATCTGATAAACTGGAAATAACTAAGTAGTGCCACATTTAGAAAATACTAGCAAAAACTATAAATACCCTTTCACACACTGTGCTGCACTAAATTCAATACAACAGGACCAATTATACTCTCTTTGTAATCAAACATGCAGGTATACTTTTAAGCACTGACGAAATCCACCTTGCGCTCAGAAAAGTGTACTGTGACATACTGTGATGTAATTTATCACGATAACGCTGAATATTGTCATGTTGTCCAGCCCTACTCTGTAAGTTTCTATAGAACTGCGCATTTCACGTCAATGACTGTTTATTTTAACCATTGATTTTGAAAAATCAGCAGAAATCCCCTGTAATGGTGGATGGGTCAAGAAATGTCTCGGGCATAATTTAAAAAAGAGAGGGAGAAAATACAGTCCACCCAATGTGTGTGCAGAGCTTCTTCTGGACTTATTTTAAAACCATGCCACATCAAATTAGGTCACTCTTCATAAAGCTCGTTCAGTTGGATAATTTGGTGCAGCTGCATTCTTTTGAGTTACGGCTACCACTGGTTCCTGGTATGACTAAAACATTCTATTGAACAGAGGGAGGGCAGCTCTGTACAGACTGGCCAAGCAGGTGTCCAGATGGATCATTCCTGCTGGGAGCTGTATTTTCTGGTGCATAGCAACCAACCAGATGGGATGATAGCTGCTGATAACTGTTGACAGTACCTCGCTGTCTGGTATCTCTTTTAGCATTTTCTTTAGTGAAACTGATGCTGGAAATGTGGTCCATAAGTTGTCTTCATAGACAACAGCTCTGCTCTACTTGTATTTACTTAGTGTTGCATATTTTCACAGCTTACTATAAATGATCCAGTTTGATTCTTTAATAGATCTTTGCTTCTCTTTAATAGGTCATGGATTCCAACTTGAAAGTGAAAATTACTCACAGACGACATGCAATCCATCAGCAAGGAGACGAGACAACTAGACGTTAATTTGTACATAAAAAATTAAAAGTTGTGATGATTTCCACTCAACACCAGTGGGACCACCCCACACTTTGTCCATTTACTGCCTATTGAAATGTCTCAAACAGGTCGACGCACTCAAGACATGAGTTAGAAACAATGAATATATCAGGTTGTGAAAACAGTTATCGTAAATGAGCTGCATTATGAATATCGCTGCTATCAGAACAAAACCTTGTTACTCCATTTTTATCATGTTTAAATTTTTGATATAATTTGAAAGTGCCTTTTGATGAATGAACCAAAAGAAACGGCCCAAAATGACTTGGAAAAACATATAGTTACATTGATATACATTAAAAGTAAAGTATGTTTTTTTCTTCTCCTGTAAAGTCATAATTTTGAAGATACAAAGTTTTCTTCCAACAGCAGTGAAAAGAAACAGATAAAATAGACGTCACAGTTGTCTGTGTAGTGTTGATGGAGGCTAATCAGTGAGGTATGTTGTTAAGGTATCTTTCTGTTGTGGGTAATCAATTGTGTCAGTGTCTATATGAGGGGCCCAATAAAGATTTTTATCTTTATTTTTTTATCCTGCCCAACAATGTTGTTACGCCACTAACCTTCAGGAATGTGTTGCTAAGTTTCTAGTACTTTATCCCATCATCTCTACTGGAAAAGCCTACCATGAACCATGAAAGGCTACCATGAAACACGTTTCAAAGAAAGGATCAAGTTCCAGCTGCCATTGTAGCACAGATCTAGCCCAAGTTCAGATCTAGCCAAGGGCTGTGTGCATGCTGACCAGTACCAAAGTTGTTAGGGAAGCCTGGAGCTGCACTGTTATGTAGTTAAGGGAATAGAGGAGGGAGAGTTCTATGAAGCCAGAGATGACTGGAGCAGATTTTACTGAAAACTGAGGAAAACTAGAATCGATTTGTTTAAGAAAACTTTTGCTCTTTTGACATTCCTGAATTTGATGATGCATAATTTAATGCATGGGTTAGAATTGTACATTAACAATGTTTTACGTTTAACTGCTTTGCGGTTTCAAATGTGGATCCTCAGCCAACCAGATTTTAGAACAGAATGACCTGTTTTATGAAAATGATAACTAAAGAGAGTTGTTGTTGAAAGTTTTCGTGAGATTATAATGAAGTAGGAGTAAAAACATGCCTCTAAACGCATAACTTAAGGGGTGGCAAAAAAAAAAAAACACTTATAAAAACATACTGTGATTATAGGGCTAGGATTCTAGAGCATGCAAGCAACATATAACTATTCCTCATAATCATTTTTACTGTTCAAAGTCTTATTTTGTAGATTATACCTTTAAATGTGGTGACAAATTTTTGCAAAAAATGTGGACTTTCCAGAGGGCCCTGAGGACTCTGTTGAGAAACAGTGTAGCCCATTTGTATAAAAAAAACAGTGTTGTATCTCTCGCTTCACATCCGGCCCCCAGTCACACATCCACTTGTATCTAATAGGGCCATACAGGTTATAACAATAATCACTGCAGTTCTTCATGAGAAACATAGCATTTGACTAGGGGTGAAAGCTGAGTAAGGCCAATAGGGGCAAGTTCATACAAAGGTCGGGAGCTTTGGGGGATAATAAACAGCCTTGTTTCTTTCCTCTACAGAAACTGCATTGATAACTATGCTAATGTGCTCACTGTTCATGTCATATGAGATGACAGTCTCATGTTGTGCTATGAAAGGGTTGACAGGCACATCCCTGACAGACTGAATGGATTCAGTGATGGAGAAAGTGATATTATATTCATTTTAAAAATTTATCAGGGTGACAAATGATTAGGTCATATCAAAGGTGTGGGTGAAACTATGATACAATGTTTTGTGTCACCTTAAAGGAACATTTCAACATTTTCCTCAAAAAATGTTTTTGTTTTTTTTTCAGTTTTTGTAATGTTCTATGTAGAACTATTAACAGTCAAAGAACCATTTGCATGCTTAAATGATGGAGAATGTGTTGTTTATGGTTCTATAAAGCACCAAAAGGGGTTCTTCTATTGTTACAGGCTTGACAGTGTAAAAATAGCAGAATCCTTTCTGAAAGTGGTTCTATATAGCACCAAAAAGGGTTCTGCTTTTGTTATAATATCATGCCTGTAACAACAGCAGAAGCCTTTTTGGTGCTCTATAGAACCGTTTTCAAAAAGGTCCTATATAGAAAAATATACAGCACATGCTCCATCGAACTGAAGAACCACTACACCATGCAAAGAACCCCTTAAGCGTGAAATGGTTCTATATTGAACCCGGTTTAAAATAAAAGCCTTGCTTGTACTGAAGAACCCTTGAAGAACCATCTTTTTAAGAGTGTAGCATTTTAGCCGTACGCTTCATTTACCTGCAACTGAGCTAAGCTAATTAACGTGCGAATAAACCTGATAAGCAAATGAGAATGAGAAATATTGTCCCAGGTGATTTAGAAGACAGAACATACAGCACAAACAAAACAAAACACAAAAAAGAGCGGAGAGTAATATCAGTTCTTACCCTTACTGTTTGGAGAATACTGTGGAACTGCATTTGTAATTACTAAATGTTTCAATAATACTGAACTCAAGTCATTTCCTCTGCTGAATTAGCCAGGAACGTAAAAGCCAAGCTCAAGCCGGTGTTGTGCCGAATTCGGCACCCCTGCCACGAGATGCATCCCCTCTCTTAATCAAAGTCTTTTGCTCGAAAGCGGAGGTAATCCTCTTTCACTTTACCTATATCGCATTGAAGAACTTGCAAAAGATCACTTCCATTTCCATCATCAACAAAGTAAATCGCTTTTTTACAGAATGGAAATACACCAGATGTTCTTCTAAACTACGGTGACTCGTAAATAATAATACAAAAGCTTAATGTAGCTGACATACACCGCTGCTTGCTTATTCTACGACATAGTAGTCTGCACTGACCTTGTAAGCAGCGAAACTTGCACGTTGCTATTTGCCAGCAAAATATACATATGAATTTCGCCTACTCGTCGTGTCGCGTTTCTCACCAATCTGGTTCAGGTTCTTTAGATTTTACACTCTTATAGCTGAAAATGTTGATAAAATCTTGCTCCAAAGGCAGTGACTTGTAAAAAATTCTCAGGAAATGCAACGCATTATAAATCTGGATACACTTTTATTGCTGCCATATAACTTGCACAGGTACATGCAGATATATACTGCTAAAATCATTTCATAGAAAGAAAATGACGTGTGAAGTCCTTCTATATATATATGACCCCTGGCCAGAAGATACCAATTTTGGCTAAATTGGTGTTACGTCCCTGAAAATTTATTGCAGAAAACACATGCTGGCCCTAAGCGTGAATTAATAAAATATTTCATAGTTCTATACATAAAAAAGGTTACAAGAGTTCACCTGTCAGGAAAAGAACCCTCTGTTAGATCTGGCTGGGGGGTTGTTGCATCTGTGAAACTTGCATAAGTCTCACATGTTGCTCACAATTATGTGTGATGAAAACATTTCATAACTGTGTCAACAGAAAGAAAATTATACAATGATGCTTTTTAAGGCAGTCTACCTGCCAGAAAATGCACCCCCTGTTAAATCTGGCCTCATTATTATGATGTCCATGATATTTATACAGGTGTCACATATTGGTCCCTAATATGAGTGATTACAAACATGTCATAGTTTTGTCAACAGAAAGAAAGTTATAGGGGGGAAGCTTTTTAGGCAGTCCAGTTGCTAGGAAATTCATCCCATCTTAGATTTGGCAACATGGTTATGGCATATGTGATACTTATACAGGTATCACATATTGGTCCCATTTTGCCAAAAATGTTTCATAGTTCAACAGAAAGAAACCTGCAAGGCAAGTTAAACTCTAAAACACAAAGAAGAAACCATATATAAACAGGATCCAGAAATGCTGCCACCTTCTCTGGGCCTGAGCTCATTTAAAACGAACTGTTTTCACAGGCAGTGGTTTTCAGAAGTGTATCTGAGCACATGCAGTGATTTACACTACAGAATCATATCTGTTTTTAATGCACTGCTGCCTGAGTGCCAAAAGATCATGGCCAGCAAATACTGTTTTTTGACCTTGTCCCGTGCATACAGAGATTCTCCAGATTCTATTCTATATGATATTATGTACCATAGATGATGAAAAGCAAAAGTTCTTCGCTATTTTATGTTGAGAAACGTTATTCTTGAATTGTTGCACTATTTGCCTGTGCAGTCTTTCACAGAGTGGTGAACCCCTCCTCATCTTTACTTCTGAAAGACTCAGCCTCTCTGGGATGCTTTCCATCTCCTATACCATTGGCCGCTGCCATGTCTGTTAGTATAGATTGGAGAAAAATGTTCTTAAGCAAGACTTACAAAGATTCAAATTTGATTAAGGGAGAAAATCTACAACCCTTCAACATATTTGGTAACATTATAGATTACCTGTATAAGTATCATGGATGTAATAATAACGTAGCCAGATTTGGGAAGGAGTGCATTTCCTTGCAGGTTTCTTTCTGTTGAACTATGGAACATTTTTGGTAAAACTGGACATTGGATATGTGATATTTGTATAAGTGTTACGTATGCCATAACCATGTTGCCAGATTTAAGATGGGATGCATTTCCTAACAACTGGACTGCTTAAAAAGCATCCCGCTATATATTTTCTTACTGTTGACACAACTATGATATGTTTTTCATCACACATATTAGGTACCAATATGTGACACCTGTATAAGTATTATGGACATAATAATAAGGCCAGATCTAACAGAGGGTTCTTTTCCTGACAGGTGAACTCTTGTAACCTTTTTTATGTATAGAACTATGAAATATTTTATTAATTCACTCTTAGGGCCAGCATGTGTTTTCTGCAATAAATTTTCAGGGACGTAACACCAATTTAGCCAAAATTGGTATCTTCTGGCCAGGGGTCATATATATATAGAAGGACTTCACACGTCATTTTCTTTCTATGAAATGATTTTAGCAGTATATATCTGCATGTACCTGTGCAAGTTATATGGCAGCAATAAAAGTGTATCCAGATTTATAATGCGTTGCATTTCCTGAGAATTTTTTACAAGTCACTGCCTTTGGAGCAAGATTTTATCAACATTTTCAGCTATAAGAGTGTAAAATCTAAAGAACCTGAACCAGATTGGTGAGAAACGCGACACGACGAGTAGGCGAAATTCATATGTATATTTTGCTGGCAAATAGCAACGTGCAAGTTTCGCTGCTTACAAGGTCAGTGCAGACTACTATGTCGTAGAATAAGCAAGCAGCGGTGTATGTCAGCTACATTAAGCTTTTGTATTATTATTTACGAGTCACCGTAGTTTAGAAGAACATCTGGTGTATTTCCATTCTGTAAAAAAGCGATTTACTTTGTTGATGATGGAAATGGAAGTGATCTTTTGCAAGTTCTTCAAGGCGATATAGGTAAAGTGAAAGAGGATTACCTCCGCTTTCGAGCAAAAGACTTTGATTAAGAGAGGGGATGCATCTCGTGGCAGGGGTGCCGAATTCGGCACAACACCGGCTTGCGATGGGCTTATGTTTACGTTTTTCCCCCACCTATTTTCCGACTCACCGACTCTCCCGCGCTGTGATTGGCTAATATCTCGCATTCCGTGCTGTGATTGGTTAGTAGCTCATACCATCACGGAACAGAGGCGGAGTTTTTCGGAATACGGGTGGAAAAACAAAAACGTCCGCTGGCCCCGTTACGGTTATCATGTGACTCGAGTGGATTATGTTTAAGCAACAGCTCCACCGAGTGTTCAGTTTTTCCCAATACGTGTTGAAGAACGTACAACCCTGCTGAGTGACTGAGTAGACGGTAAGTTCAGCATTATGTCTCATGTTACACATGTCTGCTGAAAAGTCCGTAACAAATTTATTTCAAGACCAAATTCAGCTGGAGGTCTAAAGACTAAATGCGACGTAACGAGCTTATTGTAATTCAACAGCTTATTCACCCAGTTTAACAGCAAAGACCTGCAGAGGTGAATAGTACTGGTTACACTGACTCAGTTTTAATGTGTATCGGTATGACTTTGATGGTTTTGTACCTTTCTAATGATACTAGTTGAACTGTGTGTAAAGGGCTCTGCTCCTTCCTTAGTGCCATTTTAGTCCTCCACGTTTAGTTTCTGATTCTTTTTGGGCTCAATTTCATTCGGTTTTGTTGGTGACAGCACCTGGACTGCTTTGCTGTTTAAAGATTCTTAACATTTCATTGCTTATCCTGAGCTCTGCTCCCAGTACTAAAGGAAACTCAGTGCTTGAAGGTTTTTGTTTCCTGAAACTCCAACCTGAATTTGCATTTACTGGGTTACAATGCAGGTGGGCCTCAACTGAATAAAGTTTTAAAACTCAGTTTTTTAAGTTGTTTTAAATCATACATGGAGTTAAATACACTGAAACCTTTAACAACGTATAAGTGTACATCACACAAACTGTACTGTTTAGCTTTTGAGTAACTACATTTATATTGTATATATATTTTTTACGTTTTCAAAAAGAGTCTTCTGAACATTCTCTTACATTCTCTTAAAACAATTTTGAAAAAAACTACTGAATTTGCAGTCATTTAGGTTGTACTGTTACATGCAAACTGACTACTCAGCAGATATACCAAACACATTCATTCATTCAAGGAAACCTAAAACATGTAAAGTGCATCCAAACTTGCATTTAACCTATACAGAACATGTGACACCACTGCATTATTTGTTGGACAACAACATCCGAAAGAAAAATAAGAGCCAATAAACAGAATCAACTAACTCCATCCTGTGTTCTCTTATTGCTTGTCTTTTTAAGTTATTTTTGAATCACTAAAATAGGTACACGTGAATTTTTAACCAGGCCATACAAATCACTCGCCTGGATTAAGTGATAGCAAATACTTGAAAGAAAATTAATAATCAAATTATAATTACTTAAGTAAAAATAACGTCAGGGCTTTGTGTATTTTAGCACCTATTTTTACATCTACTTCTATTATTTCATTACAGTAACAAGTCTTTTCAGTGTGGTTGGAGGCGACTCCAGGGTTAAGAATGTCCTGATTCAGCACAGCTGAACAAACATTTATTCCACCACATTATGTTTATTTGTGTAATTCAACATAAGGCCAAACTGACCCTGTTGCGGAAAACGGTGTGCTTTTGTGAAGGGGGGAATACAGTATTAGCAGTAAACAGACTGAATGAGGCATAGGAATAAGGCATGCTATAAACTAAAAAATATATATGTAGGCCACACATAGGCATGTTACTTATGTAGTTATGAAACTAAATGGGTATGTAAACCTTGTGCACCATTCTAAAACATTAGGCTTGTTAAGCTGGTTAAGTTACTAAGATTTGTATAGAAAGACATTATTCAGTTATAAATGAACTTAAACCGTGGTAAAAAATGCCATAAGCCCCTAAACCGTTGTCAAACCTTCTCAATTCACAATCTAAGTTAAAAATATTCGATCAGTTATACCAAATTGGCCAAACCAAGTGGAACATGACCTTTGGCCTACATTGCAGAGTTATGTAAAGCTCGCGGTTTTTAACTCTCGTTGTTGGAGGTCTCGTAACGCCTAATTGGTCAATCTCTGCTACAAACAGTCCTACAAACCAATCGGATGCAAGAGCGGTTTGACAGGAACAGAATCAGCGTGCGGGGTGCAGAACGCCAGAGCTGTGAGGTTTGATTCAGTCCACTGAACCGATTCTATCGAACTGTCCGTTTCATTGATTCGAACGTCAGACTAAAATGATTCAAATAATGTGCTCTTAATATGTTACTATGCACTTTTTATACTGGTGTTTTATATACTGTACACATTCAGCCTATTTCACAAACACAATTAGTCATACTTAGTCTTAAGATACGTTTGATTCAACGAGCGAGTTCGACGTCCACAATAATTCAACTTTATTCTCATCCCTTCCAATACGTAACGACAGCGAGTAAAATCTGATGTTCATTTCTTTTACTCTAAATATTCCCTTAATCAGTAATCAAATAGATTAGATGTTGTAATCAATGACCAAATAGGAAATATTGCCTAACAGAGAATATTAATTCTCTCACAAAGGGTAGGCCTTAGACTATCTGCATAGGAGATTCTAGACACTGGAAAGCAGCTGGGTTCACAGAGAGGCCTGTGTGTACTTACTGACCCAGTGAAGAGAGGGGCAGGTTGACCTTGAAAGGTAGAGCAGACTGGTAAAAACCTGTTGAAGCCAGTTTTGAGGAGTGAGCTCATCATGCGATGGCCAAATTGATGGACGAAGAGATGCACCTATTAGAGAACGAGCTAATATCAAAATTAGAGAAGTAAGGCGGGGGGATATCACATTACCCCAGTTAAATGGTATATAAACTGTTGTTTGGAACACTGTATTTGCGCAGTTGGGTCTCTCTGTGCCACCTGATGCTGAAATAAAGAAGAAGCCTTTTTCCCTCTTCCACAAACTCAGCGTCTGAAGACTCTTTCCTTTTTGGCATCTTTTGAGAACTTAGACTTAGAACAGTTATTAGTGAAAGTGTTTAGCTGGTTTTAAAAGATTTCTTTTTATTCATAATATTATGTTGGAGGCCTGGGGTTGGAAGAGATAGCCTTTGGTCCCGACACTCACTAATGGAGTCAGACTCCTGTACAAAGAGCAAACAGATAACAGAAAAACCAGGCCGTATGCAGAGACATAATCGAAATGAATTCAAAGTTGTTTTAGCAGGGCTATATTCTTATGAGGTTAAATAGAGAGAATGAGAGAGTATCCAGATTTTATTTGTTTTCAGCCCATATTACAGGCATTAGCAGAGCATAAGGATCTAAAAATGACCAATTTCCCCTTTTTTCTATTTCTGTGTCAATAAATTATTGGAGCAAGGAATTCTGTCCAAATCAATGAACTACTGAAACGGACACGACACTGAAACACATAGTTCGAAAGAATCGTTGCGGTACGCTGAATCGAACTTAGCGTCGCTCATAGAAACTTCAAAAATGATTCGGTTTGAAGTTGTGAATCATTTTATTGAATAAGGAACCGGTTCAAAAGAACAATTCACTCACGAGTCAAAAAGAACGCGCTTCGGTTGTAGTTGAGTACGTCAGTTGATGCGCGAGCCTTTCAAATAAATTCCCGAAAATTCGACAACTGTGAGATCTGTTGAATTTCAGGTAGGGCAGAAAACGCGTCTGTTTCACTGTTTTTCCCTCTGTGTGCCGTCGTGTTTTTTAAAGCAGGATTTTCTGCACGTTGTTGATACGTTGGTGGTTTGCATACGTCCCAATCTTCGCTCTGCTACTCGGCTGGGTTGGGCTGCACATCTCCGCTAGCCGGCTTTGCTAGCGCTAACCAGCTCAGCCCAATCAGCCGAAGTTAGCGATTAGCTGGTTAGCACCGGTGTCACTTCGGCGTTGTCTGAAAGGTCTGGGCGCTACAAGCCCCAAAGTTCCGGCTGTGTAGCAAAAGTCTTAAAGGCATTTACATCAGATACTTCAAGGCTTGTAATGGCAAAACAACGATACGTTATTGTGTTTTTAGAAATATGGAAAATTAGGATTTACGAGGCTGAAGTTGGCTTCCTATTCTCCAGCTTCTTATCAGAATTCTCCTGGTCCACCTTAAATGGTGCAGAAGCTCTGCACCATTTAAGGTGGAACGGGAAAATTCGGACAAGAATATGGCGAATAGGAAGCTGACCTAAGCTTCATTGGGGATTTTAAAATCAAAAACATACAGAGGAGAAACGTTTCTAAATTCTCAACTAGTTATGGTCAGTTAGCGATAGCCATGTAGCTTCGGATGGTTTCATTTAAATAATCCATCATTATGAGCATGTAGGTGTGTGAACTGCGTGTGTTCGGTTTTTCTGGGTGAACAAAAGAACCAAACCCACTTCCTCCCATCTAGCTCAAACCAAGTCGGTCTCTCTGGCGACAAGGTATCGACAATAATCCATTCAGTAACGACGTTTCTGTTGCAGAGTAGTTAGTGAATGTCTGACAGGACGTAACGTTAGCCTTTCTGCACGAGCGTGTAAACATTAGCGTTAGCTGACAAGCTAAGCGTTAAATATCGTTGGCGCGTTTACTTAATCAGAAATGCAAAGTAGCTGGCCTCAGTTAACAACATCACGTTATAATCCGTAAGGTTTCTCTAAAATGTTAAGTGTCTTACCAGTATTAACGTTTACCTTTGACGAGATAGCTTGGTTGATACTATGGCCAGGGAGATTGGGTGTTAAGTTTCAGTCATTTTAGCTTCCCGCCCAGTTCTGTGACAGCTAGCTCACGTTTTCAGTGATTCTTCTGTAGCCCGCTAAAACCACCAAACCGGTGGGGGCTTTTTTTGTGGGAGCAGGTCGTGCTGGGGTGAAATATTTTATCAAGTCAGTTGTTCAGGCTCCCTTTTGTTCTCTCTTAATGTTTCTGACTAGAATAATTTAACTTTTTAAAAGTCAGCCTTGCTGTGAAAAAAGTCATCTGAGAAAAAAGAATTTGGATTCGTGTGTGTACACACACACACACACACACACACACACACACACACACACATATATATATATATATATATATATATATATATATATATATATATACAAAATATATAGAAATAGAAATGAACATAGTAGAAATAAATTGTAATTTTAATTTACAATTATTCTGGCAGTAATACTCGGAATTGTCTACATTGAACAAGAGTAATGTTTAGGCAGTGTCTCTTAAAATGGCAGTGCCCTGTGTAAACCACTTTAGTGTCTGCACATTTTAGTGTCTCCCTGTATCTAATAGCTTCAAATGAACCTCATGAAGGATAATGGGCAGAAGGGAAAATGTCCAGAAGTAGGAACAGGAAGTGCTGATCTAGACTGTTGTGTAGTTGTCTATTATAAGTGTCTTCTTTTGAGACCTCAGCTCATCGTCACTAATAATGTTTTTTAGAGCCAAAATAGACGAAACACCATAAAATAGTTTGTTGTGTGTGACTGTTGGGCCAGACGGTTAGGGATATGAGAAGAAACCCCTTGTGTTGTTGCCATAGAGACACTCCCATAGTTGCCATAGTTACGTAACTGGATGTGGAGGTATCCACTGAGAGATTTTTTTTTTTCCTCTCCGTCTATGTGCACTTCCGTTTTATCCAAGAGTGAGAGGCACATAAGAGGTTAGAGAGAGAGTGTGTTTCCCAGAAGAGACCTTATTTCCAGTAAAGAGAGAAAATTGAGGATCAAATTGCAGTTGCAGTGCAGAGAGAGAGGGAATGGATGTTTTGTTATTTCAGTGGCTGCTGTGATGCATCAGCATTTAGCCCATTTAAACGAGGGCGTCAATGAGTGATGTCAGCACTGTCATGGTTGGCTGTTTGTCTAGGCTGTTTGCCACACAGTGTGTGTGTGTGTGTGTGTGTGTGTGTGTAAATATATAAATATTAAATATATATAAATTTCAGAAACCTTAACAACAGAAACACACCCACAAGCCTCATCTCATGTACCCATTGCACAAAAATACAATCACTGGCACACATGTTCATTTGTCTGGTTGTTGTCCATTTTTCTCATATTCTTTTTCTCATTTTCTCAGAAATGTTCAAGCTTTAAAGCCTAATGAAGAGTCCAACTTGCAAATACTGTTCATCTTCCATGCTGCAGCAAGTTGTATATTAACACCCATTAACCCTTTTAAAAGCATTGGTATTAGTGCTTAGTGTTATTCTATCAATAATTATTGTCAGTGTGTACTGCTTGTGATTACTTCCTTTTTTTCCCCAAGTTAAAAGTAAGTAAAATTTGAGTCGGATCTGTCTGACCTGACTGTCCTCATTTGGATTAGTTTTCAGGAAACATTATTGTATAAAAGGACAGCACACACAACAGGCACAACAAGCTGAGCAGGCTCAGGCTCTCATTCCTAGGTTTACTCAAACCTCTGCTCGTCATTTCTTTTCCCCAGATTAAGGCTAGTGAAGCGTTCCTAGTAGAAGAAATTCAAATGTGTGACTTTGTGTGTAAGGGAAATGTCCTGCGGCTTTATTGGGATTTTGTGCTAAAGAAAAAAATCAATGTGGACTAAGCACAGATGCACTGTGGCTGCAGTTATTTGAACAGTCTTCATACCCAACATTCATAGGGAAATTCAGTCATGAAAATTAATCTGAAAGGCTGTTTAAATCGTGATGTACAAAGCAACCCTGTAGGATTCCTGTTCTGATCTTAATCTTATAAATTCATATGTAGAAACCTATAGGAAGACATCATAAATAGAGTTGCAACTGAACAACTGTTTCCAAAATCGATTAATCAGGAAAAGTGCCATCATTAGTCTGCCAGTAATAAAATATTTCACACAATACACAATGCACATTTTATTCTCTATCTTCTAAATCATATCTGCAAAAAAAACAAAAGGACTTTTATCAAGGGCCCACAAGGACTGGAGCCCGAGATGTGTCTTTAAAAGCACATACAGAAAATACATTTTAAAATGAAGTTGAAGTTGGTGAAAAAATATGCATATGTATGTGGATGAGCAAGTCTGTGTGCATTAATGTACAAGCAGCCCTGATATCCAATAAGTCTAACTTTTTTCTTCTTTGCTAACCTAAAACAGCTAGCAGAAAAGCAAACAACACCATGCTGTGTTTAATTTTTGACTGCATTTTTACATTCTATTTTTTAGCAGTTACTCATCATGCTGAGCTTTTGCCATCTTTTACTTTGTAAGCAATATTTTTTTTCTCACACTGCTGTGCCAGGAGAATTTGATACTTGTTTTATTACAGGAAGCCATCTTTTTAGATTTAAAATGAGGTGTTCTCATTAGGCTTGGGCGATAGGGCGATGTATTCGGATATCGTTGATGATGGACAAGTAACCTGATGGCAATTATCACCTTTTACACATTGCCGTTTTGGTAAAAGAACTGAAAGAGAATTAGACGGAACTAATTTACCATTAAACAACTTGAAAAACACATTGGGAAACTGGGGTTCACGTTTGAGAAGTGTGCAGGCTGAGAGAGAGAGGGAAGTTTGCTAAGAAACCGCATGTGTTATTTCTCTCTGCTAGGCACTGTAATGCTGGCTTAACTGCCCAGATTCCTCTTGTTTTACTTCACGTACAGTGACTCGCTGCAGTAAAAAAAAAAAAAGGGCTAAAATGACTGAAAGAGCAGCGACGTTAACGCTAACCTGAAGAGAAAGTTTCTCTGATCCTCTTCTGCAGCGGTTGTGCAGTATCTCCAGCAGGGAGCACTATTAGCAAGGAAGTCGCTGTAAATCTTTGACAGAAGCAGCTCATGTGAATGGAAACACAAACGCATATGTTTGCATATGTTTTGTTTATTTGTTTTTTTTATGTACAGGGATGGCTGAGGCGCATCAGGCGGTAGCGTTCCAGTTCACTATAACACCCGAGGGAATAGATCTGCAGCTCTCTCATGAGGCACTCAGACAAGTCTACCTCTCTGGTCTCCGCTCCTGGAAGAAACGTGTCGTACGCTTAAAGGTAAAAACAGTGAAGTTCGCAAACCTTAACATTTTACAATTTGTCCTTGGACTGTGTCATGTAGGGTTTTGTGAATTGAGGAGGAAGGTAATATACTAAAACAGCTTTAAATGTATATAATTTATTTTAAATAATTCTAATGTAAAAAAAAAAAATAATAATAATCTCTGGGATTTCAAGTGTGCATCATCTTAAAGAAACGATACTTGAGCCAGCTAACTGGCTACCGGGATCTAAATAATACTTGCATTTGTTTCCAAGTTTAATCTCAGGACAAGGAGGCATAACTACTTGCCCATCAGTCATGTAGCGCATACACAGCACAGAAAATAGCACAGATAATGCAGCTTCTCCGCTAACTATGATGGTTGCATTGCCAAACAAAACTTAAGAGAAAATGACCCAGATAAGTGAACACTGATGTGGCCATCCAACAACAGAGAGATGTAATGGAGTTAGAGAGCATGAAGAATGATGCCAACCTTGTTATTTATCTGGTAATTACAGGTAATTATTTAATCTAGCATAGCAAAGTACAACAACCACACAACTAATTTAGCATGAAGATGTTCTAGATTAGGTGGCGCACTATATCTGATTTGGAGGCTAAAATTATATAACCCCTCCTTTAAGTAAACTAGATTTTGTTTTCTGGTTTTAAATATTGGTTTAACCTGTGCACTTTTTTGTACAGCATTTTCTGCTGAAATGTTATTGCGAAACCACTGTGTGGATTGTGTTGGTGGATCATGTTCACCTCTGACACATTTTAACAGTACATTTTTTAAAAGCGAATCCCACTAATTGTTTTTCAATAAAGATTTTGGAAATCCAACATAAAGTAATTAAGATTTTGTTTGTGAGCCTGGCATATTTTCTGAGTCTCAGCTTCTCCGAAACACAAAATGCAGACACTGTGTTGATGCATTTATATAACATTTTATTTGATTTCTGAGCTTTTTTATCTTGCATTTAGTTTGGGGTCCCTTCTCTTCTTGTCCTTATTTCTTCATTGCTTTCCTGCTTTCTGCACAGAACAATGTAATAACAGGTGTGTATCCTGCAAGCCCTTCCTCCTGGCTGTTCGTTGTTATAGCAATCCTGGCTACCATGTACACACGCTCGGATCCCTCCATGGGGCTCATTGCGAAAATTCAGGAACACCTGCCTGCCAGGTAAAGGCAAACAACACAAGACAGTCTGACCATCTGCTGTACATAGACAGCTCATAATTTGCTTTAACCACAGATTATGAATCACTTTAACTACAATTCTCAGAAATTATTGATTACATTCAGTATGACAACTTTTTAGTACTACTTTACAGTGTCTGGTAGATAGTCTACAGTTTTACCACCACTTATATTGTTTCATAAGTATATATGTGATATGTTGTGTTATTACTGCTATTAGTAAATAATAATAATAAGTAGTTATTGGGCACATTAAGTATCTACTTACATTTACCTACAATTAAATGGGCACAGCCTGAGCAGGGAATTGAACCTTTTCAGACTGTAAGATGATTTCACTGACCTTCCTGCACATTATCACAGTATTTACTTGCACCATATTTATTAGCATTTGTCAGGTAGCGTATGATAATTTACCTCCCTGAGTTTTTCTCTAACAAGGATGGTAACTTTCTTTGTTTAGCTTTCAGTAGAGTTTAAAACACATGTCGCCTCAAACATCATGGAATGCTTAAATGATTTCTCCCTCTGTCTCTCTCTTACTCTCTTTTCCTCTCTTTGTGCCCCCCGCAGTGGCTCTCTGAGTTTGCAGTGTCAGACAGTCGTTTCTGCTGTGGTGTTCAGTACTATGCTATGGCTTTCTCTTATCTTCACTATGAAGCTATGTCTGAAGCAGCTCCTCTCTTACCACGGCTGGATGTTTGAACAACGTGGCAATGTGTCCAACACCACAAAAGTCTGGATGGTAAGTATTTATTTTCTGTCTGTTTAAATTGAGGTTGAGTGGTCCCTGGTCAAAAAACATATTTGACGCAAAAACAGACCAGCTTTTTTGTTCATTTGTTCAACAGCAGCTAAACATGTCCAGTGGATAACTTGTTATTGAGGGGTGTGTGTGTGTTCTCCAGATGTTGGTGAGGATCTTCTCCGGTCGGCAGCCTCTGCTCTATAGCTATCAGGGCTCTCTGCCCAATCTGCCAGTACCTGCCGTCAAAGACACCGTCAGGAGGGTGAGGCTGTAATCATTATTGTCATAATCATCCTCACTCTCTCAAAATGAGAATAATTTAACTTCTCTCTGTCTCTCACCCTCTCTCTTTTTGCAGTATTTGGAGTCTATTCGCCCACTGAAGAGTGATTCTGAGTTTGAGAGGGTGAACACTCTAGCTAAAGAGTTTGAGGTCAGTCTAGGGAACCGACTGCAGTGGTACCTCAAGCTCAAGGCCATGTGGGCCTCCAACTATGTGAGTACTTACTTATCACCTCCAGTCAGGCTTAAGCTGTGTCACAAAGCTGGATGCTGATCCTTACAATAATGCCAACTTGAGCTTTAGTACTGCATATTTATGGTAGGAAAAGAAATGTAGAGTAAATGGTGCTCTGTAGTTTTTTTTTGGTTTTTTTTTTTCCTGGGTGCTTATTGTTTGGGAAACGACCAGCATTCGATAAAACTTGATAAATTTGATAATTTAAATATTCAAAATCAGTAATTTGAATGACTTGTGCTTTTACCCATTTTTATAAAGCACACATTGGTGTGCAAAGCTAGTCACCAGTAGAGCGCAGGAGCAGTATGTCAGGCGTATCTGCCTGTATGTCACATGAAAATAGGATCCCCCGAAATAGCATTTTGTGCTACTTGTGTGTGTATATATAAGTTCAGTATATATCAGCATGTCAGCATATATCAGTGATGGTTTTCCATTAGCTTGTTGTTGTTGTTGTTGTTGTTGCACTTTGTAGTTCTACAATTACAGACTGTAGTCCATCTGTTTCTCTGCATACTTTGTTAGCCCCCTTTTACCCTGTTCTTCAGTGGTCAGGACCCCCATGGACCCTCACAGAGCGGGTACTTTTTGGGATCATTCATGGGTGGATCATTCTCAGCACTGCAGTAACACTGATGTGGTGGTGTGTTAGTGTGTGTTGCGCTGGTACGAGTGGATCAGACACAGCAGTGCTGCTGGAGTTTTTAAACACTGTGTCCACTCACTGTCCACTCTATTAGACAGCCCTACCTTGTCAGTTCACCTTGTAGATGTAAAGTCAGAGACGACAGCTCATCTGCTGCTGCACAGTTTGTGTTGGTCATTCTCTAGTCCTTCATCAGTGGTCACAGGACGCTGCCCACAGGACGCTGTTGGTTGGTGGACTATTCTCAGTCCAGCAGTGACACTGAGGTGTTTAAAACCTCCAGCAGCACTGCTGTGTCTGATCCACTCAGACCAGCACAACACACACTAACATACCACTACATCAGTGATACTGCGGTGCTGAGAATGATCCACCACCCAAATAGTACCTGCTCTGTGAGGGTCCATGGGGTCCTGACCACTGAAGAACAAGGTGAAAGGGGGCTAACAAAGTATGCAGAGAAACTGATGGACTGCAGTCTGTAATTGTAGAACTACAAAGTGCACCTATAGAGTAAATGGAGCTGTTAAAATGGACAAAGAGCATTGGCGTTTATTGTGGCGTGTAGGAATGAAGATCCTGAAGTCTGGTTAAGGAGGATTATTGCTCTGGGGAAGAAACTGTTCCTCAGTCTGGTAGTATGGCCGCTAATGTACTTGTATCAGTGTCCGGAGGGCAGTAAAGTAAAGAGCTGGTTGCAGGGGTGTGTTTGGTCACTGCAGATGGTGGTGGTTCTGCAGAGGCAGCAGGAATTGTAGAGCTCCTGAAGAGCTGGTAGCTGGGCTCTGATGACTCTCTGGGCACTGTTGATGACCTGCTGCAGGGTGTGTCTCTGCGGTGGTGCAGCCTGTGTGCCAAGTTGAAATGCAGTAAGTGAGATTGCTTTCAATACTGCAACAGTAAAAGGTCACAAGCAGATCTCTGTTGAGATTTACTTTCCTGAGTGATCTCAGAAGGTAGAGTTGCTGTTGTGCCTTCTTTGCCAGTGCTTTGGTGTTGACAGACGAGGATAAGTCCTCAGATATGTGTACATCCAGGACCTTGAAACTGGGTACTCTTTCTACCATGTCACCATTGATGAGGTGAGGAGCATGTCCATCCCTGCCTTTCCTGAAGTTGAGGGTGAGCTCCTTGGTCTTGCTGGTGTTAAGAACTAGGCTGTTGTCACCACGCAACCCGTTGCTGTACCTCCTCTTTGTAGGCAGACTCGTCATTGCCCAAGATCAGCCCCGTCACTGTGGTGTCATCCATATGCTTGATGATGGTATTTGTATTGTGGACAAGAACACAGTCATAGGTGAAGAGAGAGTACGGAAATGTACTCACTACACGGCCCTGAGGGGCACCAGTGATCAGTATTAGTGGGGAGGACTGGTATGTCCCCAGCCTGACTGACTGAGGGCGATTGATCAGAATGCCCAGTATTTAAATGCAGAGGTGTTGACTGAGGCCCAGGTTCTGAAGCTTGCAGGCCAGTTTTGGGGGGATTGTGTTGAATGCTGTACTGTAATCAAAAAACAGCGTTTGGACATATGTGTTGGGGTGCTCAAAGTAGGATAAGGTTTATGAAAATAGCCAGGGCTCACATTTTTTGGGGGGGGGCGCGGTCAGCAGTGGTATGCATGGCTTAAATCTGAATGTGGAAGGAGAGCAATTTGTTTTTGCGTTCATTTGTTATTCACTATGGTATTACATAAAGATACTGTGCAGAAAACAATATGCTTTAAAACGCAAAACTGTCTGTCCAACACAGGTGAGTGACTGGTGGGAGGAGTACATCTACCTAAGGGGACGAGGTCCTATCATGGTGAACAGCAACTACTATGGCATGGTATGTTGGTACCTGTGGTTTAACATAAGATATTTAAAATGTTACAAGGCTATTTGTTGTGTGCTTTGAAAAGGGAGAAAACCATTTCAGTTTTTGCTTTCATTAGGACTTCATGTATGCAACACCAACACCAATCCAGGCCGCGAGAGCGGGGAACATCCTGCATGCTGTCATGATGTACCGCAGGAAACTAAATAAAGAGGAAATCAAACCTGTGAGTCCACTCAGCAATAGCCACATATCTTTTTATTTCATTGTTATAATGCAGTAAAAACATGTTGTAGAGACACCAGGGCTGTCCGTCACGAAACAACGAAACTTCTTGCTTAGCCAGCCAACTTAAAGCTTAGTTTTAACTCTTGATTTTCTGTCTCACGGTGGTGGGTCACATTTTACTGGGGTATATCACAATGACAACTTGTGCTGTACAGGCATATGTGATTTCAGATCATATATCACAATGGCAACTTGTGCTGTACAGGCATATGTGATTTTAGATCATATACAGCTCTTGGACCAGGACGGAGCTTCTCGAAGCAAATCATATTGCGTAGATTTTAAGAATAGTAAGCAATTTTTCCTCCATGAAGCACTAATGCAGTGGAGACAGCGTTACTGTTTTACTGTCATAAATTCTTTTCTTTCTACAAGCTTATGTATATTTATTTTTCCTTCTTTGAAAAAAGAGCTTCTCTACTCCATGTTTCATGCGCTTGGTTGTTTGTCATAAACATCATGTGTGAGTAACCATTTAGACTAGGTATGTTATCTGTATGAGGGGATAAAGAGATTTTGGAAAACAGTTATGTAAAAATTAATTAATTATGACTGTTTTTGATACATAAAACCTGGCAAACTTTATAAGTGGACATAAGATGACAAAAATACAGTAAAATGTAGGATTTCAGCCCTTAATAAACAAAGTCATGGACAAATTTCCCTATTTTGCCAGGCCGTTTTGATTTTTTAAAAAAGTATTTTTTTGTCACGCCATTCAATTCCTTCCTCTTCTTCTATTCGCCTACCTCTCTCTCTGTTTGTCCCAGAGTCGTATTCCTGGTACTTTCATTCCTCTGTGTTCAGCTCAGTGTGAGAGGATTTTCAACACCACACGCATTCCAGGAGAGGAGACCGGTAAAACACACACACATACACGCACCCAAACCTCTATTCTAGCACAGTTAATACAAGTCCCAAAGCTGTCACACAAACACAGTAATGCTTTAAAAGATTACAGATTACAGAGGCAGACACTCACATCACACACATTTTGATGAAGGTTAAAACTAATTTGGGAGTATGTATTAGAGAAAAGGACCTTCAAGAGAGATGGACATGGAGAGAGAGAGATGGTCATCCCCATCAACTGCAGAATTTTGTGTGTGTGGCTGTGTGTTTTGTCTGACTTTTCAACCTGCCTCTCTGATTGGAATACTTTCCTGCTAAAACCTGATCACTTCTTGTCTCTCTCTGTTCATACCTTTTCCATGTTCTCGCACCTGCGTCTGTTAAACCATACACTGTCGCTTTCTTCCCTGGTCTTTGAAGCTTGGCTTTTTTTCCTGCCCACGTCCTGATCTTTTTGTTGTCTTTTTCATTGTCTTGTTCCTCCCCCCCTTCCTTTTTATCTGGTCATGTGGTTCATCTGTTCCGTTTGAGCCATTTTCTTCCACATCCTCCCTCCCTTTCTCCCTCTCTCTGTTCAGTGGTTGTTGAGGTCCTGTATTCCTTGCTGTTCCTATCAGTTTGAGAAGCTGTTTGACAGTTGTCGAATTCCAGGAACTATCACAGGTACATCCACACACACAGTGTACAAATACAAACCCAAGTCCAAAAAGGTTGGAACAGTATGTAAAATGCCAATTAAAACAGAAAGCAGTGATCAGTAAGTTCTGTTTGATCTGTATTAAATTCATGTTTTTTCTGCTTTTATTGTTTGCTATCCGGTGTCGACTAGAGGTGGATGGGTTCCTCTTTTGAGTCTTGGTTTCTCTCAGGGTTTTTTTGCTCTTGCTCTTATGGAGTTTTTTCTGGCCACTGTCACCATTGGCTTGCTCACGGGGACTTGGACCTGGATTTTTCTGTAAAGATGCTTTGTGACAACGGCTGCTCTTAAAAGCGCAATATAAGTAAAGTTTGATTTGACTCGTTTTACCTTATGAATATTAATTTTGTTTTTGTTGTTTTTTTTTCATAAATATATGCTCGTTCTTAATGTGATGCCTGGAGCATTTTCCAAAAATGTTTACCGCTGTGTTATATCAACTTTCCTTTTAACAGTACATCTTAAACTTTTGGGAATTCAAAACACAGTTGATGTTTTAAAAGCAGAATTGTTTGTCATTCTTAAGTTATACAAGTCTTCAGTTGCACAACCATATGGGGAATTTGCCAATTTGCACTTTATGTTCCACATATGTTCAGTATGAGACAGGCAGGCCAGATTAGTATATGCGCACTCTGATTACGCAGCCATGCTGTTGCAGCACGTGGAACTTTAACTTTTTAACTTGACGCTAGTAACAATCTGAAAACATTTTATCTCTTTGGCCCAGAGAACACAGCATCCATTATTTCCATAAGATGCTGACATATGGCTTCCACTGTGCGTAGTACAGCAGCAAAGAACAGTGGTATTGACAGCGGTTTGTCAAAGTGTTCCCAAGCCAATGCAGAGATATCTATTACAGAAGCATGACAGTTTTAAATGTAGTGCCTTCGGAGGGATCGAAGGCCATGGGCAATCAGTAGTGGTTTTTGGCTTTGTTTTTTATGCAAAGTGTTTTTTCTGCATTCCCTAAATCTTTTGATAGTAATAGGCTAGCACCACATAGTCAAAGAGCTTATGGGCTATAATAGACTGACACAGCAGCCTGAACCTAAGAGAGAGATAGAGAGAGAGGGAGAAAGACAGAAAGAAAGAGATATGATTAAAGTCGACCAGAAATGAAAACTGACCTCTTCTTACTTTGTTAGTTTATATTTCTTATCATATTAAGCTTCATCATATCAAAAATCTGCATTTTCCCATAATCCCCCACCATGGCAGCCTTAAAAGAATGCCTTCCTCATATGACACTGAATTGACAATTTCCTGCTTTCAAGACAGCAGAATTATCACTACCCTATTTAACTGCTAGTAAGACAGTGAGAAAAATTGGTTATAACCACAGTTATATATCTAGATTGCCAACAGAGGGCGTAATACAGAAGCTGCCACTTCAGTAATTTTTGCATGTTTTTAAACGTCTTTTTCTTTAAAATACACATCAAAATTAAATGTATGTGGTTTTAACATAAGGCACCTTTCTTTTGAAATGATTTCATTCAATTTCTTTAGTTAATATAACACCAATTGTTGCTAGTTAATCTATGGGAATCACTATATTACATTAGCACCAAGCTAACTGAGGCTGACATTCGCTTCTCCACTCTGGATTTAATACCACCTTCTTACGGCAGTGGTACATAAACAAATTCAAATCTTGTAAAATCTATAAGATATACCCAAAGTAAGCTATATGAACACTGAGTTTGGAAAACCATATATTTATATAGCTACATCCTTCTCAATGAAATAATGTATCAAATAGCCTAGATCAGGTTATATTAGTCATGACCTAATGAAAACCTTTCCATGAATATTTACCCATAAATGTCTTAAAAATTGGGGGAAAAATACCTAAAATCTATGCCAACTCTAGCTGAGAAATGTTGTTCTTAAGCAGTTGGACTTTTTGCTTTTTGCTTGCTCATAAAGGACACTGACTTTCCTCAATGCTCCTTTTATACCCAGACATGATTATATAAGCTCTGTAAAATGTTTTCTGTTAAATTGCCCCATCCCAACTTTTGTGGTACATGTTGCAGGTGTTAATTGCAGAATGAGCGTATAAAACATTGAAGTTAAGGTAAAGCAATAAGTATTTTATATATACTTAAACATTTTATATATAATATGTTCTTAGTTATACTGAAATATTTTCCTATTCGACTTTCACTGAATTTCAAGAGGAAAGCAATAAGTGTCTTAATTTTGTCTTGCTTTTGTTTAAATTGGAGTGGATTTGCAAATGAATGCTTTCTTTTTTTATTTGCATTTCACACACTGTACCAACTTTTTAGAATTGGGTTTGTACATAAACGCGTGTGGTCTTTGGAGATTAATCTTTCCAAATTTTCCATTTTCGTATACTTTCTCCAGCCTGTATTTTAACACATTGCACCCAGTGAAGATTTTAGCAAATTTGGAGGAATTTCAGCAGCATTCTTTAATTTACCTTGATCGTATCTTTGGGACCAGAAAGTGACATTTTTATGAAAAAGAAGGATTACCTGTGCAAAAACATTTGTGATTAACAGCTATATATTTACTGCATAGATTTCTGGAAAAGATGAGAAACGGTGCTTAAATGATTCAAGTTCTATATTCAAAATGTACAACTAATCAAGGAACAAGATAAGTTGAAATGTTAAATGTTCTCTTTGTCTACATGTCTGTTTATCGGTCTGCTTATTTGTTTTTTGCCTCACGCTCTGTAGACACAGTGGTACACTGGAAGGACAGCGAGTATGTGGCAGTATACCATAGGGGTCGCTATTTCCGTCTGTGGCTTTACCAGGCCGGCCGGATGCTCTCTCCACGGGAGATAGAATACCAGATCCAGCGTATCCTTGACGACCCGTCCACCCCAGCGCCAGGAGAGGAAAAACTGGGAGCGTTCACTGCAGGGGACAGGTATACACAGACATTAACCTGCATGGCAATGAACACATACAAACATTGCAAATATGTGCATGCACTTTTAAAGACCTTTACAATTGACTGTATTGTAATGGGAGCTTTGGAAGGGTTTGGCTTTAATTGTGTATTTGGACCAAGCTGTTGTTTGGGAATTTACACACTTTTTTGGATGTTTTGTATCTATACACCAGATTGGTGGGGCCTTTTTGGAAGTAGCAGTTACTTTTTACATAGTTTTCTTGTGTGCAATAATTTATATAGTGTACACTGAAATTAATCTTCTTAAAAGCATGAAAAACAGCACTTTGCTTAAATTGAGATAGCACTTAGCCAGGCAGCCATTTATTATTTTGCTTGAAAATTCTAGACTTTGAAGTTTCACAGCAAATTAATTATAGAATGCATGATCTGACAAGCAGAATTTATAATTAGTATCATAATATTGATAGTATATATATTCAGTATTCATAGTCATAGTATAATAACAGATTTGTGCTTTTTTATCAAGTAATCCAAAACAGCTGTTTTTTAGAAATGTCCCATTCAAAAGCCTTAAGAATGCACTATGTTTCTAAAAATCCCAGAAATTATAAAGGTACTAACTACTTCCTACGTCCTTGACTGCTTTTCCATGACTCCAGAATTCCATGGGCTCAGGCCAGAAAGGAGTTCTTCAGCTCTGGGGTGAATAAGAGATCTCTGGATTGCATTGAGAAAGCTGCATTCTTTGTTACCCTGGAACATGATGAACTAGTTAAGAAGGGAGATGATCCGGATGCTACACTTGATCATTATGCCAAGTCTCTCCTACATGGAAAATGTTATGACAGGTGAGTTTGTCAAATCCATACTTGGCTCAGGGGGGACGTTCAGATCCAACACATAATATTCTGATGGCTTTGAAGGCCTTCATCACCTAGATCAGGTGTGTTTGATTAGGGATGGAGCTGAACTCTGCAGGTAGAACACCAGGACCAGAATTGGGCACCTCTGTCATAGGGTGTACACCTGGCAGAAGAATGTTACAGCTTTGTTTTTTTCCTCTACGTTATGGTTTTTGTGACCATGTGAAGATGTTTCATCCTTATACACAAAAGTACAATTGTAGAAACAGAAGCTGTCTTGAAGCTCTTTAGTAATATTGATGTGCTGTCTATTTTTATTAGGTGGTTTGATAAGTCGTTTTCAGTGGTGATGTATAAGAATGGAAAGAACGGCCTGAATGCTGAACACTCGTGGGCAGACGCTCCTATCGTTTCCCGTATGTGGGAGGTAGGACTGCTATGTTGGAAGTTTTAATAAAGAATTAACATTTAAATGAGTGAACAAATTAATGGATGAATAAACATAGGATAATCTCGTTTTGCACTGTCAGTCATGGCTCTCTCTCTCTCTCTCTCTCTCTCTCTCTCTCTCTCTCTCTCTCTCTCTCTCTCTCTCTCTCTCTCTCTCTCTCTCTCTCTCTCTCTCTCTCTCTCTTGCTCTCTGTCTTTCTTTCTTTTTCTTTTTTCTTTCTCTCTCAGTATGTCCTGGCTACAGATTGTTTCCAGTTAGGCTACAACGAAGAGGGACATTGCAAAGGTGATGTGAACCCTTCACTTCCCCGACCACAGAGACTAACATGGGACATTCCTTCACAGGTACTTGTTCATTCACACCTATAGAACACACTCCACAATACATCATTTGCTCAAAATGTACAAAATAGAAGCATAACACAGTGAAAACAAAAAACATAGAGAGATATTCTACATGAAAACGATAGTAAACCCAGTAAATCTGGGTTTTTTTTGTTTGTTTGTTTGTTTGTTGCTGATGTTGTTCTTAGTTACACTGAATTATTTTCTTATTCAGCTTTCACTGAATTTCAAGGGGAAAGCATCTTGCATATTTATTCTTGTGGCCAAAAAACTCATTGTTGGCCCTAGCTCTTACATGAATAATTTTTCCTGCCATGCATATGTACAAACGGATGATGAGCTTTTGTTTGCATCCGTTAACCTTGTTTGCATACTATCTACATGCAAAATGGAAGATATTCACACAAAACCAAATCTCTGCTGACATGTCTGTATACAACATTTTTGATCCATCTCTCTCCCTCTCCCTCTCCCACTCCCCTCTTCTCCCCTCTCAGTGCCAGGAGCGTCTGGCTCAGTCTCTGTCCGTAGCACAGGTGCTGGCAGATGATGTTGACTTCCATGTGTTTGCATTCCACGACTTCGGCAAAGGCAGCATCAAAAAGGCCAAAATGAGCCCTGATGGCTTCGTCCAATTAGCGCTGCAGCTAGCTTTCTACAGGGTAAGGCTTTATGAACAATAAATTTCCCATACCAGTATAAAGAATGCAGTATGCAAACAGTTCATTCAGATTTTTTTTTTGGTTGTGTGTAGATTTATTTTATATCTCTCTCTCTCTCTCTCTCTCTCTCTCTCTCTCTCTCTCTCTCTCTCTCTCTCTCTCAGGACAGGGGAATGTTCTGCCTGACATATGAGGCATCTATGACCCGTCTGTTCCGTGAGGGCAGAACCGAGACGGTGCGCTCCTGTTCAAGCGAGAGCTGTGAATTCCTCAGAGCTTTTGAGAACGGAGAGGTGAGGTGCACACAAAAGTAAACAGCATTTGTTTAGTAATGAGTTGTCGATGCTTTCATGTACATATGTGAAAAATGCACGTACATACTGCATACCTCTTTTTCCCTCTGTAGGATGTGGAAGTGTGTAGGCGTTTGTGCCAAAGTGCGTCTGAGAAGCATCAGCAGCTGTACCGGCTGGCCATGACAGGCGCAGGTATAGACAGACACCTCTTCTGCCTCTACATCGTTTCCAAGTACCTGGGCATAGAGTCACCCTTCCTTAAAGAGGTGTGTGTGGAAATGGAATATTGTTTTGTCCCTTAAAAAAAGGTAGAGTTATTCGGGTTTGAAAATGGAGATGTGTCCCATGACATGCCTCTGTGTTTTTTTGTTTTAGGTGTTTTCTGAGCCCTGGCGTCTTTCCACCAGTCAGACTCCAGTGCAGCATTTGGAAATGTTTGACTTTGTTAACTATCCAGAATACCTAACCTGTGGTGGAGGATTCGGACCCGTTAGTCTCTTTCACTCACTCTTGCACACAAAAGATTTTACTGAATTTGGAAGAACAAAAAATGGAGTTCCAACTTCCACTATTTATTGTGTTACTAGTTGTTTCAAAATAGATCCAGGTTAATCATAGTATTATGACATAGTTAAACATAGTACTGCTCAGATCACTTCAGTTTTTAGTCTTTTAATAAAGTCATTGGGTGTCATTTTGTCAATGTCTTCACTTAGCATTGTGGAACAGACTGTTCAGCCTGTAGTCAGTTTTGCTTAGACACTGATTACAGACTGAGAATCCACATGGTGCAGGTTTTTAATAGAATGAGCAGCCATGTTATCACATACTGTCTTAAGAAATAGTTTCACATATATATCGCTTGGGATAGGCTCTGAAGTCTTGGAATCTTGATAAGCATTCCTACTCATTTGTTTATTTACTCATTAGTTGCACATTCACTTGTGTATATACAGTACTTTGCTAAAGTCCTATTCACCTAATCAAACTGTTTGAATTTATTCTAAATGTTGTCTGGTGTTTTACAAGCAGAAATTCACATATTGCCTAGAAAAATGGTTTCAAACGAACATTAATGCAGTCTAAAGTACCAAGTAATCAGATTATATATGTTTGGGAAACATTACATCTGTTTTGTAACTTCACATATCTGTTTCTGTTTTAGGTTGCTGATGATGGCTATGGTGTATCCTACTCCTTAATTGGAGAGGATATCATCACTTTTCATGTCTCTAGCAAACATTCGTGCCCGCAAACTGTGAGTTGTGTGTGTATGTGTCTGTGTAAAATGTTTGCATGTGCCTGATACAAGTACATTCTGTAGCCAACATTGTGGATACCAATCTCAGTATGTTAATGTATTAAACAGAAAGCAGTTTAGATTTAGCAAAAAAAAATGCAATACTCAAAGATCAGCTGTCCAAAGTTCTACTTTGGAAATAAAGCCAAACACCCCATTTGTGACATCTCAACTCATCAGGCCTCAAACCTTCCAATTGTTTGAGCAATCTTCGACCAAAAATAGTTTCAATACATGCTTTCAAGTATAGTTCTCTCTGTGCAAAGACATTTTGATAGACATGAATTTGAGCATTGAGAAATATACCCAATGTATTAGTAAATAGCTGGTTTGTGTTATGTTTTCGTACGTAATTCAGAAGTAAGAATGAAACTGAACAGAATTATTTGGCTTTAAAAAAGAAGACGTTTGATGTGCAGTCTGTGTTTCATCCTTCACTGAGGGGAAAATAAGTATTCAGACGTGTGTTGTTTAATATAGTTCCAGTACATATATCCACTTCAAATTTACACACTTACAATCTTTTGACTCTGTGTTTACACACATGAATAGAAAAGTAAGGATTCATATTAAATTCTCTAATATGTCCCAGTACATCACTCCATTTATGTTTCTTTTGATGACGTGTAACACTCTAGTACCATTTGTAGAGAAACAGCCCCATATTATGATGCACTCACCTCCATATTTCACTGTAGGATAAATTTGTGCAACCCTTCTTTATCCAAACATGATGAGCTGATTTATGAGTTCTGTTTTTGTTTTGTCTGACCTGAGTACTTTGTTCCTAAAGAATTGATTTGTCTAAATGTTTGTCTGCAAATTTTGGACACACAGTTTTAGCAGAGGCCTTTTCTGCACATATATTTTATGTATTATGTATGTAACCTTTTGAAACAAACATATTTGTTTATGCTGATGAATACTTTTTTTTTCATAAGTACAAAGTCAAACGAGGTTATATGTAAATTTGAAGTGGATTTGTACACTGTAAGTATGTTATATAACAAAACTTTTCCCTCAATGTAAATGGAAAAGTAACTTTTGTGCCTCTCTGTCTTTCTCTCAGGACTCTCATAAGTTTGGGAAGCAGATCAGGAAGGCTCTGGGGGATCTTTTGCAGCTTATGACCGTCAACCAAAAAGAAGCATCCCGAAGCGAGCAGAACCACAGCCCAAAACCCCAGAGCAAGAAGGAGTTGTAGGATGAGAGAGGAGTGATGGCGGCGGTGGATTTTGGGTGTTTCGGGGCACTGTTGGTTAGGGCTTGTTGGCGTGTTTCAGGGGGTTGACATCATGCAAGGCACTAAAAATGTACAAATAGATTTTAGGGATTGATAGGTTGTCCTTTTTGTTTGTTTTTTTTTTGTGTGTGTGTGTGTGTGTGTGTGTGTGTGTGTGTGTGTGTGTGTGTGTGTGTGTGTGTGTGTGTGTGTGTGTGTGTGTGTTACAAAAAAACAAAAGACCACCAGAGGTGGGGTAGAACCACTGATTGGTACTGAAACAATAATGGCTGAGCCATTATTGGCAAAACAAATTTAGTAACTAGACAGGGTGCTACTAGACTGCAAGGAATGGTAGCAGAAGCAGAAAGCAAAGTGATTGTTCATGTTCTAAAGGCCTTAAACGTGCAGGGGGTAGGAATAAACAAGTATAAAGGGGTCTTTTGCATGTATTGTCCACAGTTGCAACAATTGATTTGGCCTGACCTGATGTAATCTCCAATCCCCCATGTGGTCAGTGTGCGTGTGGCATATGTAACAAACTCATCTATATAGCATTTTATATGAATGTAACAAGTTGCCAGTCTTGACAGGAATCTAATGCTATCAAAAGCAAATTCAGTGAGATGTGTTAGTTAAGGACAGCTTTTTGTTACAGCTTTTATCATTTCAACATAGTGTTTGCCCCCTGCATTTGTAAGACCCCTTCTTAGATCCAGACAAGGATTAGAAATGAATTCTGAGTTGTGAATCCATATTCACTGCCTTCTACCATGGATTTAAAATCAAAAGGGCAACATTTTGTCACTTTGCATTGCTGCATATTATTGTTTCTCCAGTGGCCACATGGCATACAATAGGAAGTAACCTGTTTTTTTTCCCCTTAGTATTTTAAAAAGCCTTTTTTCAGTTTACAGACCAGTCTGAACCTTGGACTTGGTACACTTTATGATGTCCCAGACCTACTTCAGTAAATACATTGTAAAGGACAATCTTAGTCAAGCTGCTCTTGTAAAACAAACTATCACAATGTTAAGCCACCTCACACTGCTCCATAAAAAAGCAGCATATAGAATGTTAATAACGTATCAATAAAATAATCACTAGAAATGTTTTGGGACTTGTATCAAGGTCTCAGGCTGGTCATTAGGCTGAGAAAATGACCTTGTGTTCCAGCAGTGCCGGGCCACATGCCCAGGTTACATATTGGTCGTGTGGCGGAGCTGGTCACGCAACGCATTAATGCATGACTGAAGCCAATTTCTGAACTGCTGGTGGCCTCGTTATTGAACTACATTGATTAGTCTCACATAAAGGAAAAGTTCAGAAATGCTTCTTCAGATAACTTCAACAGTAAGAGACTGTGGATTGGACCTTACATCCAGATGTGAACCAATCAGGAGTTTTCAGTCTTTTTCAAGTTTTAAAGCTAAAGTTAGCAAATTCTGTCTTTAGCTTTGCATAGAATTTCTATGGAAACTCGTTTCCACAAAAGGCCATATAGTATGTTATAATTATGAAAGTTAACTTGAGATACCAAGTTGTTTATGAGATAACAGGATATAATTATGATATACTACGTTAATAATTGAGATGCTAAGTCAAAACTATGGGAAACCCCCATGTCATGAGATTTCATTATTATGAGATGGCAAATGATAATTATGAGATAGTATCTCATTATTATGAGATAGGAAGTCACAATTATGGGCAATTATTTTTACAGTGGTAAAACGGGCTTCGATAGTTATCAATATCCTGCAGCTGTGGGATAATAACTGTGCAAGCATCTCGACAGTTTAGAGTCATCACAGAGAAACAAACTCCACCATGAATGATGATAATAAAAAAAAATAGGTAGTTGTGCTATGGCACTTAGAAATAAGTGACCCAAATCTAATAGGGTAGAAATGCAAGGGTCACATGAAAAAATTAATGTGCATAACACCATATTTAAGTATAATTTTACTGTAACCAAGGAAAATGTCATGCCTGAAGGGAAAATGCTTATGCAGTCTGAGGGCTGCTGCTATCTCAGTGACGGCATGATGTAGTTTCACTGCTGTGGAGCTGCCTTGGAGATGTAGGGTAACTATGGCAATGTCAATGCAACATTCAGACAGCTGGAAGTAAATTTGTGAGGTAGGAGATTCGGTCAGATGAAGGTGTGGAATCAAACATGAGCCAGAATGTTAAAACACTGCTCGATGAGACTGAGATCCTGTCTTTCACAATTGTACTATTATACAGACATAAAACAAGGGGTATTTACTATTACTATTATTATTATTATTATTATTATTGTTAATAATAATAAACCTACAGCGAGTGCTGCTTTTTTGTTATTCTATAAAAATATGCAGATTCTTAATCAAAGATCTGTTCAAGACAACCACAGTTTGAGCAGCAGAGCTGTTTTCTTACATGTACTGTTAATCTTTGTGCAGCAGCTCGTATCATCAGAGTGATTTACCGAAGTTACGTAAGGAAATTAGTTGGCCAGCGCTGAAGAGTTTATAATTTATTCACATACACCTGTGTTTCATTACCTCCTTCACTCTTTAACTTAATAACCACTTTATGCATTGAGTTCTGATTGCTGTTACTGTGATTATCACTGTTGTGTTTTTATTCTGTTACATTAAAGCTGAAATCGGAAATCTAAGCCAATCACTTAGGCAGAAGCCAGGTCACACTTTCAGTTTTTACGTTTACTTTTTAGCTCATCTCTGCACTCATCAGTCCATCCAGTCTTTGGGCCAGTACTGTCCTGTATCCTTGACGCTTAACTGCACAAAACGAACATTAGTGTGTGATTTTGTAAGCTTGTGTTCAGTTTGCCTTCTCTGCTTCTTCTTACTTTCTCTCCAGGCTTCTGTACAGCAGGGCTTTAATCTTTCTCTCTTTGGTATTACTCTAGCGCGCTTCTGTATTTTATACGTAACTGAAAAGAAGGAAAAAACTATGAAACACTGAAATCACTTTTTTTAATAAAAGGAGATTGAAGTACACTCGTGTGTGTTTGTGGACTGATTTATAAAACAAAGCAAACAGCATAAAACTGATATCAGTTGGCCAGTAAAATCAGCTTGTTTTCTCAGATTTGCCTGACTGCTGAAAATCCCATTGATTAAGAGCCCATATTCTTAAGAAGTTGCCTATTTTGTGATTTGAACAATACCGTGAAAGAAATTGCTACCCTCTGCAGATAATTAGAAAGAATTCCAACAAATTTTCAAAGTTTATACATAATTCAGTCATTGAGATTTAGAAGTCTTCTTTGGTTACTTTGCTGTACAGTGCCTATATTTGAACAAAATTTCTTAGGCATTAAGCAACATGTATCTATTTCATGTAAGAGATTTGTGTGAGGTAGCTTTTCGAGACATTAAAGCTCTTTGGATGTCTGGTTTCTGTCAACACTTATAAAAAATTTCTCTGAAATGGCCCATTTCGCATCAGACCACTCTGAATGACTACGTCTTTAACATCTGAGTTCTGAAGACATTTTATAATAAATTTAGAATATAATGGAATTTTCTTCTGTTCTTATAACACTGTACAGAGACATTGACAGTATCCGTTTCTTCACATTTTTATAGCATTGCTGAATTGATGAGCACAAAACACTAACTTAAAATAGCAAGAACATTTAAAATGTCTCCTAACCATTAGCAACAGGATAACAAAACAAAAAACTTCAGAAGAGAACCCATGAAAACGTTAATCTAAACAAAGAATATAGACGAGCGTGTTCGCCCCCTTTCAAATGATGCCTTTTCAAACTCTGCAGCATGCTTCAATATGGACCATGACTGAAAAGCACACTCCTCTAGCCTGAGCAGTGCACCTCTCTGTGTTTAAGTCGGAAAAATGTACCAATTTTATCATCACAACTGACTGGTCAATACCGAAGATGCCTTCTCTCTAGTTACATAAGGTATAAAAGTTAGATTTGGCTATTTTCAAACACCCAGATCTGTACGAGATAAACACAAAACTCAATCAAATGCATTGTCACCATCTTAAGAAGCTTCTTTTTACATCCACACAATTTGTTTTGTCTTCTACCATAAATGTTGAATGCTGTTGCTTTGTTTTTGTTATTGTTGTTGCTTCATGGATAATATCAATGAAAGTTCATTGCATAATATCATAAATATAATAAGTACAATCACAATAACTAATGAATGAACAAAATTGACATTTCAAATGTTTCCATTATATTGACAGTTGTCTTTCGTTATAGCTTATTAATAGAAAGAAATGGAATCATTAACACATTGTTAAAGGCCTCAATTTTCATTTTAAAAGTCATTTTTCATGTTCATTCAGTTTTTGGAAGAAAGACTAGAAATGATCATGTATAAATTACACATTCCATTAAATTTTCTGCTTTTTGAGTCTGAGAAAATTAACAACTGCACATTATTTCAGTTGTATTATATAAGGGTGAACTAAAACTAATGGAAATTCAGTGGAGTTAAATTTTTTTGACCATGTGAAATGAATCCAGCTTTATCATTCAGTTTTATCAGAATGTTTTGCCCAGTAACTGTCATTCTGCCCACGTTTTTTAAAATTGGTTGGGCCACACTTCATAGGCGTGCATGAGAAAGAGAGACAGAGAAGGGGGGTCTCATAGTTGGCCTTATACCAGTTGGTACACAGAGCTTAAGGCTGGGTCCACCTGCCAATCTTCACACACGCGACTCTGCCCCACTATGAGGGTTTCTTTAGTGTGTGTTGTGGCACCCGTTTCTATCCTGATTGGTAGATGCTCCACGGTTGACCCAAGTGGCTGGCGTTAGGATGTAATTATCATCTGAGCTCGTCTGTCTATCATCCTTTACAAACTTTTCTCCTACAAAATCCCTATAATCCACACACTCCACCCTGTCCATCACACACACACGCACAGTCAGTCCGCCCTGTCCAGTGAGACACTTCCTCTTCAGCATACACCACCAGCACACCTTCATCTACTTCTTCATTCTCTTCACACTGTGATCACATACTTTCCCCACAGTGAGAGGTAAGACCCTCTTATTTCAGCCAAGCATGGGCACTTCTGTATGTTTATTTGACACTCATGCTTTTATTTCAGCATTCGCAACTTCCATCACTGTGTGTATGAACTAATTTACCTGCTTATTAATACATTCATTTCCTTTCATTCATTTTGTCTTTAATAGTCTGAAGCTCTTCATGAGGGATATTGAGTCCTCTATAACTCAGTATGTTACCATTCTGTCAGGAACTTCAGCCACTGGGGGTCCTCATCTTTGTTAGCTCTAGAGAGTGTTAGATGGGGGGTTGGAGCTGAACATTGCAGGAAAATATGTCTTTAGAAGCAGGACCATTGGGATACTAGTGCAGTAGCCTGTCTGTTTATGTCTGTGCCAACCAGATTTCAGAAACTCGTACATGGTTTTGAACTGCAGCCCACCAGGGAATGTGAAATGCGTTCCTCAATGAAGTTTTAGCTCATAGAATTATTAGCTGAATGCAAGTAGGCCAACATATCAGCAGCAGATGAAGCTGATGTGATAAATGGATTTTGCAAATGTAGTTTTTTGATGCCCCGTATGACTGATGTTCTCTGTTTCTCATATAAACTATATTACCTGCGGTAAATTTTTAAGACACTTACTCATCCAATTTTTATAGGCAATACAGGATCAACCTCTCTCTCTCTCTCTCTCTCTCTCCCTCTCTCCCTCTCTGTCTCTGGTATGTTTGTTCATGCTGACTGGCTGAGGTCAGGTTTAAATGTTAGCTCTGAGGGATCAGAGATTTAAGCCAGCTTTAGATCATATCCCCATTGTTATCATTGTTATAACACAGTTGCTCCATCTCATTACGAGCTTTGCTGTTGTCCATATCTGGCTATCAGTCAGTTGTCCTTTTAGTTAAATCTCAAGTCAAATTTTTCCATTAAGAGAACTTATTCTATGTGAAGGATTTGCAAACCCCTCCAAAAGGCCATTTTCATTTTGTTTAGTGGAAGTTGTTGTGGCTTTTCAGCCAAAACATATCCATTGAAAGACTCCACATGGTAGACTGCAGTGATTCACTCAGATGTGCCATTTAATCGAGTACAACAGGCCTTACTGTCAATCAACAAACAGATTCTCTCATCTCAAAGTATTTTCTGTCGCATTGCTGCTCTTCTGGTTTAAGATGTGGCTGCATTTGAAAAGTTTAATTCCAAAATGTTGTTTATCCATCTGTAACAATTTTGCACATGGCAAGTTTTTGAAAAGAATAAGAGAAAATGTATAAATAAATTTGGTATTAATCATAGTGTAGCATTGATCCTTCTTGTATGTGTAAAGCCAACTTCCAACAATGTATATCATAAAAAAAATAACAAGAAATCTTGAAAATTGGAATGCGTTTTGGAGCAAAAATTCATTTGTAGTTTCAAAAAGCCGTATCTAAACTCGGGCTAATTGCATACAAATGCTTCAACAAACATGGTATGTGTTTCTGGGTAAGTCACACAATGTTCCCTGAAATGAGTCATTATCAGCTCATGGCTGTGGATTAAGTGCTAATAATAACTTTAGCCAGCGCTAATACAGCAGTGTTTCCCAGTTGAAACGTTTCGATCCCTCTCTGTCACTTTGTCTCTCATTGGTAACAGGGCTGGAGGCGTTTTTGTGTTGCTGAGGCATCTAATGACCTTCTGTCTCTGTCTCTCTCTCTGTCTCTGTTTCTGTCTCCAGTGTCTGCATTTTCTACCATGTCTGACATAGAGGAGGAGCATGAGTGAGTAGCTCAGTCCACCTTTTATTCAAATAGCATTTCAAAACTCCATTAAACTTTAATTCCATTAACAGGACTTTTCTCTTCTCTTTTAGGGAACAGGCTGGAGGTAAGGTTTCTGATGTCTTTGTCACTGCTGTGTTAAACCATCACTAATTCTAATCACTGACTCCCTCTGTGTAACAGACCTGCACTAAAGAGTGGAGGTCTGCATTCTTTATTCCTCTATTTCACACTCCCTCTCTCTCCAGGCAGAGGAAGAGAAAAGGCCTTGAGTGTGAAACATGAAGCTGTCTCTCTGTGTTCCTGTGTGAAACGTCAAATCCTGTATTAGAATCATTATTCTGTACAAGACATGGTTCTTCAAGGGTTCTTTAGTAAAGACAATGGTTCTATAAAGAACCATGAACACTCAAAGAACCCTTTGCATTCTTAAATGGTTCTTTGCATGGTGAAATGTTCTTCAGATTGATGGAGAATGTGTTGTATATGGTTCTGTATAGAACCTTTTTGAAAATGGTTCTATATAGCACCAAAAAAGGGTTCTGCTACTGTTACGGTGTCAAGCTTGTAACAGCAGAAGAACCCTTTTTGGTGCTAGATAGAACCATACATAGACAGAGTGAGTGAGTGAGTACATTAATGCTTACTGACCAGATAAAGAGCTTTTTATATCCAATTTTCTCAGGTACCTGATATTTTTGCACGGTACTGTATAAACTTTCAGTTCCATTTGGAGATGTGCAAATTTGCATTTTGCCTTCATTTTGAACTTTTCGTTCATCCAGATCAACTTTCATATCATCAGCTCTGACTCCCCATTCATCAAAATGTGTATGTGTTACTTTCAGTATTTTCTTTGTTCCTCTGGCTGCATCTGTCTGAACTGAGGCTCTTTGCTGTCCTCTTCTATTCTGTTTTTCTGTTGGTTTGTGGACAGGAACATTGATAATTTGAATCTAGTACCGATCGCACATCAATATTGATGGGTACCTTTATCGGGCTGATATATGCAGAAAATGCTGTATTGAATATCGAAGGGAAAAAGGAGTGAATCTGATTAAGTCCTGTAACAAATCTGTCCTGAAATAGCAGACTCACAATGTGTAATGTGGTGTCAGCTGTGGGGTATTAGTGTCTTTGTTTAGGTTAACACTCTACTCTAGGGCAGTGTTCATAAGGCAACTGACATAGACTTACAATTTGTAGTCTACAGTCTACAGCAGGGGAGGTCAAACTCAACCACTAAAAGTCCCATATTTAAAACAAAATCTCAGCAAATCTGTGGGCCAGCTGTGTTTTTTTATTTCAGTTTTACTTAACATTTTGCCTTGACCCGATCGAGCCATTGTTTATCCAAATTATGCCAAAACGGCAACAGGCATAATAGGCACTGAATACTCGTCCAAAAATAATTCTAAATAAAGATAAATTGTTTTAAAAAACTACCTATTTGCTTGAACTAGACACCAGGCATGTTTTCTTTTTGTGTAACCGCTGGCCCATAGATTGTTGTTGGGGGAAGGGGGTTGGAAATGCACACTATGTTGCAGTGCATGCTGGGGACTGTAGTGCATCTCAGGGTGAAACAGGCTACTAAGAATAGAAAATTAAAATAATTTTATGGGCCAAAGACTGTGTCATGGGCCTGACGTGGCCTGTGGGCCTTGTGTTTGACACATGGGGTCTACAGTCTGTAAAGAAAAAAAATCTGAAACGAGGATGACGTATCGGCCGATCCACAAGGTGTCAATATCAGTATCAGTATTGGAAAAGATAGGGTGGTATCATGCCATCTTTAGGGTGTAGTTACTAACTAGATATCATATTGTAACTGCCTAATTCACACCAGATGGGGTGAAAGAGTTCAGTGACTAAGTGGACTTTTTTTTGTGACTAAGTGGACTTTGTGTTTTCCATGCTCCTCCTTTTTTTTCGGGTCAGAAGAGGAACGCCCGAAATACAAGTATGACTCCCACCTCTTTCTCTCTCTCACATACAGACAGAGCATTACAAATATTTGTCATTTCAGCACAAACAGTTTCTGTTACGCTAGTTACATATTGTATGTGTGTGCTTGCATGCATGCAGGCCAATGCACTCTCAGCTGGGCGCCCCCAAAATCCCAGAAGGGGAGCGAGTAGATTTTGATGTGAGTTAAATTCTTCACTATCAGCACCAACACATGGTTCATTATACACTTCTGCATTTCAGCACTCACTCTGTCTGCACCAGTTCCTCTATTTGGGTTTCATTCTTTCTGTAGGACATCCACAGGAAGCGGATGGAGAAAGATCTGCTGGAACTGCAGACTCTGATAGAAGTTCACTTTGACCAGAGGAAGAGGGAAGAGGAGGAACTGATCGCTCTGAAAGAAAGAATTGTCGGTCAACCTCTCTCTCTTCATCTAATCCTTTCTTATCTTTTTCTGGTGAATAGCAGGCCTCATACTGAGTGGGTGCCATTTGGCACAAGCACCAGGGCTGTTCATTCTTTATTTATGAATAGATAAAAAAATGCTTAAAGTAAAACTACATGAGTCAGTCGGTCATTTATTTATTTTTTTAGGGTTTATTTAATTTTTTTATATACATTGTATTTCAGTGTATTTCTCTGATGTGGCATATAAAGATTGACTTACAGGGCTCATATCCTACATATATCATGTATTTTAGTGAAGAGCAATCCACCTTGGGAGCCACAAAATTTGATGTCCATTTTATTGAAGTAACGTTTTACCGTCTTGGCTGTAAATATGTCTCAGTATATGCTAATGTACTAGTGTAGACTAAAAAATATAAATGAAAACTCACAGTTACTTTGCTCTGCTTTAAGCTGTAGCTCAGCTATAGTTGCTATTCTCACGTCTCTGGCAGGAAACTTTTCTGAAAAGTAGAATAGGTTCTTCCAAAATGTCTCTCAGCGGTCAAGTTTTTTTGATTGAAGTCAGCTTGTCATTTACCAGGTTCTTGAGGTGCCAGAATGTAACTGCTGCACCGTTTAAGGTGGAACGAGACAATTCCAACAAGAAACTGACTTTAGCTTTGTGACTTTTTAGTGTTTGACAGTTTCTCGTTGCAGATTAAACATATCAAGAAACCAGCTGGAGTGCTTTTAAATGCAAATAAGTCTGTCCAATTATCGGTGTTCATCTTCTCTTCTTTGCCGTTTTGTAAGCTACTAGCTAGGCAAGACTGATGTCTGCATTGCTGTGTGACCAGCAGTCTGTGAGCTAATCTTCAGGGTTAAAAGGTGAATTAGCAGCGTTTAAAACAATTTATGAATTAACTCCAGAGTTTAAGACCATATGTTGTTGGAAGTGTGTGTTAGAAGACTCAGCAAAGCTTCATGTTACTGCAACAGTGGATTATTTTATTTTTAACCTAAAAATCCAGTTCTGTGGAGGCGCAAGAGGGCAGTGACAAAGCCGCATATGGCTCCGGAGCCATACATTCATGGCCCCTGCTTCATGGTCCACTTATAATATTTTTTTGGCTTGTTCTGTGAACAGTCATAGTTCATTTTTATGTAACCATTTTCCAACTTCTGTGTATCCCTTAGAATAAAACAGGCTGTTTTTGTTAATGCGCCTTTAAGACTGATAGATGTATTAGAGCTGTTTTTTCTCTGTTGCAACTCATTCAAAATCAGTCAGGGCTAAAACACATCTTATAATGTCAGTGTGAATGGCCTGCTATAGGCTGAATAGGTGGATATAAGTTAGTTTATATATATAGACTGAATGGTAAGCTTTTAAACTTTAACAGTGATTACATACTACAGCTAACTCTTATATAAAGGGTACAAACAAATGAGGTTTTCTGTGATATGGGCCCTTTACCTTGTAGATTTATTAACTTTTTTTTTGTTAAAAAGAGAAACATAACCTTAAAGTGACTTGACACAGGTTTTACTGAAGCATCTGTGTTTGTCAGGAGAATCGCAGGGCTGAGAGGGCAGAGCAGCAGAGGGTCAGAGCAGAGAAAGAGAGAGACCGGCAGACCAGGATTGCGGTGAGAGCAAGAGGAGGAATTGGGACTCTAACTGTCTCAGCAGTTCAGCTTTTATTTTTTCTGAACATGCACTGACTTGTTCTCTCTGGCCTGTTCTTAGGAGGAGCGTCAGAGGAAGGAGGACGAAGAGGCGAAGAAGAGGGCCGATGATGAGGCTAAGAAGAAGAAAGTTCTGTCCAACATGGGAGCACATTTTGGAGGCTTTCTTGCTAAGGTTCAGAGTTCATGCACTTTCACCAGTGCATATTGCTTTGTCTGTTTACTCTCAGATTGTCATTCCGTCTGTTGCCCTGTATCCGTATTGGTTGATGGCGCAGGCGGAGCAGAGGAGAGGAGGAAAAAGACAAACAGGCAGAGAAATAAAAAGGAAGACTCTGGCAGAGAGACATAAACCTCTTGCTATTGACAACCTGAGAGAGGATGGACTGAGGTGAGCGTGAACTCATACACTCACCTTGTACTTCCACTCACTGACCACTTTATGAGCTCCACCTATGCATATATGGACCACTGTACAGAAACTGTAGAAAAATATTTTATGATTTATTTAAACTCAAGGCTTGAGTTTTTTCTATCAGGATGTGTCTGTCCCAAATTCCAACCCCCAAAATTTACACATTTACTTTTAAAAAAGAATATTTGTGAAAGTAATACTTACATTTATTTGCATTTTTCTCAGTGTTGTTTTTTAAAATATTTATTTGGTTTCTTTCAAACTGACATTGAAAGATTTAGATTGATCATGAGAAAAAAACTTGCTGTCCTATGTTTTCATGTCACTACTGAAACACAGACTTTTAGTTTGTAGGCAGAGCCTTATTTTAGCCACACCCCTGCATTTCAGAGCAGGAAGTAAGACTGCATCCCTGTCCCTCGTGGCCACACGGTGAGCAGATAGATACCACTGTTTTGAAGTAAACGTGTCCCAAAGTGTGTAACATTAAGAACTGTCACTACTGTTTTAATGAAAATATTATGATTTTGTGTGTACAAAACTGTGTTTACTAGCATTGTACTGGCTAACATTTTTACCTCAAAATTAGCTAAACCGGTCAGTACCGAAACATTCAGTAAAGTTTTGCTAAGTTGTGATTGTTTTGGTAGTAATAAAACAGAATGTTCAACCATTAGTTTTAATGAAAAACATAATTAAGGTATAGGGTCAGTCACAGCAAAATGATTTCAGTCAAAAGTGTAAGTCAGTTAAAAGTCTGAAATACTGACTTTGAATCAGTTTGGTAGAATAATCCCTATACAGTGGCCCTAAAAAGTATTTGGACATTTGTGTCATTCTTACAAATGAATTGTCACTGTTAGGAAATAAAATGTCAAATCAAGTTCCTTTATTTTAAATAGGCTATTCCAAGGCATGTTTTCCATGATCCCATCAATGAACACAAGCTTACCAACACCATTATGACAAAAACAGTGTCGACTTGGATCAGTTGGAATTCTTCTCCAGGCTTTCCCCACACTAAGAGTCTACCACCAGTGTGATGATGTGCTTCTCTGAAACAAATATCATCTTCTTCAACATTTTATGAAGTAACCTTAAGAACTTCACTGAAGTTTACCAATGCTCAGTGCCAAAATTCTGTTTGGGGCCAGAGTAGATGTACAATTACAGAGTGTAGCCCATCTGTTAATATGCACAATGCATTATCCACCCTCTACCTCATTCATCAGTGATCAGTTTCTGACCACAGGACTGCTTTTGACCAAGTGATGGATCATTCTCAGCACAGCAAGGACACTGGCATGGTAGTGGTATGGTAGTATGTGTGGTGCTGGTGCACCAGCAATATGGTGCTACAAGGCATGTGTTTTAATAAAGGGGACAGTTACTGTAATTAGCGTATCACTCTTAAGTAAGAAAAGCCTATGATAAAAATGACTGTGTGTGTAGGGAGCGTGCCAGAGAGATGTGGGAGTGGATCTATGAGCTGGAGTCAGAGAAGTTTGACCTGATGGAGAAGATGTGGAGGCAGAAATATGAGGTCAGATTACATTTTACATTTAATCAGTCAATTTTGTTATTTTACAATAAAAGTGAAATTGGCAAAAGAGTCGACTGCCAATAATACTATTCCTGTCTGATCTATTTTTAGATCAAAGTGCTTCTGAATCGCATCTCCCATGCTCAAAAATTGTAAGATCATCTTAGTGGTGTTTGTTAGACTGAAAGAAATGAATGAATGAAATGAGTGAGTGCATGAGGTCTGTTTTCTACATACAAAGAGCCATATGTTATAATAATATAACTTTATTGCATCTTTCTCCTGTTTACAGTAAGAAGGGCACAGGAGGCAAGGGCAAAGTTGGAGGACGTTGGAAGTGAATGCACACCAAAATATACAAAATTTCAACACAAAAACATACAATATTTTATTCCAATTTAAATTTAGGGGGTTTTAATGCATGAAATAGGTTGTGAGTAAATAATAGTGTGTTGCTAACTGTACATTATTTACCTTACCTATACATTAAAATTCAGACATTTAGCCAAAACATGTTATTACTGTGTTTTTATTACATTGTGTGGAATTGACAGAACAGAAACGTTTAATCCTTTTTATTTTTTAAAATAGCGGTTTCAACAAAGAATCAAATTTACACATCTTTCCATTTAACCCAGATGTAGTCGTTGAACTAATATCGACTAATGAACAATGTTTCGTGCCTAGATTTTGTATCTTTAGGTTAGTACTGGAACTATGAGGCTAATATAGCTAATATCACTCAAATCTTTCCTGTAAATACATCCACAAAACTTCTCTTGGCCCACTCAAACCGTGTCCAGATCTTCAGTAAATCTGTGCAGACTGGTCAGTGTGGTTTAGGACACAGTTTGACCTGCTGTGAACTATAAAAGTGAACAAAACCACCGTGTAGCTAAACACCACAGGCAGCCACTTTAGACAACAGATGTAGGGCCAAAAATCTTCTAGTGTCTGTTAGCAACATTCGCCTCGCAGCTAAACTAAAGAAGCAAAAATTGGACACTACCATGGCTGTTCAACAACATCTGGGGTGGAGGAATAATTGTGTAAATTTGTCTGTCAACTGAGTATTTTTTTAGAATCTACACATCCAAGTATGTGGACAGGACAGCTCTGTACAGATGTGGGTCTTTTGGGTTGGAGTGTTCTGTTTGTGTGTTCTGTGTGTGTTTATATGGAGAATAGTGAGGTCAGGACGGCAAATGTGCGATCTTTTCAGTTCTTCTGCAGTGTGAATACAGCATATGCATTGTTGTTGTGGTTCTGGACTGGTACAAATCCTACTTCTTTAGCAATCTCTCCAACCTTCCCTGCAAAAGCAGCTTCCTGTTCCTTAGACAGATCCAAAAGGTACCTTGGACACAGAAACACACCCATACAGAACAAAGACACATACACTCCACTACACTCTATTACACACTATTTTCAAATTGTATTATTGTGCTGACAGATTATATATGAGACTTACTTGGCGAGTTCTACAATCAGGATGGCGTCTGGTGCAGCTATTTGTTTCAGTGAAGAATCTAAATGGTGCACCATACTGACGAGGCAGAATATGTATAGGGTTTATTATAATCACTACAACATAAATAAGTACTGTAAAATCTGCAAAGATTTAAATTAGTGTGTAAATGTAGGACCCACAAACTCAGTACCTGGCTGAACAGTAGATGGTGTTGAACAGATGACTGTATCTGTTTTTCAGGGCTAGTTTGGTCAGGGAGTCCAGAGACAGGAATGACACACTCACTCCATGTAGATTAATCAATTCTACACATGGACACATACCAAAGTACAAAGATAAGCATATTGTTATGACTCCACATTAAATAAATAAGCTCTAAATCAACATCAATTCAGTTAATACAAAACTGTTTTTGATTGGTTATGTAAACACAGTGCAAAAACAGAAATTATTCAAAATAAGATACTGAACAAAAGTGAGAGCAACTGTATGTTTGATTAAAAGAGAGCACAAGTAGTCCTGTTTAAATGGATTTAGTGGAACACAGCGTTTGAAATATTGAATACAGGAAATTGGATTCATAGTTTTTGATAGTGGCACTACGTTCCCCAAGGTATCGCAATGTGGCAAAACGTAACATTAACCACCTCTGTCGTGTCCATCCCTTGCCTATATTACAGCTTCCATTTTATTTCGGGTGGCTTGCTTTCAATTCTTCAAAGAAACCTGCAGGGATATTTTAATATAAGTTCCAGCTCAATCTTAGAAGTTGGTTGCATTTTCTACTTCTCACAATTCAAGTGATCCCATTTCATCTTACATCTAATTGCCTCAGAAATATCTCCAGAAATAAGAAATATCAGCCATTTTAGATGCACACTAGAAAGAAATGTGTAAGGCAGCTAAGGTGTGTTTGAGTAGGTGTGTTTTGTTGGGAGCACACACCTGGAACTGGTTGGTTTTAAGATGGGAGGGATAGAAGAGTTAAAGTGGCAGAGGAGTGGACAAAAGTAACGAGTGGACAAATTAAATACTGACAGATTTAATACTTTAGTATTGGCTGCTTTTGAGTCATTTTAATTAAATATATATTTTCTGCTTTTTTGTTCTGACACTGAAAAATGAATGACTTACTGTACTTTACAGTACTCCATACATCCTTCCATCCCTAAAATGTGTTCAGTGTTATTTTTGTTGTCTTACAATCTATTACTCCCAATTCTGCTTGTTACATTATTACTGCATATTACATTTACAAATGACTTCAACAGTTAAAAACGCATGAATGCCATGCTGTTACCTAGTTGATGGGTCCTGTGGTGTGTTTCTGGTTGCTTATTAACTTCTGTTTGAATTCCACTGGCTGTCTTGACTGTTTGCATCTCTTCTTCTGTTGTCTGGTTGACCGTAGAGTCCTGACTCTGCTGTGGTGATTCTGTTTCATCATTAGTTGACAGGTCAGACTGTGGTTGTGTTTCCACTATGTGATTGTTCAAAGCATTCTGTGAGCCTCCACACTCACTGACTGGCTGAGGCGCATAACGGTGGCCCCCTCTAGCGGAAAGGGACTCAAACAGCATCTGGACATTTGTTACAGAGATATCCTGGGCGGTCTAAGAAAGAGAGAAAGGTGGAGTTATGGTATAGTAAGTTTTATTATCTTAAAAAAATACTTGTTTTTTTACTGTCTGTTTTTTGCCCATTTTTCTTTTACCTTCACATGCTGGTTGTTTTGTGTCTTCAGAAGGTCTTTGTTCTCTGTTTCGATGCCAAAGGACAGGTAGGGGCTTGAGACGATATCTCCCCAGTACCCTCTCAGTCCCACCCTGTCTCCTCTCTAACACACACACACGCAGGTGGATGTACCCTCTTTTTTACATTGTGGTAGAATCAGCTTTTATTACATAAACATGCAAAATCTTAATCATATCCATTTGACCCTTCCAATTTAAATACTTATTAATTGGGTCACTTTTTAAATAAATCACTTGGCCAAAAACCCTTTTCTCTCAATTTCCCCTGATATTCTAGAAACTTCATGACTCGTGTGAACACTGACTGGAAATAACTTGCTATTTATCTCATGCCAGTGAAAATTCTCTAAATGCTTCTTCAGAAACTTTGTGCAGCACTTTAGTGGAAGTGCTGGTTACACTTTATAATAACAGGCCCTAATTAATAGCAACTTCATCATTATCTAATAGTTTGTTAATGACTGTTAATAATATAAATTGTACCATTTGAATTACTAATCATTGTGTAATTGTAGAAACCTAATAATCAAGTCTAGTTTGCCAATAATGATTATTTGGTACTCATAATAGAAATAATGCATAATAATTACAAATGCACTGTCTATGTCCTGTTTTAATTGATTAAGTAGTTATTCATTGTCTCGCTACTTTGTGATGCATAAGCTTTTCCTTAATGCTTAGTTAATCATTATTTGTGGGAACACTTTTTTTAAATATTACAAATTACTAACTGGAACCATATGATACAATTGTGACTTTATAATGTATTTATAAAGATATTATAAGATTATACTTTTATGAAAAGCATTTACAGTGCTTTTTATGTGTAAATGGTTAATAATTCAAATAGCAACACTTGTTAATGCACAGGAAACAATTATATAATTATTGACTATCATTAACAAATCTTTACATAATAATTAAGGTACTATTTACAGAGGCTCAGATTGATTTGTGACCGGCTATTACTTTTTCCTTTGGTCACTCCCCTCCTCTAACAGAACGTATCTAAACAGGTATTCAGGTTTGCAGGGCTTTATGAAAGAACTGGCAGAACAGGTCTCAGATCAGTGTACATGACAGATTCTATCAATCTATTTAACACAGAGAATGTGTGTGAATGCTTCATCTCATTCTTTCTCATTGAGAGCTGTCATGAGCGTCATAAACGTGATACTTCACACGGTGAAGTGACTTACGTGATTAAACACGCGTACGGACAGTAGACTCTGATTGGCTCGTTGGTATAACCCTTCCCTCATCTCAAAAGCCACACCCCTTTCACGCCATTTGACATACTGCTGTTTGTTAATGACTCCACACTGCAAGAGAGCAAGTAGAGAGCAGATCTTGAATAGAAGAGCGATATATTGCATAAAGATATGTTTTATGATGCCTAGCATGGATGAATAACATAGTATGTAGAGTACCACACTTGTACAGCTGCAGTAATCTTTGCTTCTGAGTGAAACCAATGCAATGTAGATATAAGTTGATATAGGCTGCATATTGTGTAAAAATAAAGGGTGAACAATATGACAAAAGTATCACAAACATCAAAATACTTGAAGACTGTAATTGGTCTAAATCTGGTTTATGAATCATTTAATGATGATTGCAGTTGTTCAGTGTTGTAGATGTACTGACGATGCTCATGATACAATGAGAAAATCATATTTTGATGTAATTAACCATGATACAAATAACACTGTCATATTGCCCACCTGTACGGAAAATGACAAACCCCTTTCTGGTGTAGTTTCATGGTGAGGTCCCAGTCGAAACAGCCTTTGCGGGAGTCGTAGCGTGTGCCCAGGTGCTGTCGGACGCGGGCATCCCAGGCTTTAAACACACTGGCTGGGGTGGAGAGGGGGTGCTGCCACTGTTTAAAGATTTGAGCTAGCTCGTCTCTCTCCCTAAACTACAAACAAAATCACAGCAAAGCACAGTGTTACTGAGAAGAACTTCTGGAACTGAATATCAGTAACAATGTGCACTACAATGGAGGTCTTTCCACAAAAACCCCTTCACATGACAGCATCAGTGATAACAGTCTTCAATGGTTCCAGCAAGAGCTCATATATAAAAGATTACCCTACACCAGTGCTTTGCACAATATTTTAACGATGTTTAACAGCTAAGGGCTTTTTATAATTACCAGATGTTCTCTGTAACAGTCTTTAATCTATTCTTCTTTGAATGTTTGAAGATATGAGTATTTGCCAGAAACTCACAGACATAACCGTTGAACATCGCATTGAACGGCCTACATTGCTAAAATGGTTCTATATAGTATCATAGTTCTTTGACTCCAATAGAGGAACCCTTTTTTGGTACTATAAGACCTTTTTAAAATCCATCAGAGAGAAGAACCATTTAACTATGCACACAACCATTTACCCTTTGCCTTTACAAAAGAGCCCTTAAAAAACTACCCGGTAAGGGTACAACACTGTCAACTATTGATTAAGACTACTTTAATAATTTAAAAGCTTAAATTATTAAGTTTAACTTAACTGCTTCAGTAAATCCAATTGGGTTTCATAATGTGTTTTTACTCAGAGGATTAACTAAATATTTGTTCATTTTTCTAAATATGTAACACAGTGGCTAGGTTATTGGTAATATCACCTTTTCAAATACAATGTTTTTTTGGGTCATGGTTAGAAAAAGGTCTCTCTCTCGAGTCCTATGGGTCTGTGTTCTCTACTACACACATTAAAGCCTAGTCAGGAATTAAAGCCTATTCAGAAATCAGCAAACAAGTTTCTAGTTAAAAAAAAACACTTTTAAAATGTACATAATCATATGTAGGGCTGTCACGATCATGAAATTTTACCTGATGATTAATTGTCATATAATAATTGCGGTTATGCATTTAATTGTTTTCTTGTTCATTGTTTGCAACTACTGAAATATAAGCCTAAAGTGGCCAAATTGGCTGATTAGACATCTTACTTGCAAGCTACGTTTGCCTGGTAGCCAACACTGGTTGTACTGTTGAATCAATTTGTGCACAACTGTTGACCTTGAAGTTAGAACTTTTTTTGTTTTAATAGACCCCATGATGTCTCAATGAATGAATGCATTTACAGTTTTCTTTTATTTACATTTATTTGCCTCAACCCAGCACAACCAACTCTGTGAAACCATGACTGTGAAATGTAACGACTCTGGAAAATGATCATGGTCAGCTCATACAATTGTGATCATCTTAAATAACTGTGATTAAACAATAAGGTCATAACTGTGACAGGCCTAATGAAATGCTTGTGTTAGTCTGTCTGTCAGAGCCTGTCCTGGGCAATTCCTGACTCAGCTTTGACAGACATCATGCAAGTTTGTTCTCGTTTTTAGTATCTAGTTTGATGAATGTCATCATAAACCTGCTGGAAATCACATGCTGGCCTCACCTTGAGAAGACTAGTGTCAAGGCAGGGGTGTGACGGAGTGCATGTGTCAAGCATGTCGGTGACAGAAAGAGAAAGTTGAGCGGCAACATGTTTCAGTGTCTCTTCAGTCTGACAGCGAATCTCAGAGTTCCCAAACAGCTCAAGAAACACCTCTGTCTTCTCTGTGTGACAAAATAAGCAAACAAATGCATACATGGGTCAGCAATGGCAAAAGGATGTCTAACATAATTTAAGGACAGGTAACTGTAGATCCTAATTATGTATTCTAAGTCTATTAGACTAATTTATCTAAAGCAAATGCCAGGGTTACTTTGGATTACTTGTCTTTTTAAAGTCTTGTTATTAAATAAATACCAGAGAAAATCAATTTCATCAGGATGACTTGCTGACACAATAAAAAGAAATGCACAGAAACAATACAAGTGATGTATAGTAGTCTGTGCATTGTGTGTACTGTGCGTTCATTTGATATTGTCATAAAATATTTTGGTTGAGTTAATCAGGTATTCAAGAAAGACACATGTAGCATGAAATATAAAAATTAGATATCGGAATACTGTGACAATCAGCTAACAATCATCAAACATTCCTGGTAATGGTGACCAAACCTTTCAAATTGCACTCGCATGAATTAACGTGGATTTCCTAGCTGAGCAAGCCGTTTACAGCTTTCAGTCGATATGAGTCTATGAGATATAGCTGTGTGTTTCTGTTCTCAGTGCAGAAGGTTAATTTCCTGTGCTGTGTGGAAAACTTTTCATCTCAACTCAATTTTTAATGTCTAAGGCTGGCTTTACATGGTGCCAAATAGTTATAAGTTGTGAGTTGCCTGCAACATAATTTCCATGCAACTTGACAGTTATATGAAACAATTCAAAGACAAAGCTGCCTGCAACACATTTGGTTAGGCTGACTTTATACAGTGAAACTGACAAGCAACTTCACATGAAACCTACATGAAACAAAATTTCACTTGCATAACATAAAGTGCCTTGCAACTCACTTAAAACTCACCTCAACAGTTTCAAGGATCTTTGTGAAACATTCCATGAAACAGCCAATCAAAATTCCAATAATGAATCACCCCCCCCCCGTCCCTGACTGACTCAAGGTGGTAGTTAACTTAACAGCTTACACTAACCGCTGTGTAAATGACTGCTTGTGCCAAGGTTTTTTCTTCTTTGTTAGCCTGCTGTTACCATCATCTTTCTTTTTTGATGTCCTCTAATGTTACACAGTGTTCAGATCCTTTTGGGATCCAAAGAATTTACAGCAATTACTGCAGAAGATGCTTGATCCACACTGAGCTTATTAGGACAGGATGAGTCTGACATCAGCAACTGTAATGGCTATTTAAACATTAATTTTCAAAGGCTTAACATACATAGAGCTGGTTAAAAAAGGCAAATAAATAGTAATGAAGTACTGATAGACTGATATGCAACATGCAACTAGTTTCTGTGTAAAGCCAGCATAAGTTACATCATAACAACAAGAATAAAAATGTATATCACCCCCAACTGTGACAGCAGTGAAATAATCTGTTGAAAGTGAAGTAACATTTACCACAAAAAAGCTAAATTAACTGTGATCTTGTGAAGTTATGTTAACTATCAACCCAGATAAATGCAAAATTGCAGCTAACACACCTAGCACTCACCATTCAGGCCCATGCTCTCTGGAGTGGTCAGAGACAGATAGAGCAGCAGCAGTTGTCGTGCAACAACCTCCATACTGTTCTCAATGACCCAAACCTGCAAATACATTACACATAACACAAATGATCGTGTTTACATGTAAACATGTAAACATATTGTAAAGCATTGTACCACTGTGTTGTCGCTAGCATGTTTGCTAATGGCTAGTGTAACATATAAGGTTGTGGTTAGTGCAATCACAGCAGCTTTTGTTTAGAATTTATATGTTGCTGTGGTTAAAAGGCAAAACTCCGCTGTGATATTCTACACTATCAAATATTTAACTATTATATTGATGAATGTTCTAATAAACTGGAAATAGAAGCACAAACATAAGCCCTATTTTCAGGCACTACTTATTTTTGTTATATCGTGAAATGTATGTAATCAAGACATAAATGCATCACATTGAATGAATTTTGTGACTTCTTACACCCTCAGTTTACATGGAAAACAGTGGACAAGCTTCTATTGTGTTTGGATGTCAGCTCAGTGCAAAGTCCATCTAGGCAGGCTGAATGCATTCATCAAAGTGTCACCAAAAAATGTCACCTCTTGACAACCTGATGCTGTTGCAGAACAGTGTGAAGAATAAGTGAGTTCTGCTTCCTGACCAGCAAGCATGCATTTAAATGCCAAGTATAAATGGAAGTAAAGTGCATCAAATAATAAATGAACAAGGGCCTTACAAGAAGTGCTTTTTTTCTTGTTAGTCAGTGACTTACATGGAGTTTGTCAGTGTCTCTTAGGCCTGCGATGGTCTTTAGAATGTGTCTGGGGTCTCCACTGCCCACCAGCAACACATTAAGCTTCCCTTCCTGCCTAACAGCACCTGTGAACATATGCAAATGGGAGATGATAAAAGAGGTGATTGAAAAATGTGGAGTTCACAAAGACTGTTCCAGCAAACACTGTAATAAGAGATCTGGAACTGATCTCACCTGCACTGAGCAGATCTCTTGCTGGTCCGAAACCCCACCAAGTGACACAGCCTGCGCCCTCCACAGTCCGGCCAGCACTCATTCTCACAACGCCTGTAACTGAGAAGAAAGTGTAATGGCATGGCATCCTCTTTCACATCTTTTTTAAAAAATATAACATTTAGATGGTGGACAGTAAAACATTTAGCCACCTATGAACCTAAATGTGAGGCATATATTGATTTTTGTATTAATAAAAAGCAAGATAGAGAGAGAGAGAGAGAGAGAGAGAGAGATTTAATTTCATCTTCTATACTAATTTTCTCAAAAATTATGAGAATAATGAAAGAGTATCGCTAACTAAGCAAGTCAATGAAAATTAAGACTGCGTCTGCAGTAGGACTGGCGGAGCGGCGGCGAATATCGACGTTTTATATTAACTACTTACTACAGCAGGAAACACTTATGAAAATGCATTTAATGTTTTACCACACGCCAACAACGCTAATCTGTTTCTTATACAGTTAGCTAGTTAGCTTAGTTTGTCACCAAACCCTTCAGAAAACAACTTTAGAGAAGTTAAGTCAGCGCTGCTACAGTTTACTGCTGCATTCTTTTATAGTTCGAGTTTTTTTTTCCATCTGAAAGGCACCCTTATCATTTAATAACAGCGGTATACAATATTTGTGGTAAATAATAACATTACTTCATGTGACTTACGCTCTCACTGAAAGCCCGCAGCACAACGTGTAAAGTTGACTAACGGTTGCTTAGTAACGATGAACTGTGGAGGGCGGGCAGTTGTGCTAAGGACACGCCCACTAGCATGACGTTTAGTTCCAGACTTCTAAAAAGCGATTTGATTGGTCAACGTTCTTCCGCAAGTTATAAAGATGTTCTTTATCTAAACCTTGATGGCGAACGTTGGACCTCATTCACCAGTACGTTCCTCAGTTTTTACTTAAATTTGTTTCTTTAGAAAAGTCCTAGGAAAAAGTCAACGTCTGATTCATGACGTGTTCTTAAACCACAGAATTGTACACACTTTTGTGCTTTTGAGTGTGTGTAGATTCTGTTCTTACCTAAGAACAAATGTCCAAATAAGAAAACACTGGTGAATGTTAGAATCTTCGTGAAATTTCTTCTTAAGAACAGTTGCTGAATGAGCCCCATTGCTCTTCAGGAGGGAGCCAGTTTAATGTATTTGCTTTACTGAATTATACAGTTCAGTATTTCATTTCATTAACTGCATGTAATACAGTATGTGATACTGGTGTCCACAACACCTGAATTCATTCGTTTAAAAAAATACAGAACTGCACGGATCGCTATCATCCAATAACAGAATATGATTAACTGACCACCAAAGATTTTCCATGAGAATAATTCCCAGGAATGCAGTGATTCAGATGAAACTTCAAAATAAATTAGACCATAGTCATTCTGTCAATGTGCTGAGATTAGATTTGGCCCCATCATGTGATCAGATGAGAAATAAACTGGGAGGTGGGGTGGAGGTATATCTTAACTTGGGGGTCTTCTTCCCACCAAGTTACCCTACAGACTGTGCATGGGGACTTTGGTATCCTGCACCAGAACCAGATGCTGAAACAGGTGCATTCTTGAACATACATAGAGGGGTATAAATTCCTGAGCTGTTCAATTCCAAGCCATCTGAACACATCTAATCCAGAAGTACTTGAATAGTTGGATTAGGCTGAGTGTTGGATTTTGGCTGGAGCTGAAGTCTGGAGGAAGGTCTGACTCCTGGGAGTTGGTGAGCTCTGCTCTAAACCTTTAAACTTATTTGTGAAGAGTGCACTAGCCACACTAGCGCAGACATTCTCACAAAGCTAAGAGCCTGTTGCTCAATGAAGTGCAGTAATCTTCAACCATTCTGAAAGAGGCTGTGCCTAGCTATGAGGGTGTAACACCTCCACCCAGCTGACAAATCATTTCATATAATTTTATGACATTTCATTCTTTACACTGGAACAATTTGTTAGCATTGGTAGTTCACTTCAGTCAAGTTCATATATTTAAAGGCGAATTTCACTATATGTTCAAAATGTCTACATAATGCAGTTGTTAAGATGTAAACAAAGCCATTCAGAGTTGAATGATTTGAAATGTTCCATTCTAGAGAAGCTTACAAAGTCAGAGTTATTCACTGTGGTGGTGATAGAAACCAGATGTTTGAAGCACCTCTAAAAGCTACCTCACAGGAACTATACACTGCCTGGTGCCTGAGACATTTGTTTTGATAGTTTTGTGAAAAGGTTTTGGCCTAAATATGTGCAGGATGTTGTAAGGAAAAATGGAAGTTACTTTATCATTATCAACTTTACATATAAAAACAGTACCCAAAGAAAACTTTTAAACAAACTGCAGGGCTGTTGAATGAACTTCAGTAACTGAAGAGACTCATAATTGTGTGGACAAGGGGAGGAGAAAGATTGACTGTGTTGCCAGAGGTAGTCCTGTCGCCTGCAGCAGATTAAGTGCGCGCTTTGCACTTCAGTATATGTTTTCTTTTTCACTGGACGTGTCTAGCTGATCTGAGATAAAGGGGTGTGCCCTATGTGGGTGTGAGTGTGTGAGAGTTCTGGTGAGTTGGTGTACACACTGTTCTGCAGGAAGAAGGGAAGACAGTAAAGACAAGGTAAGGACAGAATCCTCTGCTCAAGTCACTTGTTTCATAGTTGAGCATATATATTTATTATTTCTGTATAAGCAGCGCTCAGGTGTGGGGGAGGCTGCTATGCATGAATGTGTTTGTGAGGGGCGGCGTAGTCCAAAGGTCCTGGTGTATCTGCTAGTGAACTGCAGAATTGCAGAGTGCTTTTTCTTTCGCTTATACCACTCAGTAGATACAGCAAAAAAGTTACAAGAATTTATTACTTTTTAAAAAGTACACTCTTAAAATTGTTACAATAAAAGAACTCTTTTTGGTGCAATTCAAACAGGTTCTATATAGAATCATATACAGCACATTTTCTATCAACCTGAAGAACCATTTCACCATGTAAAGAACCCTTTAAACATGCAAATGGTTTGTTCAGTGTTCATGGTTCTATATAGAACCGTTGTCTTTACTAAAGAACCCTTGAAGAACCATCTTTTTTCTAAGAATGTACACATTAAAAAAGATGGTTTTTCAAGAGTTCTTTAGTAAAGAAAATGGTTCCATATAGAACCATGAACTCCCAAAGAACGCTTTGCAGGATTAAAGTGTTCTTTTCATCATGAAAGTGTTCTTCAGATTAATGGAGAATATGCTTTAGATAGTTCTTTACAGAACCTTTTTGAAAAGGGTTCTATATAGAGCACCAAAAAGAGTTCTGCTATTGATACAAGCTTGACATCGTAACAATGGAAGAACCCTTTTTGGTGCTATATAGAACACTTTCCAAAAAGGTTCCATCTTGAACCATATACAACAGATTCTCCATCAACATGAAGAACACTTTCATGATGCAAAGAAATGCTTCTTTGAGTGTTCATGGTTCTATATGGAATCAATGTCTTTACTAAAGAACCCTTGGAGAGCCACCTTTTTAAGAGTGTAGTTGAAATCTTGTGAGCTATTTTAAAGAGTACAGTTTGGCTCCCAGCCATTGCATTGATTTGATCAGTTCCATCCCTAGATTAAACATAATGAAGCTCTGATTAGCCAAAACAGGTGTTGGAAGATAATCACAGGTAATCAGGGTTGACACCTGTCCAGGATTTCCCTGGATTGTGCAGGTTATTTTTAGGTTGCCTGTCCAGGGCAGGAAAAATATATTCAAGCATTTTCACATGTTAGAAGTTTAAATTGTTTCTTTTTATCCAGTCAGAACTTTCAGATTACCAACATAGGAACACAGTTGTTTCTGAAAAGTGTGCTTTGGCGATGCGTTTAGGCAGCGCTGCAACGTGATAACTGAGAAGATTAGGTTCTGTAGCTGAACTGACATCTATCTACCTTAGACTGCATTGTGAGCACAGCTAACCATCCACTAATATTAGGCTGCCACAGAAGTAGGTCCCGAAAGGGTTAAACAAACACATTGAAATATGTAAAATGTCTACTTATGGTATTAATATTATTTATATTTTTAGTGTTTTTCTGAACAGCTTTTTGAATCAGTTGTTAGGTGTATAAAACTTTTGCACAGTACTGCACATTTAACAGAAAATTCAGTGTCATAAAAAAGCAGAAAACATATTTAATAATAAATTACACAGAAGCCTTAGTAACTAAATATAACATCGAATTTTTTACTGTGTTTACTCTTTGCCTTTATTACAGCTTCCATTCTTTTCAGGAGACTTACTTTCAGTTTTTCAGAGAAATCTACAGGAATACTTTTCCCCACCTCCAAAGTTCAGTCTTAGAAGTTGGTTGCATTTTCACACCAAGCAATCCCAAACACTTTCAGTGATGTTGAGATCTGGACTCTGGGGTGGTCAGTCCATTGTTCAGAGAACACCAGCACCTTCTTTGTTTTTTTTGCAAATTTTCCTCTTTTTTGTCTAGTTCCATCCTTTCATACCCAGAGTGCTGAGAAACACCTGTTTTTTCAGCGACTTTTTCCTTCTTTATACAAGTGGATTGTCTTCTATCTAATCTCCTCAGAACTAACACCTGAAAATGAACAGCTTGTGCTTAATGGCTGTTTGTCTGGAAACGAAATGAATATTTTCTGAGAATGTGACTGAGTTACTGCTGCTGATTTGTGCTTACATGTATATGTTTGCATGTGCACAGACATGTCATTACATGTTTGGTAACTCTTCCCTTGTCCACAGATATGTTTATTTTAGTGTGCCGCTACAACCGGGTGTTCGCCTACCCCGGCGATGACATCACGCTGACCGTTCACCTCTCCCCGGAGACCAGCGCGGTTGGCATGGAGATCAGGTGGTTCAGGGGAATAGAATGCATTTACCTGTATAAGAACGGGCAGGTGACAGTGGGGAGAGGCTACGAGGGCAGACTGAGTCTGTTCAATGAAGAACTGCAAAGAGGAAATGTTTCTCTGCTGCTGAGAGACGTCGGACAGGCGGACACAGGAATCTACAGCTGTCAGGTCATCACTGGAGAAAACAGGGAAAACAGGGTGGAGAAGACAATACATTTATACATGGCAGGTGAGTGTAGGTCTCTATGTCTTCTGTTTATGGCTGTATTTAATTTAGTCATAAAACAGATTGTTTTAATGGACCCTGTCATGGGAAACTGAATTAGCCGGTTTTTAAATATTATGTAAACATTGTTAAAGTTTAAAAACTTGCCACTTCTTAGTGCATAAACTATGCTGCAAAAACAGACAGTTTTGCCTGGCGTCATAACCATGACCACATCTGCATATGGCTGCCTATTCACATTCAAGTCATAAGGAGCATTGTTACTGCACATTTTGTCCTGGAGAACTGTCTGGGTGTGGTTCTAATATTCTAATGAGGACGCATGATTGAAATCCCTCAGTTTGCAGCTCCCAGCTTGCAAAGTCACTGAGCAAGTAGAAATGAGTGAAACGGGCTCTACGTATGCAGACCATGTTGTAGACTGTCCTTACTGTGTCCACTCACTAAAATCATTATCCAGCGTTTATGTGGTGACACCTTACAGGAGGTTCAAATTCACCTTACTACTGGATGTCCGTCCAGGGAATGCTGGTGTAGCCAGCTGACGGAATGAATAGACGAATGGACATCCTTGCAGTGTCGGTTATGCTAGGCTAGCTTTTGGCCATTGTTAGCTTTCACGTGGTTGATTTCTCCAAATTGAATAGAGAGAAAGAGAAAAATGTATTTGGGCTTATTAAGCGATAGAGAATACAACCACCTTAAACACCTGAGTACTGATTTCGAGCGCTGGTATTTAAAAAGCTGACGAAAATGCTAATAATGGAATAATTGCTTTAATGCAAGCTGCTCGTACAACATAACACACCCTTCAGGACAAATGAATATGTATGCACGGATTTCTGACAGTTTGGGATTATTATTGAATTCAGTGATCCATATTTGTATCAGCTGATTGAGTAAATAAATAAAATGTTGGCAGACAGTTTTTAAATGAGTGATAAAAGTTTAAATTATATTTCTGTAGGGACTAAATTATGAAAGTGAAGAGTTACGGGCACATGGCTGGGGGAGGGCCAAGTGGGCTCACATTTTTATCAAATTCCACAGGTTTTCAATCCCCCACCTCCGTATTTCTGTTTAGCTGACATGTCTGCGTGTGATTGGTTTAGGATACTGCTTATGTACACACTACCCATGCACTGCCCATTTGACATCAACAGGGGAGAATATTGGCAAAATATATCAGTCATTTAGTGGACAGTGGAAAGTTCTTCACAGGACATACTTTGTATAAGATGAACCTACTTAGAAAGAAAATTCAGTGAATTCAGTGTGGGGGGAATACAAGAAAGTGTAGAATATGTGCTGTTTAACTGCTTTAAATCTGAAGTTTGTTCTTCAGTGTCTTGGTTTGTGCACCATGTAGAAATATAATAATCTGTATTGTATTTGTATGAAAGCACTTATTCATTGGAATCTACTCTGTGTTCTGTTTTTGTCTAGGGACGGAAATACTTTCACCTGAAAGATGTGAGTGACCTTATTTATTGTGACTTACTGTACAAGCAATAGTTTGAATTTCAGAAAACAACAGATTTGGACTGAAACAGTAACCAGCACCAACATTTCAGTTAAATTAAGTTTCTTTTCTGCAAATTTACACATTGGCTGTAAAGCTAAAGACTAAATAGCACCATTTTGTTTCCTGACTACGTTTCAGCTTCACCAAATGAAACGGCGGTTAACCCGTTTTACGAAGACAGTTAACAACTTTCTCTGTTAATCCAGGATTAGATACTTAAGATATGATTACTCCCCACGCACATGCACATGAAAGCATATAGGTTATGACGAACAGCGACTCATGTGAAACAAGGAGAAGTTAAATGTTTTGTTTTTTTTTTCAAAGAAGGAAAAAGAAATCTACATGCAAAGTAAAGCATTTATAACAGTAAAGTGTTAATGAGTGAGTTTACATGCACGTAATAATCTGAAAGTTTCTTGAACAGCCTTTATCCAATTTAAAAAATCAGAATATGCTATGCACTCTTCTTCAAGAGTACTAAAGAAAATGGTTCTATATGGAACCATGTACACTCAAAGAACCATTTGCATGCTTAAAAGTTCCTTTACGTCATGAAATTGTTCTTCAGATTGATGGAGAATGTGTTGTATATGGTTCTTTATAAAACCTTTTTGAAAACGGTTCTATATAGCACCAAAAAGAGTTCATTCATTGTTACAAGCTTGACATCGTAATAATATAAGAAACCTTTGTGGCGTTATATAGAACCAAATACAATACATTCTCCTTCAGTCTGAAGAACCATTTCACCATGCAAAGAACCATTTAAGCATGCAAACTGTTCTTTGATGATTCACTGTTCTATATAGCACCACAGTCTTTACTAAAGAACCCTTGAAGAACCATTTTTAAGAGTGTATTTTTTATTTAAAATGTTCCCCAGTAAGTTCAATTCAGCAAATTCACAGTAATTATGCACTAAAATGTGTACAAATGTGCTCTCCATAGAGGATGTGTTAACTTGGTTTCACTTACAAAAAACATGGATTTTGACCCAGATTTGACCAGGGGCGCCCAAACATGTGAATGACTAAAATGGAGTAAAAAGATAACTTTCCTCACAAATATACCTAAGAAGAATAAAAAGAATTGCGTGAAAATCTTCAGAAAATTACAAATCCATCAATTGTACTTAAGTAAATGGGACTGTGTAATTGTAAGTAGTCACCGCCCATCACTTGTGTTCACTAGGAAAAAAAAACAAAACACATGAACAAAAGCATTATATATGTCAGTGTGTTGCCTGTGTGGTAAGAAGAAAGTGACTGAACTGAATTTGAAACTTGCTGCCTTTATCCCAAAATGGGAAGGGCTGCAACATGTCCAGGCAGTTTCTCTTGCATGGAATTCAAACTAATTATTTTCTTTTCTGCATGTGGATCTGCAGTGGGACTGAAGATCGCAGAACAGGACAGCCTGGATATGGAGGAATCAGTCCATTCACTCGGTGAGAGAGTAATTAATTTGACTGACTCAGTCAGAATTATTCTTTATTTAATGTGACTGATCGAGCTCTGGTGAGATTAAGTTACTCTGCTGAGATCAGTGAAGAGTAGTACAATTAAGCAGGCCCGAAAAATTTTCAGTCTTCTTAAATATGTTTTCCATCATATTCTTAAAAATATTGTTATCCTTCCAAAAAAAAACTTTTCCCTTAATGGCCCATATTATAGAAAACTGAATTTTCCTTACTTTTTTGCAGTATGCAAACATTGTTAACGATCCAAAATGTACCAGTCCATACAGTCCACATATGGAAACCAAACTGCAAAAACAGCCCGCATTGAATTCTGCATTTTTTCATAAAAACAAACATATTTACACCCATAGCACTTATTTAGCCTACAGCAGTTTAGCCCCACCCACTCACACTGAGGTTTTAAGAGGTGCTGCAGCCTAGACTGCTATTTGAGCAAAACACAATACAGGGCAGCCAATTAGAGCAGAGCTCATTTACATACATATTAATCTTAAAGGCACAGGATCAAAATAAAAGCCTGTTTCATTCTAAGGGATAAACAGAGGTTGAAGATGGTCATGTAAAAATGAACTGTGGCTTTTTGGTACATAAAAAACAAACAGACATCTCCAGAAAAGAAATTGAAAGATAAGTGCCATTGTAAGGACAATTCTGAGAACAGGTGGTATTCTTGAGAAAAATGTTCTGTTATTTTCTTAACCTTACAACAATCTTTCACATGCAACCGTTAACTAGGTCAGCCTCTAAAAATGTAACGTCTAAGAAGTTTCACAAAATATGTTTGTTAAAACAGACCAAGGAGAATTTTTCTGTTGGCTCTTTCCTTCAGCATCACTTTTAGCTCTTATTTGCTAAACTTTTGGAGCGTTTGGCTTGATTTTAACTTTCATTGTCCTTAAAGTGTATTTCACCTTGTTTATGTTAAGCTGTAAAATGTAATGTTATATGGACAGGCTACATGACAAATAACCTACGGCTTACATGAGAAAATAATTAAGATTATTTATGAACTTATTACTGTTTGCCTAACCACAGGATCTTTCAAAGTACAAAACAAAAAGTTCCATTACTCAACGTTGTACATGGTGTACCATTTCTTTGACTTTCTCTATTACTGTATGTTCATCACAGTGTATTTAAATAAAATGTAATAGTAAGATCCAAAACATTACATATCTGAATCGGAAAGGCTGAAAAGAAACTAAATGTATGTTTTGGAGTGGTCTAGTCAAAGTCCTGACTTGAACCCATTATGGAAGCTGTGGCAGGACCTCAAATGGGCAGTTCATGCTTAGAAACATGAATTTGACACCTGAATTAAAGCAGTTCTGCAAAGAAGAGTGAAAACGTGAAAGCCTGATAGCAAATTAGATGAGATTTGGTTGCAGTTATTACAACTAAAGAGGTGATTGCTTTTTCCCGTGGGTGATTTACATGTTGGATGCTTTGTGTTTGATAAGGCTGTCTTGTCTAATTGTTACATTTTGTTTAAAGATCTAGAAATATGCATTCATAGACAAAATACTTTTTCACAGCACTGTATATAAAATGTACACTAAAGATGAGGACAGATGAACATTTGCAATTCAGGGATGTTTTGATGAAACACCTTTTGTTTTTCCTTAATGTAACGTGAAGAGATGAAGAAATTACTGCAGAAAAAGGACAAAGAGCTACAAGATAAGATTAAGGAGTTGGAAAGCGCAACGGAGGAGTTCAGGAGAATGACATGTCTCCTACAAGACAGAGAAACGGATCTGGACAACATGAGGAAAGTAGCAAACGATGGAAAGGTCAGCTTGAAGAACATGGCTGGCGAGCTGGAGGCCTGTAAAAGAGAACTGGAAAAACTGGGACTAAAGCTACAAGAGAAGGACAGCGAGAGCAAAGTAATGCTAGAAGAGCTACAAGCAAGAACCCGTGCCGTGCAGGTGCTCACAGTCACACTGCAGGAAAAAGAGCGGGAATTGGAGGAGGAAAGGAAACAACAAGAAGAAAGAGAACAACTGCTGCAAACAGGTGAACTCATTTTACAGCAAATATACAGTCATCATACATGAAAGGCCTACCTTGTAGCTCCACTTTGCTGGTGTACAGTTAGAGACTGTAGTTCATATGTGGACAGACAGCTTGTGTCAGCTATCCTCTAGCCCAGGGGTGCACAACTCTGGTCCTGGAGGGCTGGCATCCAGCAAAGTTTGGTGGCTTTCCTGATCAAACACAGCTGATTCAACTCATCTGTTTGCCAGGTTTGCCAGGTTTAGTGGGTCTATTTGATCAGGAGAACTACTAAACCATGCTGGACACTGGCGCTCCAGGGCCAGAGTTGTGCACCCCTGCTCTAGTCCTTCATTGGTGGTCACATTCTGACCAGAGGGCCACTCTTGCACTTAAAAAGTGCCATAGATCATTTTCTGAGCAATGGAAAACCTCTTGCTTCCCTAAAGAACCTTGTTTGAACTCCTGCAGAGTTTAGTTCCAACCTGTATTTAATAAGCCCCTCTAATATAATATAACATCATTATACTAATATAATATAACATCTGATCCAGCTAGTCAGGGACTTGGGAAGAGGTTGTTTAGCTGGAGAAGGTGTGGGAAACTGTGGAACTAGACTCTGCAGGAAGCTAGCTCTCCAGGACCAGGGTGACCATTGTTCTAATGGTTTAATGAACCTTCACATGATGTGAAGCTTTATTTTTAAAAGTATTATATGAGATGTGAAGAACATTTGGGTATAATTAAATAGTAATGTAAACAAAGTCATTCAGAATGGTTTGGTGAAAAATGCCCTTCTCTAAGGAAATTTACCGAGTCAGAACTGTTCACAGTGGTGGTGATAGGAGACAAACGGCTGAGTGTTTAATGCCTCTAACGGCTACCTCACAGGCAGTTATTGCACTAAATGGTTATGAATATGCTGCCTCATGTCTGAGACATTGTTTTATGCTAGTGTTAAGATCCAGTTTGGCCTAAACATATTTTTTAAAATCCATTCATCGTGTAGAGCAGGGATGTCAAATCCTATCCGCAAAGAGCCAGTGTGGCTGCAGGAGCACACTTGATCAACTGTTTGAAGACAGATTAAATAAGTGGAATCAGATGTGCTCTGCTTGTTTGAAACAAAAACCTGTCTGCCCTTTCTGGATTGGACAGATTGGATTAGACAGATTGGACAGCCCTGGTTTTGAGGTACATGCAGGATGTTGTTAGGCAAAACAGTACCCAGTTTTTTTAGATTTACCACTATTTCATCATTCCATCTTGAGAACCACCACCCAAATAATATCTGGTCAACAGTGATTTTTTTTGGTCAAAAACCGACCAATGGTGAATGGGGTAGAGGGTCTCTGACAAATTGAGAATCAGTTGGTCTACAGTCTGTAATTGGACACCTATGTTGTGCACTTATAAGGTTGGTGGAGCTCACAAAGTAGTGAGGGGAAGTACAGGTAGGAGTTTCTAATAAAGTGGACAGTGGAATGTATGTTCTGTTTCTTGCCATAGTATTGAATCACTGATCCAAGTCAGCGTTCAAGGTTGAAGAAGCTTGAGGCATATTGTTTACACTTCAGGGGTCACCAATCTTTCCCACGAAGGGCTGGTGTGGCTGCAGGCTTTCATTCCAATCAAGCAGGAGCACAACTCATAAAACTAATCAGTTATTTGAAGACTGAGACTAATAAACTAAACGAATCACTGTGCTTCTGTTCTAATGAAATGAAAACCTGCAGCCATTTGTGGATAAGATCATTGAACCCTGGCTGAGGTTTTTGGGAACGTCTTTTCATTATCTTGTGACTGCTTGTGTCTGATTAGTTGCAGTGAACGAAGGAGGTCCTGGCGCGGCAAATGTACCTGAAGAGCCTGTCGTCTCTGAACTTGTGGAAAAGAGTGAGGAAATGCTGAGTGAAATGTACCAGGACCCAAAAGACCAGCTGGAGGACATAGAGAGATGGATCCACAAGAAAAGGGAAGAGAGGAGAACTAGAGAAGAGGAAGAGAGCACTGAAGCTCTTGAAAAAGAGTTCCTCAGTTATGTTATGATGATAAAAGGACAGATCGAGGAGGAGCACGAAAAGATTGTGACTTTAGCGAAGTACATCGCCGACCTTCAGGAAGCGTTTGAGCATGTGGCGACTGATGAGGAAAGAGGTGAGCTGGAGGTATACCTGAAAGAAGCTGTAGAAAGGCAGAGGGAGGGTGAGGGAGAGATAGAAAGGCTGACAAAGGAGATAGACAAACAGAGAAATGCAGTTGAGGAGAAGCACAAGCACGAGGTGGAACAGATCCGAGAGAAATATGAGGTTGTTTCGAGGATTGAAGCGGAAACAAACCTGCTGAAAATCATCCTGCCTGACGTACAGGCTTACTTTAGAAATATAACTGCCGAGGTGCACAGAGCCTTTACCAAACAGCTGCAGGCCATGGATAGAGAAAAGGGATTGGAGGCAGGTGGCGAAAGAGAGAGAGAGCCAGACAGAGTGAAGAACAGTGTCAGAGAGAAGATGCAGGAAGATCGAATGAGTCCAATTGAAGAAGAGTCCTCAAATGACATGCTTGAGGTTAGCGAGCAGAGGATGGAAGCAGAACAGGCGAGGCACATTGAGGATGGTCTGGAAAACGATAGTTATGTAGAAACATTGACACAAGGAACCAAAGCAGACACAAGACTGCGGAGAGAAATTAATGGAGAGTTTCAGACAAGTGAGAGCACAGATTCCGAAAGTGAGACTTTAGAACTGGAGGAACATCCCAACATGGTTAATGGTGTGATGACTTTAAGGCAAGAAGAGGTACAAGTAGAGATAGGAGTGAGGGAACATGATGAGGAGAGGAATGAAGTGGACATGGGTTATAGCCAGTAATTTCCTACTGAGCGTCAGAACTGAGCATTTAATTTTTATATCTGCTCAAGTTGTATCACTTTTGTTGGAGAACGGCAATGGAATGCGGTTTTGAGATGTTGCCGCAGGTTTTCTGATGAGATAAAAACAATGGTTGGGCCAAAAATCTAAATTCCCCAGTTTTCCCCTCAAACCAAATGTATTCAATCAGTGGAAACATGTTTGGGAACTGAAGTTTTCTACCTTAGTTTTGCATTGGCACTACAAGGCTAATGTGGCTAACAAGTAATGGAAGCTTTATTCATTAAGCATGCTAACTGCAGCAGCCAGGTCTGTCACCCACTGAAACATTGGGCGCATTATTAAACATTTCACTTTCAAAATTACAGCAGTCGGTCTCCTCAGCTCCTCAGAGTGTTGTTAAAAGAAGAGGGGATGCAGCACATTAGTTAACATGCCCCTGTCCCAACTTTTTTTAAATGTGTTGCTAGCATTAAATTCAAAATGTGCTTATATTTTTCAAAAAACAAAATATTTCTCAGTTTCAAAATTTGATATGTTGTCTTTGTACTATTTCTAATCAAATATAGGGTTTAAATGATTTGCACATCATTGGATTCTGTTTTTATTTACGTTTTGCAGAGCATCCCAACTTCTTTGGAAACGGGGTTGATTTTATCATTGTAATTTTAGTGCTTTTTTGAATTTTCCACTTTTCTTCTTTTAATATGATGCCTGAGATTTTAGAGAAAAGTAAGGAAAAATCGACAACTTATTTCAAGTTCAGCATCAGTGACAACAGAATATTTTTGGAGATGAATTTTTTTGCAACAGTATTGACTATTCCGAGGTCTTTACATTTTTAATAAATGTCATTTGTTTTGAGGGATGGCTGTTTTATCCACTTTAGGTTTGAATGAGATCTTAGTAACTCCTATACAGTTGTATGTAAAAGTTGTATGTAAAAGTTAACACATCCAAAAGTTAGTGTGTTAACTCATTTTCATTTAGAAAATGAACAAAATATGTAATTTGACCAGGGATGTTCAAACCTTTGCAAACAACTGTATAATTTTTAAAAGCTTCTGAAAGTGGTATTGTATTTGCCAAATTATGAGGAGAAATCTATCCAGTGATCACAAAGCAGAAATTGTGCTTGTGAAAAAATACCACATGTGAAAACTACAGAAAGTCCAACAAGTCTAATAGGTTTCCTCACCAAGCACGATTACTATGTCCCACATACAAGAAGTTTTCAAGTATGTAATGTAAAACTTACTTTTACATTATACAGTATTGTGCCAGCCAAGATTTTGTTTGTTTTTGTTTTTAAAACAGTTATTAAGATTGAATTATACAACTGATCAGAAGTATACAGCATTCAGAGTGGTTTGATATGAAATGCTCCATTCTAGAGGAACATACTGAGTCAGAATTGAACACAGTGGTAGTGATAGGAGCCAGATGTCTGAAGTGTTTAAAGTCTTTAAAAGCTCCCTCATAGAAAAGTATTATGGTTATGAATATTCTGCCTGATGTCTGAGACATTATTTAATGACAGATGCTTTTGGGCTAAAATATATATTTTTTTATCCATTTATGGTGGAGAGGTGCCTGCAGGACACTGTAAGGCTAAATAGTGCTAAAAGAATTTCAGATTTACCACTATTTTACCATCATCAACTTACATATGAAAGCTCAGAAGACATGTTTAGGTTCACTGGTTGTTTTGAAGAACGTTAGATGTTGTAGGCCAGGGGTCAGTATTCAGGACAGTTTGATGATTTCCCCTGCTCAAACACACCTGATTACACTCGTATGTTAATGACCAGGTTTAGTGGGTGTGTTTGAGTTGGGAAACCTCCAAGCTGTGCTGAACAGCAGGCCTCCAGGACTGGAGTTGTGCACCCCTGTTGCAGACATTCTGACCCCTGGTTCCTATCACCACCGCTGTAAAGAAAGCATAAGTCCATACGTTTCTAGACAATGAACCATTTCACATCAAACCACTCTGAATGACTTTGTTTACATCTTAACGAATAAATCACAAAGAAATTTGGAAAAATTTGAAAAGAAGGAAGGACTGATTAGATAAACTAGGTAGCTGTTAACACTGGGCTTCCTTGAGTAGAGCTTTGGAATTGGTTAAGCAAACTCACTCACACAAAATCACAGTGTACTGTTCATTTTTATGTTTGTGTTTATTCTAATGTTCCAAACAAATGCTTGCTGCCCAGATAAACAGTCTTACATGTTGTATCAGACACCTTAGACTTTTGCACAGTAGTGTGAATACCCCAACATAACCATAAACCACTCTGTGACAGCGTTTCACAGTTATATCCCATAATAAAATGGTAATTAAACAGCTGACTCACACTTCATTTCCTTAACAGTATGAATATCAGTATGCTGTCATACATTTTCTTTCCAGTCTTTTAACCAAAAGAATGCTAATACTCTGGAACATTAGAGAAAAACATCCATTATTGCTTACTCTGTATTTGAGGGCTTCTCTGGAAAAGCTCTTCCACTTGCCAACACGTTACAACACGTTAAAAGTGTTTATTTGTTTGTATAACAAAGTTCATGATATATTTCACTATCAAAATGATCTCTGAACTGCTGCAACATGGAGGAGAATGCTATAAGATTAAAGCAGCACTATGTAAGATGCTTTTATTTATTTCTTTATTGAAATAAGCAGCGTTACTGAATCAAGAGAAAAAAACATGCTAAAATATGTGGTGCATGAGCTGCTGTGAGTCAACCTGTAAAACCTGAAATAGTAATTTAAAAGTTAGAGGTGTCAGGTCATAAGATTTTCAGACCACGCCATACATCTTTACGTGTTAAAATCACATGCAGGTCCAAAAAGAAGATCCAGCTCGATGTTTAGGTCTCAAATGCAAAATTAACATTGTACTGATTAAGATATGATGACAATAAAAGATCATTTACTGACATCCTCATAAAACACGGCCTTCACCAAGTTTTGACTCAGTTATCTTTGAGTACTCTTTCTACATGCTCGCAATAATACGCTCGGGGAAGGGGTTCAAGCACAACCCACATTCCAAAACGTTTTTCTGCATGTTATGTGTAATTACACATTTCCACCAGAGAGGTCTCCAAATTCCCAAAACATACATAGTGCAGCTTTAATTACTGATAAAGCTATTAAAGATTGCACACTGTTTCACAGCTTAAAATGAGTTGAACGTTACAGTTCAGAAAGATGAGCTGCGTTTGCAGGGACACTTCTCACAAATGTAAAAAGTTTTGTGATGCTAGTGCAATATTCATAAGTTTTCATAAATTTGTAGGAAGCTATAATAAATGAAGAAATTTATGATAAGTGGAGATTTTACAAAGTGTATGATGAATGGGAAGGATGAATGGAGCTGTAAATGATTCTAAAATGACTATGTTGCTTATTATTATACTGAGAACAGTTTTATTATGGCATTGAGAATGATCTAATAAAATTAAGATATTATAGAATACTATTTATCATTTAATAACTTCTTTTTGTTCCCAACATATTTTCAATTTTGAACACAGTTGCTAAAATACCTCTTGGTGGGTTTATATTACATCCAGAAACAGGTGACATTTTTTAAACAGTGTATCATCACTGAACATCTTGTTTTCTTTAGGCATTCATACAAGAATCACTATACAGTTTTATGTAAACATTTCTACCTATATCAGTGGTTGACATGTAAATGAAGTCATTTGGAGCAGTTTGGTGTGAAATGGTTCACTGTACAGAAACGTACAGACTCAGATTTCTTTATAGTGGTGGTGATGGGATCCAGGGGTGACCATGTCTACAACACAAATATAGCCATTTATTATCCAAAACAACCAGCAAACCCATGTGATTTTTGTTTTAATTGGAACTTTCTGTAAAGCACTTTCAACTACCTTTCATATAAAATATGCTATATAAATAATATTTAGCAGTTTAACGCCCTGCACGCATCTCTCCATCTTGAATGGATTTTAAAAATACATTTTAGACCAAATGTTTAAACTGACAAAACTGTCATAAAACAATGTCTCAGGCTTCACACAATGTATTTTTTCACTGTTATCTGTGAGGTAGCTTTAAGATTGATAAAACACTTCAGATGTCTGGATGCTTTCACCACCACTGTGAACAATTCTTCTAAATGTATTTTTAGAACTCCCCTTCACTGTGTTGTACCACTTTGAATTTCAAGTCTGGCATATTTTCAGAACTTGCGTGAACTTGCAGTTTAGCCGCAGGTCACTGAAATGCATTGCATTGCCTGAATTTACTGAGCTGAGCTGAGCTGAGCTGAGGCTCTACTCTTTTCCCACATGCATTTGTTATGCAACACACTTTTAGGTGTGGTCCATGTCAACAATGCAGGAGTAATGAGAAGCACCTGAGAAAGCAGAGTGTTGCAGGTGTCAGTACATGTGCTTTACTAAGTCTATATCACTTCAGTGATTATAATGATTATAGACCTCATGACACGGCTGGGTTTCCCAAAAGCATCTTAGCACAAAGATGATTCTTAAGCATCACAGCGAACATTCTCTCCGACACTTAAGATCATCTTAACACTAAAATCATTTTGGGAAACTAAGCCAAGGTCTTTCAGGTGAAGAAACAGGTGCTTTTGCTAAAAATGAGATCATCACTTCATATTTCCATGAGAGAATGTTTGAGAGCAATGATTGTGGTACTTTGCTCACAAATTTGAAAAGTTACAAGGACACTTTGGCCAACATAAAAAATGTAATCAAAAATCATGCTAACTCACCTCCTACAGCAGTGCCGCAGTAGCATCCACAGAGAGATTTTCCAATTTAAAGACCTCCTTACGATTACTCATCCTGGAGGTGGAAGAAACTACAGCTGGGAGGCTGGGTAACCTCTTCACAGCATACTGCATGTATGTTGCAGTTGTATGTATAATTTGAACCCTCCAATTAAATGACATTTTGTTGATTTGCTAAGTGAAAGTAAGTTAACACAGTTGAATAAGAATTTTAGTGCACAATTTCTATTTATTTGCTTAGTGATGTTATGTTTAACGTATTGGGAGGAAAAGAAATGTAAAATGTGTCAAAACTTTTGAAAAGGTGACATTTCATATTTTATTTTTTTTAACATGTTACATTCATCAAAATAACACTAACTGTGCATTAAAATGTGTGGAAGTGTGTTCCCTGTAGAGCATGTGTAACTTATTTTGACTTAAAAAAAAAACAACAAATCATCATTTGACCAGGGGCACCCACACTTTTGCATACGACTGTATGCCTCTTCAACCCATCATTTCAATGGAGAGAACGGAGTACTTAAACAGAAATGACTCATCATATTAAGAGAATAAGAAACTAAAGTCAGTAAGGTAGTCAGAATTGTTCACAGTGGTGGTGATAGGAACCAGACGTCTGAAGAGTTTAATGGCACTTAAACCTTCATCACAAAAAGTAATTCCATGAAATAATAACACCCTGCCGGATGCCTGAGACACTGTTGTACAGTAGTTTAGAGGTAAGATTTTGGACTAAAATTTTTGAAAATGCATTCAGGGTGGACAGCTTTGTGCAGGGTGTTGTAACTCAGTACCCAGTGGAACCCTATACTGTACCCACACACACACATATATATATCACCACTGTAAAGAAATCCAAATTGGTAAGTTTCTCTTCAAGGACCTATTTCACATCAAACCACTCTGAATGTTGTTATTTACATTGTGATGATGGAATTTGAAATTTTGAAAAAATGCTGGAATTCCCCTTTAAGTCTGACAAACATTCAAGCAGTTCATTTTGCACTAGAACTGATTCCACTGCAATTAAAATGTACATAAATATTTCTGGGGTTGAAAAATGTGGATTCATTGCTTTGGCCAGAAGACCTTACATTATACTTTGACCTTATTTAAATAAAACTCAGTGGTCTACAACATCTGGAATGTATTAGCTTTTACTGTAGCTGCTAGGCTCACAATAAAGGTAAGTACAGTACAGCAGAAACTGTCATCTCCTGTTAGTCTAAAACTACTGCTTAAAAATCTTAAAATGGAATGCACTGTGGTCTCTTTTTGCATTTAAAACATTTTGATTACATTTGTTGGTTTTGCAAACCATAAAAAGCATGAGCAAATCCATTAAAACCGGAGCTCAGTTTTATATCTTAACACTGGAAATATCAACTGCCCAGCTGTTTATTTACTAGAGCAGTTAAATATGATGTCCTGAGCACTACATTCCTTTGCCATTATAAAGATGTGGGAGAAATTATCAACTTGAATAGATTTCTCTTAATATACACACAGTTTATTATGTTTTAAACAAGTCAAACGTACATTTTTCAGATAGCAACTGTCCTTCAATTGAAACGATCAGTTAAGTCAAACATAAAATCACCCATAAAAACAAAATTTGTCCTGCAGTTCCTAGTAGTTGACAATGGAGTTTTTTTCCTTGGTCCAGAGGTAAGTGGTTGTTGCAGATCTTGCTAAAGGTCAGGAATGATTCCCGTGTCGCCACGGAGATGCTGGTCCTGCAGCACTGAGGGTCGAGCAGTCAGTGGGGTGTTTGGCCTGACTGAGACAGAAAGAGAAAGGTGGGTGTAGGCTCTCATAATGTGGAACTCATTCAAATGAAAGTGCAGGCTACCACACAGCAGTCAAGAAGGTGGACAAAGTGCAGTTACAGCACACAGGAAAGCACCAATGGATGCTCTACACACAAGCTCAGGTTGGGTAAGTTTTCCACTTACACTCTATTCTAAACATGTAGGTTTAGCAGAATAACATTTTATTGAATTTATTTTAATGAATTTTATCACATGATATCAGCTAATCCAACTTTTCCAACAGTCCTTTTTCTAGGTACAACATGAGGTGAAATATATATTAGAACGCAACAAAGCCATCATTTCATGGTTTTCTGTGTTCACTTTTAAAAATCACCTGCTCCTACACGCCACTGTGTTGGGTTCTCTTGCATGTCAATCAGATGACTTTTAGCATATTGAGTGAGAAAACACACCAGATTCCTTGATTATCACGCTACTAGCCTTTGTAATGTTTAAGAGGCTGCAAAATGCAAAGAAGCCCTCAAAATAATTGCAGTTTATTTGCAAGTCAATCTTGAACCATGACAATGGGCAGAAGTGCATTTTAATATAAAACAGGACATATTGCAATTGCAATATATATCATTTCTTAACAACACGAAGTTCTGTTGAGGAGGAGGTGTGTGGACCATCATTAAATACAATGGTCTCTAATTTTTGGACATCTACCTGGTGCGTCCAGTGCATGGTAGCCTTAAGGGCGTGCACGTGTCTCACCAGTCTCTGTCTCGTAGGAAATGTTGTGCTGGGTGAGGAGGGAGCGCAGTCGCTCGATTTCAGCACGCTGTTTCTCGTAGTCCTGTTAACACACAGTACAATATTATACTTTAGTATATTATTATTACATAATGCACACAATTTAATAAAGATCTTTTCTAAGCATACACACACACACAGACCTGTGTGCACTGCTCCAAACTCTGATGTTTAGGAGCTTGAGGGGTTTCTTCCCATTTCTGCTGCTGATTTTTCTTCAGAAAACCAGCCTCTTCAAACAGATCCTTCAGCATCTTATTGTAGCCCTACAGACACAGCACACATGTAATTTGTGTGAAATTTATATAATTTATGTTTATAAAACAGACAGAGGCTGGATGCTTTAGCTAAGCAAAGCTGAGGTTGAAGAGGATGGGCTGGTGAATGGGAGTGGACAGTATCATTTAGAAGGCATGGTAAGTGCTCTGTCGGGTTGTGTGCATTTCAGTCACCTGTTCAGTGATGAGTTCTTCATATCGAGCCTGCTCAATCTCATCCCACTCCTTCTGCAATTTTTCACTCAGCACTGGATACACTACACGTAACACACACAGCTTACATCAGCATGCAAGATTATACACAGCTTCATACAGTAATGTGCAAATGTCACACACAACCCTTACATTGATTTAAATTCAAGTAAAAACCACCATTAAGTGCAAGTTATACTTTGAGAATACTTTGAAAAAGTAGTGATGGCTAAATACAGAATATGTTGTACTGAATGTATTCAGTAATGTATTCTATTACAGTACATAAAAGTAACTTATTCAGAACACATTCAGAATTCAAGGCACATGGTAAAAACTCTGTTGTTGTAATTTTTAAGTAATTCATTCTGTTCCTCATTGTTACTGGTTCGGAAGTAATTTTTCTATGAACGTTTCATAAAAATGCACTTACTTAAATGAAGTAGCCCTATTTTTTATTTATTTCAAGGGAACTCTAAAAGTATTTTCCTAAAAAACTGCATTCTGAGTACCGCCTTTACAAAACGTAACTTGATGACACTTTATTTTTTTGTATTCTAAATACATATTCCCAATACTTGTATTCTGTTTCATCCCCACCCTGCATATTGCATGAAAATTACACAGAACAACGGAATATGATTGAATGCTTTTCCATGCACTTAATAATCCGATAACTGCAGAAAATCTGATTTTGTGAGTAATCCAATCACTGGAGTATTCAGATAATCGGAAACTCTGTGTCTACATGAGTCAGGCAGTAATCAGATTTCTACTTTGCAGCCGGCCAATAAACTCACAGAAGAAGACGTGACATAAACGGAATGTAAAACTCAAACTTCATGCTGCGGCTTATTTTTTTTTTTTTTTAAACATTGCGCGACTTTACCTGAAAATATGAACATGCATCATCTAGAAGATGAAGAATATTTAAATCCTTTATTTTGTCAAGCATGTAGTTGGTTTCAGCGTTGTTTTGCTGCCATCTCGTGGCAACACTGCTTGCTTATTCTTGTTACCGTGATCTGTTTTCGCAGATGCACAGACTGAGAAATCCGAAAGAAATCCAAGTAAAGTTTACATGCACTGAGAAATCTGATTATTGAGCTAAAATCCAGCTCTCTTTATCGGACTGCTTAGTCAGATTTCTAAACCTTACTCCAATCTAAGAAATCTGAGTATGTTGTTTACATGGCCTTTTGAATAATCAGATAACTGCAGAAATCCGATTATGATCAGATTATTGAGTGCATGTAAATACACTCATTGTTTCAGTACTTGGTGTGTTCGCACATTTTTTTCCAGATCTGGAGCTTAATTTTTCCTCTCTTTCAAAGATGAAAGCTTTAGGTACTGTTTATCTGATGGTGACCGATTTCTACCGGGTCTTGCGTGGTTGTTAGGAGTCCACTTTTCTCTGTATTTTTGAATCATTCTTTGAAGTCCAGTTTGAAAACTCTTGTTTTTTCAATTACTTTCCTTTGACTTACCCTTCTTTATGTAAATGGATCTTCTATCTAATCTCCTGAGAAATATCTCCTTTGGTCATTTTAGATGCACATGAGAAGGAAATGTGCAAAGCAGCTAAAGTGTGTCTGGGTAGTTTCTTGTGTGAATGGTGGTGTCTCTTTAATGAGGAACATATTGTCAGTGACTCTTTTGGGAACAGCTTTTGCTGGGAGGACGCAGCTGTAACTGGTTGGGTTTAAGATTGGAAAAATGGAAGAGTTAAAGTGGCAGCAGAGTGCGCAAAAGTAAAGAGGAGACAAATTAAATAATGATAGATTTGACATAATACTTAGTGTTGAAGTACTACATATATTCCTTGTATAATTCCTTTATAAGCATGAAAAAATGCAGACATGAGAATGACTCAGTTGGTCCATCCACCTTCATCACTTGTACTAATCTGCACTCACCCAGGAGGGAATGTGTGTGACAAACCAGCGGTGTTTCAAATGTGAGCGAGTACACACACGTCTGTGGCTCCGACACTCTGGCCAGCTTACTGCTGTTCCCACATGCAAAAAGGACCTGAGATAGAGCAAGTTACATCAGAGGCAGAGGTACTATAATACCACACATTCACACGACAATCATGCAGTATATAACCTAAATATCCACGTCATGCCTGGCATAATACATTCACCCACAACATGCTCAGTACCTTAGTCTGTCTGCTCTTGCTCCCACACGAGTCACCCTCTCTCATCCACATTGCACTGAAGGTGTTATTCTGTATCTCCCACTCCTGCCAGATCCTGCACATTGACACAGCAATGTGTAATTAGTAATTAGGACTGTTGTGGTGGCAATTTTCAACTCTGCAAAGTTTGGGTGCCTTACCACATATGCAATATGTGATACCACCACAATAAATAGTGGTTGGGTTTTGTGCAAATGAGAAGCAAACATTTAAAAATATAGCGCAGTCAGTTTCATAGTGAAGATACATGCTAATATTTCAATAGTTGGACTAAATTGCATAAGAATGTTCACCAGGACATTATAATACTGGTTGTAATTTTTTAAAGCAAAATTAGCCTAGAACTCTGCACAGCTCAATCTGCTTGCATCTTAAATGCACTGCGACATGTCTATATGCTCACTTAAGTCACAGGTCATTTCCCAAATAAAGAACTCCAGATCTAAGCCAGGTCTTTTTTACGGGAAAAATAAATGTTATAAAAATAAAAATAATTGTACTCTGTGGTAAATAAAAATGATCCAAAGATCTGTCTTGTTTACTAGAGATGCACCGATTTTGAATTTTTATAGCCAATTCTATTACAGCTAAACTGGCCAATGCCGATTTTATTTATTTTACTTTCATTTTTATGTGAATTTTATTTATTAACTTTTTTTTTTTTTTAAATCCAACGCTCACATTGTTTGTTTGTGAAACATCCTAGCACATTTCCAGTACCTCCTATTAGCCAATATAACTTGCAATACGAACATTATTTACTCTTTAAATAACGGTACAAACTGGCTTTTTAAATGTTTCGATTTAAATAACACACATCAAATAAACTGCTAAATCAAAAATAAGGGACAACTGGATATTCAGCTCAATATGTCATAAATAATTAGTTTATTTATATTGACAATGCACAACACAAAGTAAATGTGCCACTGGCTAATTTTTAACAGTAGTCCCTCAGGCCTGATTTTATTAGCCCAGACATAATGGACAAATTACAAAAAAGGAAAGGAGAATAAAATTAAGAATAGGATAGATGAAGACAAAATTCAAGCAAGCATAAGAATAAATCTTGACTGAGAGAGGTAAGACAACACCTAAAAACGTGAAAAATCCAAACGTATGTACATGCTCCTGACTGACAATCAGCTAGTCCCTTAAGCTATGCCTGAATATACTGTACGTTTCACTGTTATGAATGTATACTGGCAAAGTGTTCCAAAAATGTGCTGCTCTCACTGAAACAGCTAACAAACTAAATTATGCTGCAACATATTGGTACAGGTGTAGCAGCAGCATTCAAATACAGTAAGAGGGCACTGATCTGCCTCACATTATTGAGTTTTGTATAATGATAAAAATCCAACAAATGATAATGTTGGGAAAAAACAACAAAAAGCAAAACCTTGCATCTCTAAAATGCTAAAAAGGAGATGATCAGGAGAAGATAGAGATCTTAACTTTAAACGTAGGTTAATGTAATATTTTTATATTTTGGATCATTTACCAAGAAAATGTCATCTGGTGTTGATACAAGTGAAAATACAAGGTTTTTTTCCAATACCAACACCGTAGTCAGCATACTACCTTTGTATGTCACTGTATCACTGCAGCCCTATTAATAATGTTCACTTGTTATTGTACTGAACTGTTGTTGTGGTATCTGTGTGTATTTGTGTACCCCAGTATTCCACTGTAGGCGTTCCACCTGAAGCTCTGCTCGTGTTGCGTCACATTATGGAATGGACAGAACTCGTACTTGTACCTAACACATGGGAAAGACCAGACATCATTCATTTCTTTCATGCGAAAATGGAAATACGCAAATATGAACAGACCACAGCTCCCCACTGATACAGTTACACAATGACATGTTACCCGTAACAGGCTTTAAAATATTACTGACGTGGACTCAATGTAGCTGAAGCACTTCCCAGCCAGCCTGGACAGATGAGGAGGGCCAGACACAGGAGATGGTTTGACTCTGGCCTGCAGTCGGCTGCCCTGCACCAACAGGTGGCTATTCAACCTGTACAGTGAGCATGACAGACAGAGAGAGACAGACTGAGTGCAGGATCATGTGAAAGCCTCTGTATGCAAATCAGTAGCTGATCAGTTCAGGCACATACATTCTGAAGCAGCTTTGAGGAAATGCTGAGGGTTCAGTTGAGCAACAGTCCTACTGCTTTTACACAACAGCAGAAGTAGGTAAAACAGCCTAAAATGCATTGTCAGTACAATGAAAAACATTTAAACTAAAGTAAAAGTAGCAGAGATGGCACTGATCTGATACTATTAGCATTGGACCAGTATCGGCAGGACTATGGAATGAGATCCAACCCTGCAACAAATCTAGAAATTGCTCACACTGTGTGTTGTGATGTTTTTAGCTGTGTTTTTCTTTCTGTGCTGTGGGGCAGCAGAGTGTTTGAGTGGTTCAGCATGACAGAGTACTTTTAGATGCTCATCTTAAGTGAACTGCTTTAACTAAAACAGCTCATTTTAAAGCTTTGTAAATTTTAAAGAAGCAATTGGATTGGCAAAAAAAGCAATTTTGTGCCATTTCTAAAAGGCAGCTACTGAAAACAAGCTTAAATGTCGTAGTACATCCTACAACAAAGTTGTCCAAAGTTTGCCAGATATGGCCCACGGACAGATTTTAATTGGCCTTGAGTTTTAGAGTGCGTTATAAGTGGCCCGCCAGCCTACACATTTTCCTTTCATTTGATGGCAAAAGTAGCACTGTAATATTACAGTGTAATACACCATGAGTGTGGTGGGGTTTTTTTTGGTAAAAAAAAAAAGGTAATGACACTAAATTCACCATCAATAATTTTGCATTGCCATGAAAAATCAATGGATTTCAATGAAATACATTGTCGTTACAAATATTATTTTCGCAGTGGCATTTTAGGGGCTCAGTACCACACTGCGGTAATGAAGTTAATTCAAGTTTAAGATCTATTTTTCTCTGACTAGACCTGCAACTTAATTTACTGAATGACATTTAGTCAAAGCTACAGCCAGAAAGCACAAACTTAACCCTGAGAAGCAGTGATTTTGGTAAGATGTTGCATTTTTCATATACTGAATACTAAATATTTTGAATCATTTGTGAATAATATTTCAGCCCTTAGGTATTTTGTAATGGTTTGATCTGAAAAAACACCCCTGAACTAGAAAAAGAAAATTACTTAGGAAAGTGTGTTCCAGTTCTGAAGTCTATTTAACATTAAAGATAGACGCTAGTCAATTGCTATCTATATATGCTATATATATATATATATATATATATATATATATATATATATATATATATATATATATATATATACATACACATACATACATACACACACACACACACACACACACTTCACATTGTTTACAACTGAAGTACATACATATCATCCTGGCTTGCTTAGTATGGCATTTAAGTGATTGTGGAAGAACAAGTCATTCTTGTGATGTGTGAACTTTAGATGATGGACATCCTGTGAGCCTCATTCATTGACTCATACTATATTTTTAAAAAAAATCATATCTTCATAGATGTATTACATAAATTGTTGCAAAGAATGTCTGCCGTTATTTAACAGTTTGCCTCTTTTTCAGTAAATGTACTTCAACTGTTGCATTATTACAAATCAGAACCTCAGCCTACTGACCCTGGCTCAACTCAGACTGACAATAACTCACCCAAATGTGTTTGGTTCCTCTACAATCTTCATCTTACCGCCAAACACAAGCGACACTGGAACAAAGTGGCATATGAAATAGTTCAGTATAACAAAATCATATTGCAATAGAAATAATTTTAGTAGTATGTGTGTACATGCACGCACAATAATGTCAATTCATATACACACCAAAAGCAACCAACCAAACAAACAGAGAAATAAAAAATGTTATCGACTCCAATAAATTGATACTGTTGAGAATGGAAAAGACAGCAGCTGTGACGCAGCCCTTGTGTGAAGCACTTAACTTACCCAGTAATGTCAGCCATGGTAGATGTCGAATAGCGAATGTACCCAGCATGGCTGCAAAAAAAACTGCCAGAGAAATTTGTAGAAATTATGTTAGTTATGTTTGCTTGTGTATTCCAGTGAGCGTCGCCATGATGTCCGTGTTTGTCACATGACTCTGCTCGAAGCGGAGTTCACTCTCCTCTTCCTCCTCTTCATGTGTGGGTTGTGGCTGTGTTCACTTTTGTTTTCAGCGAGACGTTTGATGTCGCTGTGCAGCAGGAGTATGAAATGATGTGACTGCGATAAATTACAGAATCAGATTCAAAGTCTTTATCTGCCAAGTACCAGGTGTACAAGGTACTCTTTGTCTGCTATAACTCAGAAGGTTTCCCCGACAAAGTAGATGCAGTGCTATTTATGATACAGTAATATTGTGTTATATTTTAATTATGTCTGAAGAGTGGATAGCCTTGCCAAAATTGTATTAGATTCCATTTTAATTACACCACTGGTCATTTAAACGGTGTTACACGACTTCAAAGAATGCTCCCCGCTCCTCCTGCAGGGGGCAGTAATGCGCCATACAGCGTTCAGTCTGCAGGAAAACTCCAAAAAGGTAGAAGAAGAACCTTCACGTTCTTCACGGAGAGTCTTCTGTAGCATTTCAGCTAATAAAATTAAAGATTTAAAAACCCCATGACTTCTCTGTCATGGTAGTTGCACAGCTAGACTCAGATATCAATACAGTACTGAACTACTGAATGCAGTTGTAGTTATAATTTATCCGCTGTGTTGTTATTGAGGGTTTTCAGACTGGAATTGACTGTTAGCTAATTTACCTGCTGTTTATACCTAAGTTACTTTAACTTGAGTCGACTGAGGACGACTACCATGGGCCGTAAAAAGCATGGTCAAAGTGAAAGACCAGTAAACAAGGGCAAAGACAAGCGGCACAGAATGAAAGGAAAGTCTTTGGAGACTTTTACCGAAGAGATGCATGAGGTTCTGAAAGGTGTGTGTTGTGATACCTTGTCTTGTTAAAGCTAGACAGTATTGCATGTTTACTTACTTACGTCCCCGATTCTTCAAAATTGCTGCATAATTTAATGGTTAAGATATAAATGAAGTCATTGAGAGTGGTTTGGTGTGAAATGCTCCATTCTAGTGAACTGCAGTGGAATTTAATGCATTCTAGAGAATCTAATCTATTTATGGTGGAGGGATACTTGAAGGCTGTCCTGAGGCAACATAGTCCCCAAAGATTTTTTTTTTCTTTTTTTTTTTAGATTTAACACTAATTTACCATCATTAATATTACATATTAAAACTAAAACGACACATGTAGATTTACTGGTGGTTTTGGATATTAAATAAAATGACTATATTTGTGTTGTAGACATTGGGACCCCTGGTTCCCATCACAACTGTAAAGAACACCTGAGTCAATACCTTTCTAACCATTTCACATTAAACCAGTCTGAATGACTTTCTTAACCACTGACTTATGCAGACCTTTTGAAAAGTCTGTGGAATTCTCCTTTAAAGCAGCCATTTTATATTTTAATATTGCCTCTTTGTGTACCCTGATTTGTGTAGTTTTTACTCCGTTTTATAGTTTTACACAGATACATTTTTCAGGTTATATGTCAGGTAACCTTACACACCATAAGGTTTCTCTACAACATGCATACACTGCAGTTTGTAAGGACAGGACCTTTTCAATCACAACAGCTCTCACCATTATTTAAGTTATTAATTTCTCAGAAACAAATATATTGTGATTTTAGCGTTGTGTGTCTGTGTTTATGTGTCTGTGTGTGTCTGCCTTTGAATGTGATTGTTTCCACTGATCATTTAGTTATAGCAGATATGGATGCCTTAACCATTTACAAAAATGGTATAATCAAATAATGACGCAATAGGAAGTAAAAGAATCGGTACAAAGTATTTGGTGTGGAGCTTCTTCTTTCGACCGAAAAGGAAATGAGCAATTAAATATTAAAGACTAAAGTGGAACTGAGGAAAAAGTAGAATCCTTTCTCTAGAAATCTACTTCAGTAGAAGCAAATGTAATGCCATGTGAGCATATTTGGAAAGGTACAAATCCAAGTATCAGTAAAAAAGTATCTGGCCTAAATACTTATAGAACTGCAGTGGAATTTAATGCATTCAGCATCTATCAACACAAAATCAGTGCAAAAAGGAATGAGTACAAATATACTTAAAAGTAATAAGAGAAGTAAAGTCATGTGAGCATCAGAAAAGTGCAGTACACTGAACTGCGTTGAAGTATCAAGTTACTACCCACCTTGGCACAACAGAGCTAGTATTTGAGTTTTACTAATTGAACTCCCTCTTTTAGTCAGGTTGCAGTTTTGCGTATTGCATTTGTCACAATTCTGTGTGAACTGTGTTTTTGGATTGGTGTGTGTGTCTTTCAGCAAGTGAAGATGCAATGTCAGAGGATGCTGAACATGTTAAGTTGCCCTGCCCTTTGGCGATGTGGGAATTGGGTCACTGTGACCCTAAACGCTGTACGGGACGTAAACTGGTGAGAAAGGGCTTCGTGCGCTGCCTTCGACTCAACCAGCGCTTCAATGGCCTCATCCTCAGCCCGATGGGCACTAGATACGTTACACCTGCAGACAGGTAAGCCTCTCTTACACCCTCAACATGCATTAAAACATTAAAACTACTGTGATAGTCCCAAGACCATGTATGAAGAGCAAGTCAAGGATTATCATCAGTGCTAACATTTGCATGTTTTTTAGTAGAGGTACTTTACGTGTCTCTTGATGGCTAGTTACAGATTTCACCTCAAGTGCTTGCAAAAGCCATCTGTGCACTTTCTATTAAAAAAAAAGATAATGGAATCTAAACTAAGCCTAAGCTCTGTACGAAGGTTTCAGACACACTTATGACTCACAGCTCATCTTGTTAAAGCTAGACAATACAATTTGTTTGCTTAAAGCAGTCACATTATATTTTAACGTTGCCTCCTTGTGTATCATGATTTGTGTCATTTTACTCCATTTTATAGTTATACATTTTTCAGGTTGTGCATCAAAATTATAGATTGTATGTACATTACTGTTGCAGTCAAAAAAGCCATTAAGTACAAGATGTTGGACAGCATGTTGAATCTAAAATCAATTAATGGCTGAAATGTTAAAGTGCAGAATGTAAGCTTTAATTTGAACATACTTATGTTGGGTGAACAGTATAAACCTGTCTGATTTAGATACTGCCCTTTCATTTCTTGGCACCAAAAGAAATTAATATATTCATGGCCATTTTTTTTTAACATTAATACTTTGTGGTCCTTTGCAGTTCATTACTGCCAGAAGCATAAAAAAGAAAACATACTGTGGGCTCCCGAGTGGCGCAACCGTCTAAGCGTTGGCCCTGTCATCAGGAGATCGCGAGTTCGATCCCTGGTGATGCCTGGTGATGCTACATCCGTAGCCGGGAGTCCAAGAGAGCACAGTTGGCTTCACTCTCCCTGGATGGGTAGGACGGCCCCCCCTTCTCCCCCTATCACTCAGCGCGATGCTAGTCGGCGCAGGCGTCTGTTAGCTGACATAGCAGATCTGGCAGTAGGCGCTTTCCTCCGAGCGCGTTCAGCTGTCCAATGACGTTGCGTCAGCAGCAGTTCAAAAGATGCGGTGGCTGGTTTCACAGGTCTCGGAGAAAGCCTGTGTTAGCCTTCGCCCTCCTAGCGTTGATAGTATTGTGTGATTGGGGGAGTCCTAACTAGCGGGTGGAATTGGAGACAACTAAATTGGGGAGAAAATTGAAAACACATTGTGGCTGTTGGAACAAAACCTCATATCTCCGGAAAAAAAATTCTTAACTTTTAATGTCAGTTAATGTAACAAGATTTATTTGTTCATTTTGAACCATTTCTGTTACTCTATTTGTTATGAAATTTTGACGTAGTGTAAATATCATATTTTCAAATTGTGCAAAGAGAAATAAATAATGACCAAAATGGAGATAGAAGGTTTTGCTCCAACAGTGATGATATGGACAAAGGCTTCAGGCTTCAAGATGGCATTTAAGGATGTAGCCGTTGCTTTAATGTAATGTTTTGGCTTACAAGAAAGCTGGAATGATCTTTGCTTGTTAGGGAGATCGTGGCTCAGAGTGGAGTTGCAGTGATTGACTGTTCATGGGCGAGACTTGAGGACACGCCCTTCAGTAAGATGATTGGTTCCCACCCACGACTCCTGCCATACCTGGTGGCAGCCAATCCTGTGAACTATGGCAAACCCTGTAAGCTGAGCTGCGTGGAGGCCTACGCTGCCACCTTCTGCATCGTAGGTAAGCAGCTGCCTTGTGTAGGCATGTGTGAGCATGAGTTTCTTTAGTCTTGTGGGGCCGGACATGGTTTTGTAATAAGAGGACAACTTGTTAAACTTTGGAATTGGACTGTGGCAAAATCTGATGCAAACAAAGGTCCGCCTTCTATAAACTCTGCCCCCAAATTATTCTAGGCTGTGCTCTTTTAACGGCCGGGCAACAATCGATAACACAAGCAAAACAAGCTAGTTCTTGCTACGTAATTTTCTTAGGACCTGTTTTACTTTTGTAGACATGGACAATTTTGTGTATGCTGCCTAAAGAATGTCTGTGGACACCTTGCCTTCCAAAATGTTTTGTTTGGCAGTAACTTTAATATTAAAGTCTTGACCTTGTTGCCTTGTTGGTTTATGTCACCATTAGGCTCAGGTCATACTGGCCCTTATTCATCAAAGTTGCGTAAAAAAAGAGTGCAGATTTGACCAATACCATGTACTAACTTCTACTACTACTACAATTCATTAAGCCATACAACATGGAAACAGGTGGAGATTTCACATGATGAATCTGCTTCAATTCGTGAAATCAAGCGCTAGCCTACCAGCACTCATTTACATATTATTTACATAAAACACATCCTAATTCAAGCAGATAGTCAATAAAAAGTCAGCATTCAGCATCTGGTGTGCTAGTGACTGTGCTCGAAGGTGGAGTTTAAGATCGAGCAGTGACCGCACTGCTCCCCCTACTGACCAAACTTTATAGTGTTAATATGATGACGAGTGGAAAGAATAAAATGTGAAATAAACAAAACATCTCAGTTGTTTAGTTATTTTAAGAAGATCGAGTGATTTTGTAGTGTGATTATTTTCCTAAAATAACAGATTTAAATGCTGAATTATTGCAGTGTATGAGATACTTCTGCACTAGCTGTGTTTGTTTTTGGCACTGTCAGTAGTGCAAAACAAAAGCTCAGTGTAATGAAGTGGAACATGGAATGGTTGCAGTGTTTATTCATGACAGTGTGCAGGTAAAATAAGTGTGTGTACTTTTGTACTGGATAGCTATGTGCATAAATGTTTAGTGCTATTCTTATTTTCTATTTTTATTTTGTATTATTGGTGTTACAGGTGATACTGTTAGTAGCTTTGGTTAGTTAACCACAAATCAAGCATTTTTTTCAGGGTGTTAAACACTCACACTCTAATTTACACACACCTACCAGACGTGAGTTTGATCAAACAGATATGCCAAAGGTTAAATTGATGAATTGATCAGATTAGACTGTACGCAACTTTGGTAAATCAGGTCCATTGTGTTGGGAGAAAAAACATTTTTTCACTGCTAGTACTCACCATATTTGGTCTTCTAGTGCGTGTATCCATATTAAACATTTTCCTGGATTAGGAAAATGTTCTATGTTTTAGCAGTCTTTCAGCCATTTCCTTGACTTCGGTAGTAGAACTCCGTCTCTATCCTCTCTAGAACATTAGCAGAAGGAGAAACATAAAAGGTCTACCAGAGAAGTGAGACCTTGCAGGCTCATTAAAGGGGTGATTATAATTGCAGCTATAAACTATATGACGCACTTTATATTGGCATACAACTACACAGTATAATTAATTTCTCTCGTGAATACCACGTGATCTTATGACATGTGATGCAAACATCCAGACTGAGTGTTGCAAAATATACTCAAAATATTACTGAATTACTGTTTATTGTTGCTAAAAGTAACAATCAAATATTACAAATACAAGACAGGGTGTCCTGCAGTTTTTTGTGTGACAGTGTGTCAATTAGTGCATGCCTGTCTGTTTGTATATGTTTAACAGGTTTTCAGGACCTAGCAGTGCTCCTGTTGAGGAAGTTCAAGTGGGGAAAGGGATTTCTTGAGTTGAATAAAACACTTCTAGAGCGCTATGCTGCCAGCAAATCAGAAGAGGAGCTGCTCGCAGTGGAGAAAGAGTACCTCAGCTCTGCTTCCCCAGAGGAAGAGATAGGTATAGTCTTTAATGCTAAAAAAAAAAAAAAGAAAGAGTTATAGGTGCACAATATGGACATGGTTAATACATGCTCAGTTTTGTTTGCCTGTGTTTTATTCAGATCCTTTTGATGTAGACTCTGGAAGAGAGTATATGAACCTCAACAGGCCTCTGAGGTAAGAAATGTTTCTAGAAATAAGCATTATTTTTCATATCTACAGCAGTGTTGGGCCTAATGTGGTACAAAATAACACCTTACATTAATGTAATTACTTTTTCCCGTAACAAAGTAATGCAACGCATTACAGTTTTCTTTAATCACGATACAGTTACTGACTTACTAAGAATTGCTTTAGTTGTGTTACTCACATCTCTAAGAGAACCAAAATAAATTATGTATGATGTGTGTAAATCATTGATAATCTGCATGTATCAGGGTATCTGAGTAAATTCAAAGCACTTAAAGCGTTCTGTAATCACTCCGCTCCAAGTCCAGCTACGGGTTTTCTATTCTATGCTCCTCGCTCACACATCAGAGAACATTCGCTCCATGTTCACTTCATATTATTTGTTCTAATATTTATTTTATGTCTTGAACATATGGACAAGACACTATGCACTTTATTTCATGAAATATATAATTTATGGACATTATTAAATGAAAAACTAGTTAACCATTCCGTGCCACATAGATGTTTTTGGTAGGTATAGGCCTGAAACAGTCATCCAGTCACAAGTCAGCAAACTGCTGAGGGTAAACAAATGCACATGCTTCTTTATCATTTGCACAGTAAAATAGACAACACAAGACTCGTTGTGTGTAATATCCCTAGAACTTTGTTGCGATCAGTGAGAATTTCCAGTTTAGGTTTGTAGAACAGTTCCGCAGTGCCCATTACACTGTGTGTAAATGGGTGTCGTTTCCACGCTGTTGTAGTGATGTTGCTGTATCCCTTGTGCCATGTAGAGGCAGTTAATGTGGAAATAAGGACAATACCGTTCCAAAACTGCTCCAGTGGGATGGAGCGGTTTTGGAGCGATTACAGACTGAAAGATAACACTTCAACTTTCTAAAAAGCCACTCTGTGCAAAATCACGTTGCTCCAACTCCACACCACTCACATACTCTGGTATATACTCCAATCAGGCATAACGTTATGGCTACGTTTACACAGCAGGTAAAAGTGGCCCAAATCTGATTTTCTCACCAAATCCGATTTTTTTGTTTGGCTGTTCACATTATCTTTTAAATGTGACCTGTATGCGACATTAGTCTGAACAGATCAGCTACCAAACTGACCCGCATGCGCAAAAGAACAGTGCTTCACGTGGCGGCTCATCCAGAGGTAAACAGTCATAACGGCCAGCTTTCAGTTTTGTCTTTACCAGCATCACATGAGCGAGTATAAAGTTCCAGTGGTTGACAGCTGGACTCATTACCCACAATGTGTTCGAGTTATTCGGCTACGGCCACTTTGGTTCGTGTCCTTGGATTCTTTAAACTGTTCTTTGACGCTGCAGCCTCGGGCTCCTCCGGCCGCGTTTGGCCGTTTCTTCCGAAATCTCTTCGAACACGGAGCGGTTTGATGAGTCGCTTCTTATGTTGTGGTACAGAAACATCAGTCTAAATGTTTATGAGTCTCAGCAGCGCGAAATTATGACGAATGTCGAGTTGTACTGACGTAAAAGTCGCATGAATTCCGATCTGGCTGTTCAGACTGAGACGCATTGCCGCAGATCAGATACGTATTTCATACGGATTTCAGTACCACATATGAAAGCGTCTCAAATCGGAATTGAAAATGACAGTTTCAGTGCGTTTTTTGCTGGTCACACTGCCACACAGATGACACATCTGTGTCACATATGAGGAAAAAGATCGGATTTGGGCCACTTTTACCTGCTGTGTAAACATAGTCTATGACCACCTCCTTGTTTCTATGCTCATTGTCCATTTTATCAGCTCCACTTACTATATAGGTGCACTTTGTAGTTCTACAATTACAGACTGTAGTCCATCTGTTTCTCTGCATACTTTGTTAGCCCCCTTTTACCCTGTTCTTCAGTGGTCAGGACCCCCATGGACCCTCACAGAGCAGGTCCTATTTGGGTGGTGGATCATTCTCTGCCCTGCAGTAACACTGATGTGGTGGTGGTGTATCATTCTCTGCCCTGCAGTAACACTGATGTGGTGGTGGTGTGTTAGTGTGTGTTGTGCTGGTACGAGTGAATCAGACACAGCAGTGCTGCTGGAGTTTTTAAACACCGTGTCCACTCACTGTCCACTCTATTAGACACTCCTACCTTGTCAGTCCACCGTGTAGATGTAAAGTCAGAGACGATAGCTCATCTGCTGCTGCACAGTTTGTGTTGGTCATCTTCTAGTCCTTCATCAGTGGTCACAGGACGCTGCCCACAGGACACTGTTGGCTGGATATTTTTGGTTGGTGGACTATATTCAGTCCAGCAGTGACACTGAGGTGTTTAAAAACTCCAGCTACACCTATATAGTAAGTGGAGCTGATAAAATGGACAATGAGCGTAGAAACAAAGAGGTGGTCATAATGTAATGCCTGATCGGTGTATATTATCTGTGCCTGTCCTTATATGCATTTCGATAAGGATCCCTGTGCTGAAGGAGAGAGAATCAACATCACTTAAAAAAAAAACAGACTCACAGATTTACATTAGTAACATCTGTCAGCTTTACATTTTATTCATGAAGATTTTATTTCAAGATGGCTGTTTTCGAACGTTTCCAGTTTTTAAACAGCATCAGCCGTTTATAATTTTTTATCAGCATAACTGGCTGTGTCTTGTTAAGAGGCAGGGATACAAACGTTTTTTATAAATGATGTTTTCTGTAATTGCATATTTGTGAATGAATAAATTACTGAAGATAAATATTGGTTTTTCCCTTGGACACTTGGTACAAGGTTTTACGGTTTAGCGTAGAAGTAATGAGATTACTTTTTCCAGAGCGTACTACGTAACGTTAATCCAATTACATTTTTAGAGAAGTAATTAGTAACTAATTAGTAAATGGATTACTCTTTCCATAACAACCTCAACACTATTTATGTCAGCGTTATGTCTTGTCTGCGTATTTCATTTACTCTGGGATTATACTAATGTTGCTCACATTAGTTGGGTCTATAAGGGGTGGTGCTCAGGGATTTCTTGACTATGTGTTTTGTGTGTGGTTGCATGCAGGGTGGAAGAGGACGACACTGAAAGTGGTGAGGAAGAGACGTCAGAAGAGGAAGAAGATGAAGATGAGAGAAAAGAGAAGGAGAAAGTAGAAGATGACAGAGGTGAAGAGGAGGAGACTTAAGGCAAACAAGTACATGAATAAAGAGCAGATAATGGACCGAACAATGGGAACTGAAGAAGGGAGAAACCCATTGTGTGTTTCTTTTTTATCACCACACTGTGCTCAGTAATCCAGCTCAGGGTTTTTGCTTGTAAAGGAGCTTGGTAGTGAATAGATCCCAAATTTGTGCATGTTTGCTCTGGAACAGAACTGTTGCTCAGAATGGCTCTGTGGTTCAGCTGTGTTAAACCAATAAGGTAAAGAAGGGGCTGTTAGGGGGGTGTAGTATGGCCTAGTACTTGACCTCTTCTGTGTGTGACGGAACATTTTTACACATTTTGAATCATAATTTATTGGAATTTCACTAATGCTGAGAGCTTGTAAAAAAGGGGTGATTGTACAATTTGTATATCTCTTGTACCATAATCTAATCATATTGATTTATTAATCAACACAATTGTATTTTGAATAGTTAAAGATTTCTTTGGGATTAAAAGTCAGAAATAATTAGATTGGGTATATTTTTGGCTTGTCTATTGAAGAACTTAACTGGAACTGGAATCTTAGTCCCAAACCTTGTAAGTTTCCTTTGTAACACAGTTTATGGTGCATGCTATGTTATAAAAGGATAGTTGCCCTTTTAAAAAAACAAAAAAACACAAGTATTCTGATGGCAAAGCGCAGTGAGAGATACAGCCTCCCCACAGCAGAATGTGGTGTTTAAATCAGACTTTTCTCTGTATTTGATTCTGTTTGTGTTAAATGGAGAGAAAATAGCTGACTGGCTGTCTAAACACAACTGTAGACCAGTTTGCCCTGCCTGACAGCTTTCAACCTTTCTGAATGATAAAATTCCATACCTTTTAAAGTTTTTCCTCATTTCTCTTTTAACTTTCCAGACTGTTCAGTTGCTATGTGTAAGAGGTATAACTGTATTCTGGTCAAGGAAAACTTAAACTGTTATAACAGATTGACATTATTAGTCTTGAGTCTTTGCCAGCAGAATATCTGTACATCCTCCAGCATTTTCTGAATTTCCATACTTTTCCAGTCTTGAAATGAGTGCCAGACTTTCCAGACTTCTGCCTTTTTAGATTGCCTTTAACTCTTCGGCGTCCAACACGGGCACAATGAAAAATCCCTATCTTGCATCTGTTTTAGTAACACCAGCGTTAGTTAGTTAGCTGTTAAATGTTCTGTTTGTGCTGAAAAAAGATGTATGGGGGGAAACTTTAAACATAAATTGACAGCACAGAAATGAAAATAGAAGGCATACAACTGCCAGTCCAGTGATGGGCCTCATAATATGAGGGCAGTTTTATTGTTGGTCTTTTATCTTTATCATTTTTCTAAACTGAATGAGGAAGTACCAGCCTCTAGGTCAGGTAAAATGGCTATTCTCTCCCCAGAGCTGAATTATAGCAAATTGCTACCAGAAATTTCTACCATTTTGAAAAACATTGCCTCAAAAATCAGTTAGCCATTTGGTGACACTTTGGCCGACAAATTATTTGGGAATTTTGAATTCTGAATTTTGCTGTTCCTCTGCCCCAACATCAATGCTGTTGTGTTATATCTATTAAAAGAATTCCACCTCATAAAAAAATCTGCATAATTCAGTGTTTGTGATATAAACATTCACAGTAGTTTGATATGAAAGGACCCGTTCCAGAGAAACTTAAAATCAGATGTGTTCATAGCAGTAGTGGTGTCTATAATGCAACTTCAGTCTTTTTATTTCTATGTATTTTTCTATGTAATGCCACAAAATCTGGTTCTTATCACCACCACTGTAAACAATTCTGACCTCGTACATTTCTCTATAATGAAGCATTTCACACCAAACCTCACTGAATTGTCTTGTTCACATTTTATTTATTTAATTATGCAGAAATTCTGAAAAATCAGAGTAATTTCCTTTTGATGTTGCTAACATAATATAGATAATATAGCGGGGCCGGTATTGGCTCCGTAAGTATCTTACACTAATAACGTGGTCTGGGAAATGCAGTTACGGCGTGGTGTAAATTACCCTTACCGACCGTTATAAACGTTCAGGACTTTTTTGAATTAAGCTAATGGAGTGGTGCAAGTTACCGTTACTGACCGTTACAAACCATTTCGAATTTTTGAACTACGCGGTTGGGCCGCGCGAGGGCGCGTTGAGCCGCCCTCTCCCCTCGCGACTGCGGTAACAACATTGTTGTGGAATGACGTCACGGCCGTAAGATGAAGGCGCAGAGGCGGCCATGACTACGGGCTCCGTAATTATTTAATCCAAATAAAATACTCGCGGAAAACTTCCATGGCACGAGCCACAAGTCAGATCGTGAGTATCGCGGTTGTCTTGCCAGTACTGATTCGAAGCCGGCGGTCGGCACGTGCTGTGTGGTGGCCGTTAGACGGCGTTTTACTGGGAAAGGCCGCTCCGCTTCCAGCGCGGCGGCTCCGGGTCTGCGAGTCTACAACACTCGCAACAACGTCCCGGAATACAGCGGCTAGCCAGCTAGCTCGTTTTTAGCAAGCTTTCGGTGGCGTGTTTTTCAACGTTACTGGGGCTGAATAGTCTTTTAACTTACGGCACGATGTATTTCAGTCTTATATTTGTGATATATTGAGCTTTCTAACTGAATGAACACCGAACATTTCAGTTTTTGACGTTATCTCAAACTGAGATAGTGGCTAGCTCGCTAATTGCGGCAAAACAAAATGCTCCGTTTGGTAGTTAACTAGCTAACCTAGCTAGCCAGCTAAACTTGTTAAATTTATTATTTAGCTACTGTGGTGGAAGTTAACCAACCGGTCACCTAGCTAAAGTCAGACCACCACTCTTCTACTGTTTCACTCTGTGTATGAAACTTATGAGTCGCTGTTTAGTCTTTTTTTCCTTTTATATGCTAATTTAATGGGGATTTTCCGGACTGTAACCGCACTATCCTTGTTATCCTTTCGTGTACAACTATGGTTATGTGTCCGTGGTTCATTTCGCTTTAGCGTGTCCGTTTATTTCACTGTTATCCCGCCAGCTTCACTGACACAGCTAGGTTAACACACAAACAGACTAATCTAGCTTCTTAGCTTCAGGGCTAGCGCAGCGTTAGCATCAGTTCTGGCCTTTTCAGCTTGTGTCTTGTCTTGCGTTGGCAAACATTTGATTCCTTCTTTTGAATTCTGGACAAGGCTAAAAGGAAGGCGAACGATTCCTCCTCTCCACATAGCTTGCTAGGTCTCTGGTGCGAATCGAAGCCAGCTAGCTGCTTAGCTAGCTTTACTGCTCGGTCTTAGGGAGTTAATGAGGCCTGGCTAAGTGAGGTCGAGTTGATTGGACTTTTGACTTGAAGTGCAAATCATGTCGTGTTAACTACCGGGCTGCGGATCCCAGCGTCGGCGCAGCAGCCGACGTCATATGTCTGAGTGCCAGGTCATTTCCATCATATACTAGCATTTTTTACATGTGACTAGCATAAAATTATGACTAGCATGACAATTTTTAGGCCGGGCTGCCGGCCGACCTTTTAAGGAATGCTTGAGGAAATTGTAGTGAATCCTTACGCCCCACCCCATAAAGTGTGATGCCTGGGAACGCTACATCAGACATAGTCAAAATACGGTTGTTAAATTTGTCTATCCAGAACTTGTGCTGTAAGAAAGCCCTTTGATTTACTTTATTTTTTGCGTATTGGTCGATGTTACTGTGACTCCATGTCATGTCAGTCGTGTTCATTTGAGGTGCCCTCAAAGGTGCATTTGGTTTTCTTTAACATTTAGGGCATTTATCTGTTGTTGCAGAAGTATTTATGGCGTGCTATCACATAAAATTCACTTCCCTGAAGTGTCTCTGAAAATTCTCAGAAATGATTGTTTTATGATACATGTAATGAGCCGGTTTTGGTCCCTTGGGAAAGGATTGGCGTGATGTGCACTTCAAGTACATGAAAACCTGCGTGTTTTGAGAAGGTCAAGGCACCATACATGCTCATATATGCTCCAAGAATTGCATCAGAGTAGGGCTACAAAAACAAGTATTTTGATAGTTGATTATTTATGTGAATGGATAAAGTAATAATTGATTAATCAGCTTAAATGTGAAGAGATGTAAGAATTAAATGTTAGGCAATGTACAGACAAACTAAGGTACTGTTCACCACAAGCTAAATTACCACCATGCTTTGTTTAAGCCTGCACATTATATTGAGCTACAGTAAGTAATAAGTAATAGCTTAAAATAAGTGATATAGTAATAATAATAATGATGATGGCATCATTTAACTAGCAAACTTTTTAACACGCTAGTTCATTAGACAAGCTATGTGTGAATAGGTTTCCAGGATGAGCGGATGGCATTTTTTCCACTTAAAAACCCGTTGTAAGTAGTAAGCTAGATAACTAATAGTTCTGGTCAACAGAAACTGATACAGCTTAGAATATTCCAGTGACTGACTTTAGTAATGTAACATGATGAGTTTTTGTAACAGTTAATGTAACGTGATTTTTGTAACAGTAGCTCATTCTCAGAAATCATTTACAGTGCGAACTGCGTGTTCTCAGGGAGTTTGGTTTGTCAGAAAACCAGCCTAGAGGCAAAACTGCAGTCACCTACTGCTGCTTCAGAATCGACAGCAGCCTGTTTTCTTTTCAGGTGGTCGAAGGTAACATTGTGCTTCGATGTAAAGCTAAGTCAGGCTTGCACAAGTTGTATGTCACATTTATCATTCAGTTTAAGGAAATGTTCCCAGACTTTTTCTTTTTTAACTTAGCTATAATTGTACTTTTCTTTTGCTGTCTACTTCCATAGGTATGGCATTGTAAGTGAATTGCTGCCCTCTTCAGGTTATGTTGTTAATTCACTTTAGGTTGAGCGTCACTTTGAAAATAGATAAACGAAAAATCAGTAGCAGAAATACTTGAGGGATTTTTATTTATTTATTTATTTATTATTTTTTTTAAATTGTTTGATAATTATTTCAGCCCTTGGTCAAACCGATGTATGTGAAAATGTCCATGAAATGCAAAAGTATTATGGTCTCAAAGACGTAAAGTTCATATCCTGTACCAAAGTACTATCCAGTGTGTTGTAGTCTAAAGCTTGTTAAGGAAAGAACGCTAGTAAAACAAGACAGAACAGTAATGATAACTTATATAGCATTTCATACGTATAAATCGCAGCTCAGCGTCAGGCTTATATGAAATCTACATATATAATCACATGATTATCACAATTGGGCTGAATGCTTTCATTTAAATTGATCTCAACTAATTTTTTAGTCACATGTTGACGCTGCAGCTAACAGAATGTGAATTGTATATGTTTTTATCAGTTGGGTTGACAAATTCTTATAAATAAAAGGAAAAAACATTTTCAAGAAACGTCAAGGGTCTTACGGAAACCATACTAGTTCCAATTTCTGACTGGTGCTGCAAAATGACTGTTTGCTGAATTATGACTTTTTGACATGCCTCTTGGCCAATCAGAATTGTCCAAATGCTACTTCCTTCTTCAAGTGAATGAAAAATAGCGACAGAATTCCTCAAAATGGTGGTGGATGTAAATCAGTCTGAATTATTAGACTAAGAAATGGTGGAAATATGTTACTGAGGAATATGCCTTAGTCTGGCTATCCTGATCATATGAAGGGTGGTGGTGCTTTTATTACATTCCCGAAGCTGAAAAAGTTTTGGCATTAATGTATGTGGAAGACCTTACTTACAGCTCAGTGTCACTTTTAGACAGCTTAATCCTTGCTCTAAGGTGAGCTAAACTTTATCCGTGTTACTTTGTTTTCTGTAAATTGATTTAAAATCATTTTATGACTAATGATAAATAATGTTGCAGAAAAAATCAGGATCTGATAACTAACTTTTTAGCTTTTCTTAATTTACCATTAGCTGACTGTTAGCTTGATAAATTAGATTAAACATTTCTGATACTATTATCCTATATGTGACACGCAAAACTCAGGTTTCAAAACCCTGACTCAGATCAGAGGAATGAATTCATTTTGCCTGAAAGGGGAGAATGATTTGGTGCGAGCATTACTGTTTAAAAGTCGTGTGTTGGGTGTGTACGCAGTATGGTTTTCCCATCTTTTGTCACTGTTTTCCGTCAAATCCCACGGGAAAAGGCTGCATGATGCACAGAACGTGGCTACTCTTTACAGGCATCACAATACCATACAATACAATGACAAAGCACACCGTATGTATAAATGGCATTTTTAGTCCATGACTAAATTTATTATAAAAACTACAGTAATTATGAATGAATGAATAAATAAACAAATATGATTGGGGAAAATGCTAATGACGTTTTTTTGTATTAATGCCTTCCTAAAATTTCTAAGGCACGTTTTTAAAAGGAGCAGATTACAGAGAGGCAGAGAACTGAACTTTCTGCCATTTTTTCCACGGAGGCAGTAGGTAGTATTCAGGAGGGAGACTGTGGCTGTAAAACTATCAATGAACAACAAAAGTGTTCACTGGCTCACAACAGCCTACCTCGCTTTCATGTCTGAAAGTTAAATTACCTCGAATACAGAGCTAACGAGGATCATACGGGCCTCAAAAACAATTAGTACAGGATATTGTGCTGCATTTCTTCTGAGCGTGCGATATTTAGAAGGGACTGGTGTGAAACACACATTTTTTTTCTCCAATGCAGCTTTTATACAAATAAAACTAACAAACTTAACTCAGACTACTAGAGCACATTTTTAGTGTGCACTGGATGCTGTAGAAATTTACGTTCTCAGCCTTGAATGCAGTATCTGTTTCATCCATTCGTTAACGTGTCATGTACATGTAAATTCATAAATATCATGTTCATCTATTGAGCATTTGAGGTTGTGATTACTAGCTAGCTAACATGCTCTCAGTTGCATGTGTGTGTATATATATATATATATATATATATATATATAATGTATATGTGTGTATATATATATATATATATATAATGTATATGTATGTATGTGTATATATGTGTGTGTGTGTGTGTGTGTACACTGAATGTGTAGGTATGTATATAATGTATATGTAGTATTTCAGTTAGTAAGTGGAATAAATTAATGGAGTTTACACAGTAGCACAAAATAATAACAAATTAACAATAACCATTAAAAAAATTGCTTTCAGGTATTTAAGTCAGTTGAATTACATGTCTCAAACTTTTCTTATCTATGGCAGAATATTCATATATTTCAGACAGTATTTAGTAGAATTTGAGCATTGAGCAGACTTATGCTGTTGTGTGTACTCCATTATAAAAAATAAAACCCGCCCAACAATGGAAAACTCTTTTAAGTTGTCTTCTAGGGCTAAATCTGCCCTTATAACGTGGCTGATCCTCGAAATGTCTATTTTTATGCCTACTACTCAGTTCAAGAACTCAAAAGATAATAAAGATTCAAGTCTGCAAATTCTGATTCATGTTTACAAATGACCTCAATTAAACCCTAAGCAAACTCTTTGTCCCATTTTCACATCCTGCAGGCAGGATTATGTGCATTCTTGTGCCTAGTATAAATCTGTTTTAAGTTGGTGGTTGATTTACATGATTTTGTGATTGTAGCACTAAAATCTAGCCACTACCTCACAAATGATACATATATACAATAATGAGTTTGAAATTAACATGGTACTATTAAAAATATTTGGTTAAAAAGAAATCTAGTTTTTGTGGCACATGTACATACTTGATTGCAGTTAAAATTTTCTTGGATACCTTAAAGTAGGATTGTACTGGGAAATATAATTGGGTGTAGGGAGAGAACACAAAGATGGTACTGAAGGAAATATAAGGAAAATAATATAGTTTTATTTGTCAGTTTATGGAGCAAAACAGTCCAGATGTTTTTTTTTTTTTGTTAACAGTAAAGAATCACAGTGATGACCAACACAACAGGAAAGAAAGTTCCTCCTCCCAAAATTGCTCAAGCTGCTGTATGTCAGCTTAGCCTGTTTGGAGAATGGTGTTGGACAGTGTTTGTGAAGTAGCTGCAGTTGGGTGTAGATGAGGATTGTAATAGTTCCACTAAAAGCTCCAATCAGGATGTTTAAGATTTGTTGATACACAAACTGTGCATTATCTCCTATAACAGTCTGGTGGTATTTGTACTTTTAGCCAGGAAGTTATCTAATGGCTTTTATAGCCAGTTACTTTTTTGACTAACTGTGAAAAATGTAATTTAAAAAAATGAAGGGCACAAGAAACCTGAATTTGAAGCATCATCATCTGAAAATATTAAATTGCTTTTGCAAACTTGACTGTTACATAATAGCAGGTGATATGGGCAAAGATTTGCATCACAGGATAAACGAAACAACATATAGATAAACCTATATCAACTTTCTAACGCTGTCCCTGTGGGCCTGACAGAAACATTGCAGATTGTTGTTTCATGTCTGAATTTCTACAGGGCTGAAATTTACATCCTTTGAATATTCCATTCGACCCTAAATGGAGCAGCAGTTTCATTCTGGCTGCTGTACAGGTGTTTAGATGTAACTGCTGCACTATTTAAGTAATCTAAAGTAATTTGTTTCATATGTGTGTCCCATATACTCATGCCTCAGACATTCCTTCAGATGTAACACAGTAGACAGCGAGAGGTAATTGAGAGTCTGCTGTTTTAATTTTTCCTAAGGAAGGAATAATTTTGACCGGTATTCCACTCCTATTGTTACATTTATTTCTCAATTGAAATTGTTGCTAATTGTTGTTAATTATTTATTAAAGTCATTAAATAGTTAATAAGCTAAAAACTAAAATACTTCTTAATCATTTTGTTTTTCAGCTCCTCACATTTCCTGTTTCTCTGTGTTAGCAGACAATCATTTATCATATTCTGTTTCAACTCAAAGGCTAAGGTTTCTGCGTTAAACATTACTATGTTTAATATGACATGAACAACATTCACTTTTTAATCTAAAATTTATTTATGTAATCTTTTATATATGTTGAAAAATGGGGACTATGGTAGATCCCTATGGGACATCTGTGCTTATTTCTTCTATCAGCTTTGTTCATCAAATTGTTTGATGCACAACTTTATAAACCCAGATGACAGTAAAATCATCACTAAAATCAAAGGCAGTGCCACCTTTGGCTAATCATACAACCTAACAGATAAATTAGTGGTTCTCAAACCAGTCCTCAGGATCCTCCACACAGTGCACAGGTAGGAATATAGCAAAAACGTGGACCATCTCAGGGGGGCCCTGAGGACAGGTTTGAGAACCACTGACCTATATCATGTTGTCTTAAGCCAGGCATACACTACGATTTTAGAAATCGTGTTCTTTGGTGACAACTCGCACTGTGCATTCGAATCACCCCTCGTGTTCGGCCAAAGCCTGCGATTCATGTGCTCATACTGTATGAAAACACTCGTTCCGACTGACATGACAGGGGTGCTCACACTGCACGTGATACGCAGTCCCTACAGTCAGCTCTGTCTACAATAAAGCTGTTTCAATCAACATGCTGCGCCTCCGATATCCTAATCAAAACACTGGCTGTATCAGATGGCTCCCTGCTCCCTACATAGTGCACCACATACTAAAATAGTTGTTCCTGCACCCATAAAGTGCATTATATGTCTAATAAATTGCCTTCTGAGATTCAGTCATGTGTGCACAGTTCCATAATGGACAAACAGTATTTTGGTGCAGACGCCAGATTCAGCCATTGACAAACTGCTACAACAGCTTTGCTAACTTTTGCCACATTGTGCACTGAAGCTGAAGAGCAGTCAGTCTACAGGCAGCTCTACGAAGACAAAAAAAAACACTATTTATTTATACCTCGCAATTCAACTCAGTCACACGGAGGAAAGTCGGCATATATGGACGTTGGTGCCAAAATGTGGACTTTTTTGCCTCCATGTAAGAGCGGTGGTTGTGATTGTGTTTGGGGTTTGAGTGTGACTTTGAGAAATCGGTTTGTGAGGCTGCTCACACTGGGAGACAAGTGACCAAAATTTCTGACGTCAGAAAACCATGTGATCTTCCGTGACCCAGTTGGAGTGCAGTGTTTGATTTTGTTACTCACACTCAAGTATTTTCTCTCTAATTGGCCAGAGCTTCTTCCTTGTTCTCCTGTAAAGGTTTTTTAAAGGCTCTTGATGAACACCGTCTTTAGACCTTTGTACTACAGTTACATTTGGCCCAGTGTTTTCACTAAGACCTGTTCTTGTTGACCAGTAACTTAATTTGGCAGTGAGATGGCTTTCATCATCTGTGTAATGTACCCAATAAATTCAAAGGGTTGTTCAGTGCCTTTGAAATGGCTTTGTACCATTTTTGCTTGTGTAAAATCAGATCCCTGACTTGCTGAGAATCCTCTTTTGTTTTCATTTTAAGTCTTTTCTCTTAAGAGTCTCTGATGTAGGAGTGTTTGGTGTTGACTGCTTTTTCAAAGCATGGTAATTGGGTGTCCTAACAACAAAAATGTTTCATCAAGGTAATTGATAGTCACAGCATGGATAAACTGCAGTCTGAACAAGAACGTGTCTCTCCGTGAACAAGTATTTGAGATGAGTTTGATTTTCCTACTAAGAGGACGTAGTAGAAGGGATCAAAAATGACATTCTTACCGTAAAGGTAAAATAACTGGCATGAACTCAGCTAAAAGCAAATAAAATTTAAATATCGCAGTCAATCATGAGTAACAAGTTCAATAATGTGGTCGGATTTAGCTCTAATGTTTTTCCATTAAACTTACTCTTAGGATTTGGCCATAAATGTGTATGTACTTTTAATTATAGCAAATGATCATTAATAGTATATGTAATGCTAAGTGCGCAGTCTTTTTCTCTGCCTCTATCTCAGTCAGATAAAAGTGAGTACAGTTTTAGTTGTATGAATGGGACCGTCAAAGTGAGATCTTGCCCTGTTGTCCTTGTTTTCATAACATACACACTTGCAAAGTAGGCTGGTTTACGGATGGATCTGAGTAACACAGATTCAGGCATATCTAAAATGTGTATTTCCCCAATGTATTTAAAGTAATTGATTTACAGATCGAAGTACAGGAGATATTTATGAATCTAATTTGCATTTGCATGCCGTGGTTAATGAGTGTTAGGCTTGTTGCACATACTACCTCTGTGTGGCATAAGCAGTGCGTAATGTCTTACTTTCCATTTCAGCACTCGTATTTAGAGGTTACAGCATTCACACAGCCTGCACTAGCGGCCTGGCAGTGCATCCCAGGCGGGACGCAGAAGCTGAGCGGCATTTATAAAATGAAACAGAAACTTAAGTGGGGGAAAAAAATTCTTAAAATACATGACCATCAGACTAAATACTAGGTAAACATTTTGTGCCGTAACCTAATTTCCCGGGAGGCCTACCAGGGTTAAAGACCTGCCCAATCAGAAAGCTGCTGAGGGAAATAAATATATCATACTCTTTTACAAACTACATTTATTGAGCATAGCAATCGATTTGGTTATATAACTTTTTGGAAAAAGGATGTTGGTAGAACTTGCTTGCTGTACCGTAGTATGTGTAGAACAGGCCTTAGGCATGACATGTGCCTGGAGCTTTTATGTTCAATATATATTTTGATTTATTATTAATAATTACAATAAATCTTTCTCCCAAGCAACATAGTTTAACAGTAGTTTTTAATAACTTAAATATTAATTTAAAGGGTTGTAACAAGACATTTTGCGTTTCATTATGATTTGATTGGATCTTGAATAATATATATTTTATCTTATTTGTTTAGGCTGTAGCTTTTGCATGATATTGTACAATAAATTTGGATGGACTTGGTCAAACCCCTCACTGTAGAGTCTTAGTTAGCACAATTTCGTTAGTGTAACTGGTAGAGATTACTTTTTAAATCACTGTAAATTGTGCTTTCCATGTTACTCAGTTAAACTGTGAGCTCCACGTCTCAGGTTGACCATGACTTTCAACATGATTTGTTGGAGTGATGTGGCAAATGCCATTCCTATAGAGGCTTAACAGTATTTTCATAATTCTTCATTCATCAAGTGTGGATTATTTATTCTGTTTTTCTGTCTTTCCCTTTTAGTATGATGTTGTACCCCTCCACTCCTCTGGTCTCTGCCCCTGTCCATCCATGGTAAGAGGTCAGCAGGAGACGCCTCGTCTTCACGGCAACAGCATGGAGGGCCAGGCCCCTCCCTCTCAGCCAGCTCAGCCACGCAAGAAGAGGCCCGAGGATTTTAAATTTGGCAAAATATTGGGAGAGGGCTCCTTCTCAACGGTACAGTATACATGCACAGGTGTACATCATGCAAAAATATTAGTATAGTGCTGTTTCTGTACAGTACAACAAAATAGGGGTTGGCAGTAGAGAAGGCGATATGGCAGAAATGTAATATCAGTTTTGATCGCTCTTGTGAAAACAGAATTTGATTTGAATACCCCTTCCTCATATGTGTTCATTATGTGTGTGAATACAAACATGCTGATTTTTTTCAGTGAAGCATGCCTGACCTTAAATGCTACATTATTTAGAGGGCATGAAGAAAAAATTAGCTTATTGGTTAATTGCAGTGTCACAAGAAACCTAACCTGCTATATAACAAACCTGCATAGCTGTCAAGTCTCACGTTTTAGTTAAGAACTGCTGGTGTACTGCAAGACTCACATCGTCTGCCTTTGCTGGTGGTTTATGACAGTCAAAGTAGATCTCCTGGGTTAAGAAGTTTATTTTACTGTGCATTGGGCACAGGGGCATCACAGGAACAGTCAATACTGGGCTCAGCTATGTATTTGTAGTGCACTGCCCAAAGCCAAGTGTGTTGATTTCACGCTCTGGCATTTAAGCAGGCTACCAAAATGGATGCTGAGCAAAAAAAACAGCAGCCAAATGGCCCTCTTATACAACAAAAAATCTCTCAGATGGAGTGTTTTGTTTGATGGCATAGAGAAGTTAAAACTAGGGGAGAATGCGGTAGCTGTACAGGCACGCTGTGAAGATGGCAGCGTCAGGGTTGTCAGTGAGGTGGAAAGCAGCCTGCACATTTGCGCAGCTAGTGATGGGCATTCCACCTCTTGTGAGTAAGATCATTTGGATCAGCTCACCAATAACAACTGATTCTTATCAGCTTCAAAACATGCTCTTTGTTCAGTAGCATTGACAGATTTTTTTTATTCCAAAATTAGCTATATTATACTATTTAATTAGCCATTGTCATTATAAGCAATATTATGTCATTGTCTACATTCTAAAAAGAGAAATGAGGCATTATATTATAAAGTACTATTTTAGTAAATGTGAAACTATCAAGATGTTACAGTAAGAACTGGCTGTCAGCAAACTTATAAGACTTGCTGGTACAAAGATATACCTATGCTTTTGTTAAATAGCTCTTAAAAACAGGAACATGGATGAAGTGAAAAACAGCAAGAAAAGAACATAATAAATATTTAATATAAACAGTTATATTTTAAAAATATAATACTATATCTTCCCAAGGCCATCTGAAGCTGAATTCCAACGCACAAATAATGACAGTAAACATCCCGTTTGTTAGCACACAAGTCACTTTAGTGTGCTTTAATTAGTAAAAAATAGGCTTTGGGCCCCAGGAGAACCTAACAAATACATGTTATCTTTAACAACTTTCAAACCAGAGGTAAAAAGTTTTAGAATTTGTCAATTTGTCCTATTTAAAGCTGCACTATGTAAAAATGCCGAAGAGCATGTTCGTCGAGCAGATACAGGTACTGAAAGAGTATTCAGAAAGGTCTCAGTCAAAACTTGGTGAAGGATGTGTCTTCCAAGGATGCAAGTCAGTGATTTACTGTTGCCAGTAAATCTACAGTACAGTGTTAATTTTGCATTTGACTCTTAAAAGTCAAGTTGGACTTTCTTTTTTGACTTTGTGTGTGTCATGTAAATACATAAAGACGTATGATGTGGTCTGAAAAACTCCAGCGAAATCCACCTTGATGCCTCTGACTTTTAAATTATTATTTCAGGTTTTACAGGATGACATGCAGCAGCTCACCATATTATAGACTGTTTTTTTCCTTACTCAGTAATGCTACTTCATTCAGTTTTAACAAAAAAAATAGCTTTTTTCAGCCAAATTGTTGTCTTTTTTGTTTGTTTTAGTGGAGAAAATTTCAGTGCATCTCTATATTTTAGCCAATCAAGTCCTGTATTCTACATCATTTTGTTGGAAATGACTTGACAATTAGCCTGCCTGATGAGCTTTTAAGGTTGAGTTTTCAATGGCAATAGTTGAAAATGAATTTTCAGAAAGAAGCAGATGAAGCAGACAAAGTGGTCTCTTCATTTGGACACAAGATTTAGAAAACATGGAATAACCAGCTGGGCTGAAAACAGGCGATTACATCTTCACAGAGAAGCATAGCTTATTACATAATATGTACACATATTTAATTATGTGCTCACTCAGAACATGAAACGTGGACAATTAAGTAAACGGACACAGCAGATCACCTGATTTCTGTGCTCTTACTCTAACACTCCTCCTTTAGTGCACTTACTTTGGAGAAGATGATTTGCTCTTCTGTCTTTTCCCTTTATCGGCTTTGAAACTATCACTGGATAACTTCCTTAAGTGAGTTGGCAGGGATGGTTAGATGGATGAGGGTGGAATTATGGATGTCTATGTAAAGGAATGAACAACTAATTTCATTTGTGTCTTTCTTTGTGCTAGGTTGTCCTCGCAAAAGAACATTCAACGGGGAAGGAATATGCAAGTAAGAAATTATTTACGACGTATTCATTTAAATAACAAAATTAAAAGAACTTACCAACATGAAATTTTTAATAGGTCACCAAAAGATCCCAGAACAGCTTCATGCATCATTTGGTGTTTCTGATGGTGGACGTAAAGAAGTACTAACCCAAGCTCAAGATTCCATTTGATTTTGAAAAGCCCCAAATATTACAGAATTTATAAGCAACATCCCAAAAAAGTGCTGTAATTTAAATGTGCGACAGTGCATAGCATAAGCCCCTCCCCTTTCCCTTTAATTATCCAAAACTAGAATGCACCCAGAAGCCTCATTGACAGTGCTTTCCAAAGGGGCATCTCAGCTATGATCTTGAACATTTATTTATTTTTTTGATTTTGTAGTACTCTAAGTAGTGATGTGGTGACAGCCATGGCTTTTGGTTTGAATACACGACAATCACTTGTCTTGCAAACGTTTTTACCTTAGTCTTTTGTCTAGTCAAAGTAGTCAAAAGGGACGACTGACCACCAGTCCAGCCCTAAACGTGATGGGATAGCATGCAAATACGCAGTGTGGCAATCATGAAAACATGTTTGCTTGCCATTCTTCAATACAACCTGTGTGTGTGTGTGTGTGTGTGTGTGTGTATTTGTGTAGTTAAGATCCTGGAGAAGCGCCATATAATGAAGGAGAACAAGGCGCAGTATGTGAAGAGAGAGAGAGATTTGATGTCAATCCTGGATCACCCTTTCTTCGTCAAACTGTACTTCACCTTCCAGGATGAGGAAAAGCTCTGTATCCTTGATGATCACCTACACACCATCACCAAGTAACTTGGTTAATTAACTGGGTTGCACCTCTAGGAAAATGATGAGTTATGCACTACAGAAATCTTCTGAAGAATGAGTAGAGAATGGATGGCCGGAGTCACAGACTTACCCTGTAAATAACTTAAGTTAAAAGTGCTTAATCATCAGTAACCAACAAACAACAGAATATGGGTGTACTTTTATTTCTAGTTCCTTAAGTATTAACCAGTTAAGTGTGAGGCATAAACTCTAAAGTACTATGTTATTATTTTAGCCAACATGATGGTGTTTCAAAACAGTCTAATAACAATAGAGTCTGATATAGTATCTAGATAGGTCTCATAGATCTGTTATTGAGAACTGACACTTATAAATTCTTCTGATGTACTTTCTTTCCTAAACATGCACCTTTCCAGTGATGTTTAGTGCAGGTATGTTTGTTCTTACCACCTTGTTACTCCACATAATTATCCAGTTATGGTATAGGTCAGTGTGTCCCTTGTCACTTTAATAGCTTGAATCTGTGTGTCATTTCAGTATAATTTAGTTAGATTGCCTTGGTAATTATCCCCATTTCATCCGAAGTAAATACACATTTATTAACAGTTTTATCCACATATTTAGTTAATATCTAGAACCTGTTGGACATTTCAGTGTAATTTAGGCTCATTTCTTCTTTTTACCCCTACCTCTTGTTTTCGAGTGTCACCCTAACCCCTTGGAACTGAGTTACAAGGGGTCGTGGTTGAAATCTTGCCCTGCGAAATGGGACAACCCTCAAATTAAATAAATAAATAAACAAAAAACATTGCACCATTAACAGTCTACTAGCGGTGCTCTGTAGGCAACCCGGTCCGTCTTCAGTGATAGCAGAGAGAGGAAAAGTTCAGCAACCTCACTGCTGGGTTTTAGTTACATTTAGGGCATCAAATGCCTTCAAAGAGGGGGTTTAAGACAATTATTTATTATCGCCCACCGCTAATTCTTTGGTGATACAAAGCTGAAGTCCGCTGTTCAGAATTTTCCCGTTCCACCTTAAATGGTGCAGCAGTTACATTCTGGCACTTCAGGCGTCAATAATGCTGGACTATTTAAGGTGGAACAGGAAAGTTAGCTAGCTAGCTACCATGACATTAGCATGCTATTAGCATGCTATTTTTTATGCTTGTTATGAAGAAAATGACCATAATACACTGAAACGGCATTAAACTAAGATAATACAATGGTTATTGTAATTTTTTGTAACAGAGAAAATACTCACATTTGTGGGTTTCTTTTGTTGCTCGCACAGCCATTTTGCCGTTTTTTCTTTTTTTTCCCTCATAATACTCCGTTTGGAGTGAGCCTCTGAAAAACCTCTGTTTGGAGGGCCATGTAGCCCTAACACTTCACCCTCCCCCTCTATCCCAACAAAAATCGGGACACCCTAACAGTAGATGTGAACGCGCAAAACAGAGGGCTAAGGGCTAAGTGGTAGGGGCAAGGGGTGAAATGGGATTGGGCCTCAGTCATGTCTTCCAAAATAATTACCTAGTACTTTGGATTTGGTACCTTACACTTACCAATTTAAGGCACTGTAAGCAGAGATTGACCAGCAATGCAATGCATACCTGCTGAATGCTGCCTGATCTGAATTGCCTCCTGCTTGTTAGGTTTATATTGTAGAGCTCTTCAATTTTATGACCAGCACAAGTGAGTGATACTTGTTAACAAAGTGAAGGAAATCTAGTATTTTTGTTTCTGAATACTGTCCAGTGTGTTTTTCTGAGCACAAAGTCAGATTTTGGTCTGAGCTATGCTAAGAACGGAGAGTTGTTAAAGTACATCCGCAAGATTGGCTCCTTTGACGAGACCTGCACGCGATTCTACTCAGCGGAGATTGTCTGTGCACTTGAATACCTGCATCTGAAAGGCATCATTCACAGGTCAGTAACCAAACGCTGTATGTGTTTAGATATGTGTAACACAAATGTATCAAAATGATCACGAACTTGGATCCAAACACAGGTCTCATGTTGAGCCAAATGGTCATCTCTTCTCATTGTATTCTCCCCAGTTAAAGCAATCGTTCACCAAAACATACAAGCAGATAATATTAACCGTAATGCAGCTAGCAAGTAAGGAAAGTCTGTGTTACTTAAAATGTTTTTGGGAATTCCAAACACTAAACATGTCTTGGCTGGTTATCTGTGTTTGGGATAAGGGGGAAATTGTGTAAATTTTAAGTTTTTCAGTGAATAATTCTTTAGAAGGCTATGCTGACACCTCAGGTAAAAGTGGCACAATATATTTGTCTGCAGATGGTACAGATTTATCTTTATATGGCTTTGTGAGCAGCGGAAAACACAGCGAATCTCACATTTTCCATAATGATTTGTATCACTTTTGTTGGTGGTATTTAAATTTAGTATGTTCGCTATGTGGTAAAGCCTGTCTGAACAGTCAGATCTAAATTCATCCCTTTCCGACATAATTTCGTGTTGGTGGCAATAGACCCCTTAAAGTCATCATATTGCCTTTTTTTTGTAATCAGAATGATTTGTGAAACCGAAGTTTTTGTTTTAGGATAAATCAAATTAACAGCTACTTAAAATTAGCTTTATTTCAAGAACATTTATAGGAGGATAAGGAGTTGAAGGAGCTACACAGATCGAATTTCTTGTTCCAGTATTTATGTGGTGTTTTTTGGCATTTAATTTGTTTACGTTGTTTGGCATTGTTCTTCACGGCGGTTTAACTTAAGAAACTGAGCTTCCCTTCTCCCATATTTGATTGACTTTCACAATTCCAACCATCACAAACATTCACCACTTTATTGACTCCTTCCTGCAAACTTTGCACAATATGGCCTCTTTGGTTCCTATTGTTTGTCCTTGAGTTTTAAGTGCAAGTTCACACAGCTGATTTTGGTGTCACACTAAAGGGGTCTATTAATCTTGAGAAAAAATGAAGGACAGCTGTACTTATTGTTGTAATTATTGATGAGTGTGCCGTGGGGAGCATTGTTCTTTTGCACATGCAGGTCAGTACAAGAGTGTGCACGTTAAGAAGATAGTGTGAAACAAACATCTGATCCACAGTAAGTCTGGATTGGGCCACTTTTACAAGCACTGTGAACATAGCCAAAGAGTCATTTGACAAGAAAGCCGGTGGAGTACTCTGTGTGTGTGTATATGTGTGTATATATATATATATATATATATATATATATATATATATATGTGTATGTATGTATATATATATATGTATGTATGTATGTATGTATGTATATATAAATAAATTTTTTTTTCTTTTCTTTCCCTCGACTGGTGCCACATTAGTCCTCCTTTGCAGTCACCTCTTTGTTTTGAACAGCCTTTGTCCACCTGGGGAATCCCCTCTTGAGAAGTGTGTTCAGAACAAAAGGGTAGACTCATAACTTTGAGGGGAAAAACAATGGTGATTCCATTCTAAGAAATAGTTCATCTAGACTGAAACTGTTGTGAAGTTTGCCTCCATTGCTCATGCAAATAATGCTTCACTCCCCCTCACGCACCCCCATTTTCTTTTCCTCAAATTTTTATTCTCTTCCACCTCCAGCCAACAAAGCTTTGGTTACATTTTCTGCTTTGATTATATAGTAGACTGACAGATTTAAAGTGCTCATTGTTACGGTTGTGCAAGTCTAGTAGCATTAGCTTCTTCTCTAGTCTTCTCTACAGTCTCTTGGGAGTGGCCCCATCCTGGGCGCAAAGGGCAGCAGTTACCACCTCCGGTCCTGAGGACCTGGCACTCGGCACAATATTATGTTTTTCCTAACACACCTAATTGCTCATGGAGGGCTTGGTAATCCATTTAAGAGTTCAGAGTCAGGCACAGCAGGGTGCTGGGAAACCGCTGGAGTTTTGAACTGATGTCTAAGAGTGTAACGTGGGTGTTAATCTGACATCCCTGACATTGATCATGCTGAATGAGCAAACCAGTTGAAGGTAGTTGAATCGAACTGAAGGGAATGTCTCATTTTCCGCAATAAACTTTAATGTGGTCATCCCACACTAATGGAATATGTTACATGCTACATGTTTTGCATACCTTGTAATTGTGTAATTCCCGTGGAGTTTTGGATAGATTTCTTTCCAAGTTGATGTATTAGCTTTAAGGGGAATTACATTGATTTTTCAAAATTTCAGGATAATTTCTTTATGTAACTGAGATGTAAAGAAACTCAGAGTGATTTGATGTAAAGTGGTTCATTGTAGAGAAACTTAATGACACTGATTTATATAGATAAAGTTTTAGATATAAAATAAAAGTAATAATTGTAATTTAGTTGCATTTAGTTGTGCAGAATTTTTTAAAAATTGGGGAATGCCCTTTTAAGTTAGTTAGGTTTTTTCTTTCTTGCCAACAAACTGAATGAAGATGACAATTTCTTTTTGTGTGTACATAAAAGAATGCTTTATATGCTAATTGATATTTGTTGTTCTGATACTTCACAACACGCTTCTGATTTGAGAAGCACTTTAGGGAAACTGCATGTGTGACATTTTAGGGGAAACCCTGATGTCTGCGTCGTGGTGGCCTAATCCTTCTGACATTTAGTTTGTTTTTGTATGTGCTTTTTTTGTGCAGAGATCTGAAGCCAGAGAACATTTTGCTCAGCGAGGAGATGCACATTCAAATCACAGACTTCGGCACAGCCAAACAGCTCCCCTCTGACAGCAGGCAGGGTAAGAAAAACTTGCTAACACAATGAAACAGTTGACATCTGACTGCAGATTAGTGCACACACAAGAATGAGTATTGTCATTTACTTTCAAGTTTTAAGTAAAATCTATTAGTATTACTCCAGTACATGTTTTCAACCACTGTTAGCAGTATTTAAAGGCCCATTCACATTGTTTACAGGTGAACTCAACAGGCTTAAAGCAATACTTCAGCAAAGGAGCTAAGTTACAGTTTTTCCGCTTGTATCCGAAATGTAGTCCATCATTCACAACATCATTTTGCACTGGAGCTACAAGGATAAAGTTGTTAACAAGTAATGGAAAAATAAACCCCTGAATTAGTATATGGTTTCTGGCGCTGTATGACATGCTGTTCCCTATAAAAATTTTTACGGTCAGATTACACGATGGCACAGCAAATGCTTACCTTTCAGAATGCCAGCTCTCTTCATGTGAGTTTTTACATATGCAACACTTTGCAAAACAAGATGGGATCTTGTTAGTGGTCAGATGTTTTAGTGATGCAGTTAGAATATGTTTTCAAAATAAATAATACAATAGGCCTAAGCCTTATAGTGATTAAGTCTGAATTTCAAAAATCAGTAATTTTATGGAACCAAATTACTTGCAATAATACAATGCTACAGAGTATCAAAAATTCTGTGCCAATTAGTACCAAATTTTAATACCTAAGCAATCAGTCTTATTAGCATCAGTGAGCCATGCTTCTTTCAAAACCGAGACTGTTGATAGGCTGGATCTGAATTACATTCCACATGCACGTCATTAACATCAGTGCTTGATTAGTCTGCAATCCATTGCCATCAGTAAATATACCTTCTTCCAGCACCTTCCACTCATTTCTGATTTAAGCCACACCCACTTTGAGTTTGTAGTTTAAAAAGAAATTCAGGAATACGTGTTACAGTCAAGGTATTGATATTGTTATCAGACAATGTGTGATGTGTTGCTGATTTGGCAGTATTTTGATCTATTTAAACAGTTTTGTATAGTTTGTATTCCCATATGAAGTTGTGAAGCTATTGTGTTGTTCTGTTATTCTGGTGTGTGACTTGATTAGACTTGAAAGTTATCATCATTATAATGTGTCTGAGCCTTTCATTTTTTTTTTTTTTTAACAAATGAGTTAAGTTTAGAGTTACACAGGGTACGGGGCACCATGACACTGTACATTGTGACAAGTTTGATCACATTTGCAATTTAAAAAATTCTATGCCGAGTTTATTATTAACGTACTTATGCATTCTGCTCTTTGCATTGAGGTTTGCTAAAACATCTTTTGTGAAAGAATACAGTTCCATCATTAGCGCTAGTTTCGGCTCATCTGATGGAGTAGTCTAGTGTTACTCTGAATCATTCTCTTCATCCGACGCGAAAACCTACTGCTGAAAGTTTTCTTTGTTTTGCTTATTACCAGGTTTTTCAGGATCATTTTTGAAGTCTCTGTTACAGTAACATGTTCATATTCAGATAATATTGTATATTAAGGTAAATGAGGGTTTCTAATACTTTCTTTCATCTTTATGCCTAATTCAATATTTGGGCTCACTGGCTTTGGACTACGATTCAGAATGAAATAAAAGACTTGGGCTAGCTCCTATGTGCAAACTGATGACCTTTTGACACCTCTGGTCAGCAGCACTGAGACTACGTCTTGTACAATTGGCTGAATATTCCTATTAGCAGCATTAGCACCGAGCTGATGACAGAGCATCAAACCCTAGAAGTTTTGAATAGGCCTGTAACTAGTAGATATTCAGATGGTGATATTTCTGTCCACAGCTCGAGCAAACTCGTTTGTTGGTACGGCTCAGTACGTCTCCCCAGAGTTACTGACTGAGAAATCTGCCTGTAAGAGGTAAAACGTGTTCATGTTTTTGCTGATTACAGTACGGCCTAGTTTATAAATGTACAGGTGACTGTGCTTTCATACAGATAAAGACAATAGTTCTTCTGACGATGTTTTTTTTTTTTTGGACAGTTCTGATCTTTGGGCGTTAGGCTGCATTATTTACCAGCTGGTTGCCGGATTACCACCATTCAGAGCAGGGTGCGTATGTTTCCTTAACGCTCCACCAGCAATCAGTGTAGTGAGTGTAATATATATATATATATATATATATATATATTATATATATATAAAACGTGGAGATGCTCTTTCTCTGTCTCTCTCCTTGTCTCTCCATCTACCACTCTCACAGAAATGAGTATCTAATATTCCAGAAGATTATTAAATTAGAGTACGAGTTTCCTGAGAAGTTCTTCCCCAAAGCCAAGAATCTAGTGGAACAACTTCTGGTGAGCATGTGCTTCTTTTATTTGTTTGCTTGCATGTTTGTTCTTTCATACCTTCTATGCCATTTGGTTTCACATCAGAACCAACCACACAGTAAGTTGAACCTCAGTAATTAGCTAAATGAGGCTATCAATAGATCAGACTAGCTAAAACCTATGCATGTTGCACCAAATACTTTACAAAGATATTGTGCATGAATTTAAAAGACCATGTGTTTTCAGATCTTGGTGGATATTTGTAGTATTTGAGAGAAAAATGAAACTCGTGATAGTATTTATGCTGTGCACCATTTGTTCTGAATCTTCAGTTTGTCAAAGAGCAGTTTAGCTTAGATGTTGACAGCATCGACTGTTTGTGAAGCTGTCCTTTCCAAGAAAGTGCTCATAAAGGATTATTGTACGTTCAGCATTTTTAAGGAATTCTCTCCATCGTCCTTAAATTACAGATAAATTCTTAAAATACTATGTAGATGGAAACGTCTGTGTATATGTGTGTGTACATACAATATTTCCTTCATAAAACAGTTATTCACACTTTGCAAGAGTTTCTAACTGTTATGTCTTAATGAAAATGGTGCAGTTATTGGATCCTTGCAAGCGGATTGGCTGTGAGGAGATGGGCGGATATGAGCCGCTGAAATCCCACCCTTTCTTTGAGTCAATAAGCTGGGATGACTTGCATCTGCAAACCCCGCCCAAGCTCACCCCCTACCTGCCTGCCATGTCCGAGGACGATGAGGACTGCTATGGGAACGTGAGTGTTCATGTGTACACATTTACATTCAGCACACCATTGCATAGAATACTGTGACTGTCTTTTATACCTCAACTGAACCTATGCTAACTCTGCTTAAATTCATATTGAAATTCTGCTTGAGTATGTGTTACATTGGTATTGTTTTCTCTATTTAGTATTCTGAAGCCTTGTCTTTTTTATTTATTTATTTATTTTTTTCATTGTTGTTGGCTTAAAATTCAAAATTGGGCATATGTTTTTCAAAAAACAATGAAGTTCCTCAGTTTCAACATTTGATACGTTGTCTTTGTAGTATTTTCCTTTTAAAATATGGTTTACATGATTGGCATATCATTGCATTCTATTTTTATTTACATTCTGCACAGCATCCCAACTTTTTTGGAAATGGGGTTATACATCTAGTTCAGCTGGTGTGAACTGAAACACTAATTAAAATGGAAGCATATCTGTTCTGTCAGATGAATGTCCGAAAACCGCTGCAAAAATAGTTTTTAATGGTGATTCTGAGAAAGAGAATTTGAGTACTAGTTCAGAAATATCAGAGTATTTAAAGCCTACAAAGCTCTTATTGGGCCAGCCCTTAAGTCCAGTTCTACCATCCAGTACAGCCCAAAGGAGTATTATTTTCCTTTTTGGAATGTTGGTTCCTTTGCGTTTCTTTTATGCTTTTCCATGATTTTTTTCCTGCCGCTTTTACTCTCAGCTTTCTTATAAGGAATCTATGCTTTTATATTAGTAAAAATCAGCACTTTTTATTATTATTTTTTTTTTTATATATTCTATCCGCAATGTCAGGGATTACAGGACTCATAGAATACTTTAAAATATGTACTGTACAAAAACAGCGAGTTAGTTAATGTTATTTGTTATGTAGTCATTAATTTGATTCTTTCTCTGTCCTCCTTACTCATACAGTATGATGACCTCTTAAGCCAGTTCAGCTGCATGCAAGTGGCCCAGCCTGGCCCCGCACCCTCAGTGGATGAGTCTTCGGAGAGCGTTCTTCCTGTATGTAACCCCGCCCCCAGCGTGGATCAGTTTATCCATATTCATGAGTTGGACAGTAACAGCATGGAGCTTGACCTGCAATTCAGCGAAGAGGAAAAGCGCCTCCTGCTGGACAAACAAAGTGCTGCAAACCCTTGGTGTGTACACAAGCACTATGGCATTGAAATTATTTGACTTGAAATTATGCACGCTTACACCGCACCTACATTTATAAAGTGTGCAATTTGGAAGGAACATACAGTCTCTTCAAGCGCTTGTATGTGGCTAAAATACTTTTAAGATGCCCCAAAAAATACAGCCCTTTTTTATTTCTGTATATGTTGTGAGGTACATTTTGTTTTACAGGCACCAGTTTGTCGAGAATAACCTCATCTATAAGATGGGCCCAGTTGACAAGCGTAAAGTAAGTTGCTGTGTGTTTTGATTACTTTATATGAATTCGTACACTCACTGGTCACTTAATTAGAAGCTGTTTTTTGAATTCATCTTGCTCGTGTACTGTGTACCGAGACTGTAATCTGTTCATGTACAGTTTATGTTAAACATCCTATAGTTCTGTATCAGTGGTTAGTTTCTCGCCACAGAACCGCTTTTGGCTGGATACTTTAGGGTGGTTATCTTCTCTAAACTTAGCAGTGACACTGACCTATGTGAAAACTTCAGCAAAACCGCTGTGTCTGATATACTCATACCAGCACTACACAGACTATCATACCACTAGCATGTCAGTTTTGTCAGAATTGTCTTTTCTTTATGGATGTGAAAGCTGGACAAAAAAGTGTGACAGGAGAAATATTGATGTCTTGTACTTGTTGTGGAATATCTTTGGCGGCTAAGTAAACAAACAGGTGGAACCTTGACTGAAGCTCCAAAGATTTTATTTTGGGAAGAATCAACTGGAAAGGACAACTGCACTTGGAACAGTTGAAGGCAAAAGAGGACAGACAGAGACAATCAGAGGAATCATTAAAAAAGCCATTAAGCATAAGGACCCAAACAGAAAACAGGATATTCTGGAGGAACATCATCTATATTATCACCAGGAGTCTGAATCGACTCGACTGCTATTAATAATAAAATAAAATAAACTGTCAGTGTTGCTGCTGTGTTGTGAATGATCTACCACCTTAATAATATCTTTATGAATGGGGTAGAGGGCAGCTGGCGAATTGTGCACTTACAACAGATGGGCTACTGTCTGTAAGTGTTCACATATGTAGTGGAGCTATAAGGTAGGTGGAGCTCAAGTAATCAGTGAGTGGAAGTGCAGAAAAGGAGATTTAAAAAAAAAAAGTTTTTATTTTAGTATGTGCAGTTTTTCATTTTGTGCATTTTTGCTGATGGATTTGTTTCACACCTGTATTTTTGTAGGGTCTGTTTGCACGGCGTAGGCAGCTGCTACTGACCGAAGGCCCTCATCTGTACTATGTGGACCCGGTGAATAAGGTTCTGAAGGGAGAGATCCCCTGGTCCCCAGAACTTCGACCCGAAGCCAAGAACTTCAAAACGTTCTTTGTCCACACAGTAAGTACACGTGTCACTCAACACATACTGACCTGTCACAGATGCCAGATAGTTTGCAAGATTCTGACCTACCTACCTTCCTTACTTACTGTTGCTATGTCCATCCAACTTTCAGCTCAGACCACCTGCTAGCACTCATAGCACTTGTGCTAGCATACTAAAAAGTTCAGTAGCTCAATAGGAAAATATAGAAGCTCAAAGAAAAGTACTTTTCAAGGCATTGTATTATTCACATATAAACTAGCTTTGCGAGGTTAGTCATAAATGTTTAAGAACTGACAGTAAATATGAATGTATCCCAATTTAAAGTAAACATGGATCAAACCATGTTGGTATTAGTCAAACCAGAGAAATTTAGCAGCTTGACATTAGAGCGACAGGTTTTCATGTCAGTTAGGAGTAGTGGCGTAATGATTCATTCATTTTCACAATGCATTGTTTAGATTTCCTCCTGATGCAGCATTGATCATAATAGGAGGAAAAAAATTGTTTGCATTGGTCAAAAATTTGATTGGATTTTAAATGCTACGAAGCACAATTTATTAACAAAACAAACTTGTTTAAACAAATATATGTGATCTTATCCAACTTTAGCCTATTGTGGATTCCACAGAATGGTGATACATATAGAAAGGAGTGAAGTTTGCAAAAGCTGTTGAACCATCAAGTCCAATCAAAGTTTAGTGTTTAAGCTTAGTGTTCAATTTAATTTACAAAAAAATACTTACGAATTGAATTGGAAACCATTCATTCATGAATTGAATCAATTCACTGTCAGCTCAAAGATTGAGATGAACTAATGCTACAGCTAGTTGGTATAACATTATATACTGAAGAGAAGACATCGTCTTGTTCACAAGCACATTTAGCAACTTTAATGAAAAAATACAAATGATTGCATGCATGTAAGTACATTAGTATTTATCTTGAATGCGCTTGAACCTATTTTATTTATTCATTTATTTTTTAAATAGCAAATGTGACCACTATAGAATCCACTATACAGCGCTTGATGGAGGAAGTAGTGCTGAGAGGACAGTTGTGGTCATCTGTCAGTCGTGTTAATCATTATTTTGCAGGCTGTCAGTTTGTGTCAGGCATGTTTTTAATTAGACTTTCAGAGGAATTTGTAATCATGGCACTTTTGAAATTCTCCCTTGCAGCCAAACCGGACCTACTATCTGATGGACCCGAGTGGCAATGCTGACAAATGGTGTAAGAAGATCCAAGAAGTGTGGAGGAAGATCTACCACAAACACCAGAGCCCCAGCCTATAGGAGCTCTCCCCTACGGCCACATCCCCAGCAGCCCTTTGACCAATCACAGAACATGCACACCCCTTGTACAGTCAGCTCTCTCTCTCTTTTTCTCTCTTTCTCTCTCTTTCTCTCTCTCGCTCTCATGCTCTTTCTCATGCTCTCGCTCCCCCCGACCTTGCTCTTCACCTGAATTTCAGTGTAAGGGGTGTGTCCCCTCTGTTTGATTGGTCTGAATCTAGAGTTAAGGCGGGTCCTTTGCCCTCATTGGCCGCAGTAGCTGGTCTAGCTGATTCTGAATGGAGGATGTGGTGTTGAATTTCTGTGGTGGGGAGGTCCTGCTCCTTGAGTCGTTTGTGTTCCAAATCAAAACTCTGAACATACAGGAAAGAAACTCCATCCCAATCATCACCACACCACAGCAATCACTGCAGAACTATGGGTAATGTAGTTCTAGAGGGTAATGCATCACCCCAGGCCCTGAGCCAATTGCGCAACTTTGCGATTTTCAGTTCTTTTTTTTTTTTCCTCTCAAATCGTCTGCAATGGGATAATGACTGTACGTATGTTTCTGAGTGGAGACATGACCAGGTGTGTGCTGGATGTCTGAGATAGACTGGAGTGTGCGTGCGCGTGTGGTTCCTTCTCTCACTTGGCCGTTTTTAACAGGAAGGAGATGGGCGCATGTGTGTACGTGTGTTTCTGCGTGCGTGCGTGCGTGTGTGTCTCCTCTTCCTGGTTGGTAACTGATGACTGTGATGTATAGTTGATGTAATATTGAACTTGGAGGTGAGTAGAGCGAGGTGACTCTTGGATCCGGGTTTTGTATTTTTATTCTTGTATAAGGTTATTGGGGCTACTCTGTTCAGGCCCAGCTACTTCTGTGTTATTTAAATTCTAATATATGAAAATCATATTTGGATTGAAGTCATGTTCGAGGGCCTTGCTGTGTATGTTTTGAAATGTAAAGCCTTTGAATGTGAAGAATTATTGTAAACTATGATATTTTACAGCTTTTTTTTCTTACTATATCATATACATTTTCTATTTGCGCAGTGATTGACTCATATTCTGATAATTTAAAGCCTTTGCATTCACGGACCCCGCCCACACTTGTGCACATGTGCGTGTGAGAGCAAGTGCGTGCGAATGTGAGTGAGTGAGCATGTGTGTGTGGGGGGTCTGTCTTTGTGTGGGCGCTGTGTGTATTTTTCCCTGTCTAGCTCAAGAGCTTGACAACACCTAGAACTGAAATAAAGCATGTAGGGGTTTAGGCCGACAGAAACCACGCCTCCTGTCCTTTTTCAACCAATCACATGCTTATTGTACTAAATAAGAACTTAGAAGCTATAGTAACTTATAGGGGTGTCATGATATGCAGGTTAATATTCCTTTTTTGTGACAGGGAGGGTCGTGAGACGATATGCACGTCAAAATCATTCATTTAAATTTTATGCTATAAAATGCATGATGCCTGGAATGGTTTCTGTAGTTCTGTTTAACACAGTCCAGTATATTCCCAAAAATTATAACCGTTAACCCAAAAAAAAACCTCCACTGAGCAGCTCTCGGAACTGGATAGCCTGCCTTGGATGGTTGATTAGCCAAGCTGTCTGAAATGTAGAGGTTTCTCATTTGAGCACGATTTTGATGGACATAGTAGACTGAAAGGTGACTATGTATAGACAAAGGCTCTGACAGAGGATCATGCTAATACCACAATTATGCTAACTCATTTGTGAAGGCATCACTCAAATGTGTCAGACACATGAGCAAGGAGAAAATGCAAAAAAAAAGAAAAAGATCTTTCCACTTTAAATGGAGCAGTAGTTACATGTGACTGCTGCCCCATTTAAGATGGAAAGGAAAATTTCAAGAATCTGGTGAATAGGAAGCCAACTTCAGCCTCGTGCAGAAAACGAGTCTCAGTAGCTGCTTCTCCCCATAGGATTCAAGTAGCCGCTAAGTGCTGATTCTGAATAAACGAAACAAATAATTAGCTCAGTAGGGATGTTAATAGCCACCGTTTTGCTCCTCTGTTCGGTTGTAGAGTCCACCTCTATTGCGTTACGGGTTCTGCAGTTTGCTGCGAGTGACTGAGCCACGTAAGAAAATCCCCTCTTACTCATTTCAGCCAGAAGGTAAAAGCCTCCCTTTATATAGAAACATAAGGTCAGATTATAAATAAATATAATGCTCAGTTTATTAAATATTGGGATGTAGCCTTATTGTTTTTTTGTTTACGTTTATATAGACATTTCACTTTTGTATACAATCTTTATTTTATATGTTCTAAGGAAATGACTTGTGCCAGTTATCCCTTCAACAAGTAACACAAAAATGACCCATTTAAAAAACGTTTAGGGAATTACCCAAAATAAAATAAATACAAAAATAATGGATATCATTTATTTTGTATTTATGGCATCTTGAAGCAAAAACGACAATATGTATCGTATCGTGATATTTGGTTATTGTTACACTCCTATGCTGATAGACCTTCTACCTATTTAAATATCGGTTTTGACAACCTCATCCAGTCCCTTATTTCCTCTTGGGGGTTATTCTCAGTGCTGTCTTAAAAGATGTTCCATTACTTTGTAAGCTCAAGTAAAGATGAACCCTCAGTGGCTCGACTGATTGAGTGAACCCAACCCTTCTTCAGCAGCAGAACTTCCCCAGAAATCATTGTGGCATGACATACTTCCCTTTTCAAACCAGAAATAATGGCAGACAAAGCTGTTTATAAGCCATAGCAATAAACTACCTTAAAATGCTTAACATTTAAAATTCATAACATTGTTTGCTGGGCTTTCGGTTTCAAACTATCTGTTACACATGACTACTGTGGTACAACTTTACTAACTGGCTAGTTAACATGCTAAAGGCTACAAGGCTAACAGCAAAAAAGAGAAAGGCAATTCACTGGTTCTACACCAACTTTATGGCCGGACTAAGCAATTACGCATAAATTTTATACATGATGTGTTAAAAAAAAAAAAGTACAGTGGAAAGTTAGCATGGCTAACCGATTAGCTCTTTGTCACGAGTAGCCACTTGTTCGACACAGGTGTGATGAGGTGGACAAGGGCAAGAAACACGTTGAAATGTGGCTCTTGTCTGGCATTGCTTCTGCTAAAAATGCACAACATAATGCGATATTGTAAGATTTTTTATTATTTTTGGTTATAACTGTTGTAAATTTTGAGTAATATGCTGGTCTGCTTTTAGCTGCAAGTCCAGTTAGTGGTGAGGATGTAGTCATGTTTTTTTTTTTAACTTTCTTAGAAACCTCGAAGTGTCACTTCTCTCACCAGCATTTACCACTTCACACTGTTTCTTTCCAGGGTCTTTATACTGAAACTCTTTTCTGGTTTACTAGCTTCCGTCCCAAAACCACAGAGTAACATGCCCTCTGCTTTCATAGTCAACGTTTGTGAGTGATTCAGGTGTCAGCAGTTATAATGTAGCTTACACAGTAACATTCAGACATTGTTTCTTCGGAGGTTTGTCTCGTGAATTGGTCTTGATCATGCTTATCTCTGACACATTAGCCCTGTGTTCTTTTTACTAGGATTTTCAGTAGAGAATCTCCTGTTACTGTGGAGCAGCCTAAATTGTGAGCAGAGCTAGGATCAGCATTAAGGCCTTATCATCATGGTTCGCTTTAAGCTCAGGAGTGAAATTCTTACAGGTGATGAAAGCAATTAAAGGGCAATTCCTCCATTTTTGTAAACTGTCTGCATGATTAAATGGTTAAGACGTAAACAAAGTCATTCAGAGTGGTTTGATGTGAAATGCTCTGTTGTAGAGGAACTTAAGTCAGAATTGTTCACAGTAGTGGTGATGGGAACCAGAATTGTTTAATGCTCTTCAAAGAGTCCTCACAAATTATTACAAGGAATAGTTATGAATACGCTGTCTAGCGCTATAGTTTTATGTGATATTTTTGAGTAGGTATAAATTATTTTTTAGTCTTTTCATGTGGGAGAGATACAATGAAAACTTTTTTCATTTACAATTGACTATTATCAGCATGTCATTTTCTTTAGTAAAGGTAATGGTTCTATTATTGAACCATGTGTTCATGCTTAAATGGTTCTTTGCATGATGAAATGGTTCTTCAGATGGATGGAGAATGTGTTGTACATGGTTCTACATAGCACCAAAAACAGTTCTTCTAATGTTACAAGCTTGACACCGTAGCACAATAAGAAAGCTTTTAAGCTTGAGATGGTGCTATGTAGAACTCATGCTTCCACATAGAACCATTGCCTTTACTAGAGAACCCTCTTTTTGAAGAACCATATTTTATAAGTGTGTATGTAAATGATCTGTATTCTGATTGGCTGCAGTGTGTATCACTGAAAAAGCAGTCCGGGCTGAAACACTTCTTATAGGTGTAGCTGAATAACGCTGTGTTGGAGTGCTGTTGGAAACTGGGAAATAATTTCCTTCTTGTAAATTGAGCTCAAACGGCCGAAAAGTTGTATTAACAATTGGTAAAATCGGGTTTCTAGATGATACACACGTTTATGAGATGTGACGTGTTTTGCAACCGTTCACCTTTTACACGAATGAAAAACGTGAAGTCGTATTTGCTAGTTAACCGCCTGGTATGTACAGCCTTGCGATGAGCAACCGAATGCAGCATAAGCTGATATATGCAACTGCATTGATTTCTACGGAGCCCCGCTGGTGACATCCTGTATAAATAAAAAATAATGCGTGGCTTAGTAAGGCGTGGGAATGAGATGATTAAGTCGTGGCCACGACTTAGTAAAGCGTGGGAACAAGATCACGGCTTACTAAGTCGTGGCCACGCATTAGGATCTTGTTCCCACGCTTTACTAAGTCGTGGCCACAACTTAATCATCTCATTCCCATGCCTTACTAAGTCGTGATGCATTATTTTTATTTATACAGGATGTCACCAGCGGGGCTCCATAGATTTCCGTGACATTACGAAAACAGTTAATTCAAACACAGGCTGTTTTTGTGTTTTTAGTTTCTGTATATGGACTGGGGAGTAAACAGTGCATTTTGAAACTTTTAAACTTGTTTACATACTACATCAAACTCTTATTTAAAAAAGAAAAGAAAAGTCAGTTTTCCATGATATGGGCCTTTTAATGAACCTCAACTTTCCCATTACTGTCTGTAGTGCAGTGCATGGGCCGCGATGTCATGGATTCTACACCCAAGTAGCGCGCTGTGTCCAATAGAGAGCTATTTGGGGCACTCAGTGATTACCATTGCAATAAAAGTTCTAAATACAAGAAAATAAAGCAAATACAAGGGAAAAAAAATTAAAAGAAATTCACTCCCATTTTAAAAGTTTACTCGAAATCGGGATTTGGCGCCCCCTTGCGGGCCATCTCGGAAAATCCCAGTGAACAACCCACCACCCCAACTGGAACTGCAGCTCTCATCGCTCAGCGCGCTCGCTCTGCGCCTCCATCCGGACAGCTCGGGTTCTCCAGCGGGCGGAGCACAGACATGCACTCCGGCCGCGTTAAGGAGCCTCACGCAGACTGAAATCTTTTCTGTTTCTAGTAAAAAAAAAAAACTCCGACAAGAATCTGAAAGTACCTTCGAGACGCTTAATTCGTTCCGTTTTTCCTCATGTAAAAAACAGACCGCGCCAGGTGTTGATTTAGCTGGAGAGCTAACGGCTAGGACACGGAGACGGAGGAGAACATGGCCGAGTGTCAGTGCGACGTCTCCGGCCACGGCTCTCGGCGCTGCCCGCTCAGGTCCGCCGCGGAGGGGTCGTCCAAGTGGGTGCGTCTCAACGTGGGGGGCACGCATTTCCTGACCACGAAGCAGACCCTGTGCCGGGAGCCCAAGTCCTTCCTGTACCGCCTGTGCCAAGCGGACCCCGAGCTGGACTCCGATAAGGTAACTTTACCGCGGTCAGCGGAGCGGAGACGAGCTGCTGTTCGAGGATGTCCGTTAACCGTGTTCTGTAACGTTCAGTAGCCCTTACGGTTTAACGGCTTTTCTTTGTTATCGCTTCTTTACATTCGATAAGCGTTCACGGTGTTTTAGCCTTTCAAAACCGCAATACTTTCGGGTCCTAAACTTAGAGTCTGCAACAAAGTTTGTGTGAGCACTGATGCTGTTTATTGCCCAGTTGACACTTAGTTTATTCAAGAACGTGACACACTTGAACCCTTGAAGAACCATCCATTTTTTTGAGTAAAAGGATTCGTCATATTTAGGACCATGAGGTCTATATAGATCCATTTCATGCTTAAATAGTTATTTGCATGGTGAAGTGGTTATGCAGATTGATGGAGAATGTGTCGTTTAAGGTTCTGTGTAGAACCAAAAAGGGTTCTTCTTTTGATGTCAAGCTTGAAACAATAGAACCGTTTTTATGCTATATAAAACCATATGTAACACATTCTCCATCAATCTGAAGAACCATTTCATTGTGCAAAGAACTATTTAAGCATGAAATGTATCTACATATAACTCATTGTTCTAAATAGAACCTTGATTCTTGATTCTTGAAGAATCATCTTTAAGCTGAGGCATAAAACAGATTCATGTCTGAAGATCCTGTTTGCAGACTATTCACTCAAGTAAAAAAAAACAAAACTGTTTTTTTTTTATTATTATTAAACGGTGGTGAAAATGGTGTAATCATATTTCAGAAATATAATCTGGTGACAAAACTGTGTTAATTTTTCACAACAGTTTTTGTTGGAGGACTCCAAGGTGTGTTTTTAATAATGAAGAATAGCGCAGGCCTTCCCCACCCTAAATTAATATTTTTTTGTTGTTAAAAAGCTGCCTTGCTGAAGCTTTAATATTGACCTATAATTGAAGCGCTGACATCATCCAACGTCCCAGAAAGTTTGAGATTAGCAAGAGTGTGGCAGGAAACTCCGCAACTAACAAGCCTTCATTCTGCATGGTTTAAAATCCATCCAGCCAGCCATGAAAAGACAGGAGATATCAGCCACTAAGATCCGCCTTGTCCTAGATTCAAATCACAAACTGAGATGAAGAACTCTTACAGGGGAATTCCAAGCAGCCTTTCAAAATGTGTGCATTAATCAGTCGTAAAAGTGTAAACAAGGTCATCCAGAGAGGTTTGATGTGAAATGATCTGCTGTAGAGAAGCCAGACGTGCTCACGGTGGTGGTGATAAGAACCAGACGTTCAAAGCATTTAATGCCTCTAAAAGCTGCATCACAGAAAGCTGTTATGGGAAATGGTTACAAATATGCTGCTTGATGCCTGAGACATTAATGATAGTTTGGATATAAGCTTTTGGCCTAAATCATGTTTTAAAAAAAACATTCTTTTTTTGCTATCTACCTGCCTTCCTTTTTCCCTATACCACTTTCTCCTTCTTTTTTTTTTTACTTTCCTCCCCCTTCACTCATCCCCCCTCCTCCTCCTTTTCTCTTTCCCTTTTCTTTTTATTAACCTTCCCTCACTTCCTCTCCCTTCTTCTCCATCTACCCTTTTGTCCCTTCTTTTTCTTCACTCCCCCATCCGTTTTTCCCCGCCTCTCTTTTCCTTCTTTTCTTCCCTTTCTCCCTTTCCCCTTTTTTTTCTTTTTCTTTTTTTTTTTTCTTCCCTTTTTTTTCTCTTCTCCCCTACTCTTTTTCCTCTTTCTCTTTTCCTTTTCCTCCCCTCACTCTTTTTTTTCTCTTTTTTTTTTCTTTTTTTTTCCTCATTCCTTTCTCCTTTTTTTTTTTTTTTTCTAAACTTTTTTTTTTTTTTTTTTTTTTTACTTTTTTTCCTTATTTTTTCCCCTTCTTTTCTTTTTTTCTTTTCTTCTCTTTTCTCTTTTTGCTTTTCCTCTTTCTTTCCCCCCCCTTCCCTCCTCTTTTCTTTCTTTCCCTTTTCCCTTTTTTTCCTCCCTTTTACTCCTTCCCTTTCCCTCTTCTTTCTCCTTTTCTTTCCCCTTTCCTTTCCCCTACCTTACTGTCTTTTCCTTTTCTATCATTTTTCCCCTTCTTCTGCTTCCTTTTCTCCTTTTCCTTTTTTCCCCCCTCTTCTTTTTTTTTTTCCCTTTTCCCTTTCTTCTCTCCTCCCTCCTCCCCTCTCCCCTTCTTTTTTCCCTTTTTTTTTTTTCCCTTTTCTTTTTTTTCTCTTTCTTTTTTCTCTTTTCCCTCTTCTTTTCCTCTTCCCTTCCTCCCTTTTTTTCCACTTTATCTCTTTCTTTCCTTTCTTCCTCCCCCTGCCCTCTCACCACTCCCTTTTTTTTTTCCCCCTTCCCCTCCCTTCTTTTCTTCTTTTCTCCCCCCTACTCCATCCAATCCTTCCTTCTTCTCTTCTTTTCTTTGTTCCTCCTCTCCGTTTCTTTCCCTTTTCCCCTCTTCTTTTTCCTTTTTTTCTCCCCTCCTCTCTTCCCCCCCCACCCACCCTCTTTCCCTTCCCCCTCTTCCTCCCTCTTTTTTTCTTCCTCTTTTCTTTTCCGTTCTCCTTCTCTCCTCTTATCCCTCCTCCTTTCCTCCCTCCCTTTTTTCTTTTTTTCCTTCTCTTTTCCCCCTTCTTCCCTATTTCCCCCCCTTCCTCTATTCTTCCTCCCCCTATTTTTCATTCAGTTATACTTAAGTTTGGGCGTAAAGTCTTTACTAACTCCTTTGTTGTCACTAGTTAGTTTCAGAGTGTCCTTTTACTAAATTTGGTTGCACCACAAATCCGTAAGTCGTGTCTTAACTGGTAATAACTAACTAATGCGTGCGTCACTTTAACATGACTATAACATCATTCAGAACCAATCAGTAAACCTGCTGCCATGGAAACGCAGCGGCAGTTGCTCTTACTTTTTCAATGGAAAACAATGACAACAAGAACAATGTGTACAAGTTAAACTGAATAAAACTAATTATCTAAAGCCACTGTCTGTTTATTCTTTAATATTTTCACTGAGAAAAACAAATATGCAGCTTTTTAAATGACGGTTTCTGGATAACTGGCACAACAGCAGCCTCAGTTTAGTCACTTGGGCAGCTGCTGAGTCTCACGAAGCTGGAGCTGTGGGTGTTTAGCTTCATGCTCAGAGTTTAAACCAGGACGATGATTAGGGCTCTAAGTAAAATCACAGTGTATAGCGTTTAGAATTTTCAGCTGAGTTAACCAAAAAGTCATGTTTTTGGTGTTTTTTGTGCTTTCTACGTGGTTTCTGATGGTCCCCCAACACTTACACCTGCTCAGGGGGAGGTGTGAATATTTAGTAACTACTAAGCTCAATGTTAAAACTAGTTTGTGTGGTGCAACCCATTTTGATTTTTTAATGCATAAACCTGAAGTTAGTAAACACTTACGTTACAACTAGCCTACGTTTGAACTGACGCACAGCTGGTGCAACTGGCCACTGGAACTCCATATGTTGTGCTCCCAGAAAAATTTAGACAGTCAAGTAGTGAACAGATATTCAGTTACTTGCATGCAAGGAACAAGGAAAAAAAAACACTTTGGCCAAAATTAGCATAAAGCTGTAGACATTTCAGATGGTAGCAGTGGAGGAATAAATTTGAAAACATGTTAAGGGAAATTTTTATGTTGGATGAGTAACAGAATCTGCCTCTTCAGATGCGCTGACACGGTTACATTGGATGCTGATAAGATTTTCACCAAGATGAAACGTAGCAAATACTGAAATTTCAGTATTAGAATAGAGACTTCGAATGGTTAACAGAGTACTCTAGTACTTGTGCATATCTCTAGGATGTTCTAAAATTAGTTTGAATAATTCTTGTGTTTACATCCATTTTTCATATTCTTACTAAAGTCTACATCGAAAAAAGACAGGAATATTGTTTATTCACTCTTTACCAGACGTGTAAAAGAGGGAACCAATTTTGAAATTGGTGGGTAAGACTTAAAAACACACAGACGTGCACACACAGCATTCAAATACATATTGGGTTACGTTACTTACCTCATAAAATGGTAAAATGGATCAATCAAAATAAAATTATTCTGATCCTGGTTAATTTGGATCGCACACCCCTAATAGGTCGTGAAATTGGAAATAAATCAGTACAGGGTAATTTTTTTTTTTTTGGGTTTAAATGTAGTGTCGACACACAGAGGCCAATGTATGGATATTTTGTTATTTGATGATTAATATTCGAGCACGTATTAAGCGTAATAGTTTACCAAAATGCATTTTTTCTTTCACGAATTGGTGCCATTGTTCTGGTAAGAGCAAAAGTCTTGTCAGTGTTATTGTTAGGAATGTTCTGGTAATGCAGCGGATATCACACTCGCCCTGCACACTGGAGAGCAGGGTTTAATTCCCTGATCAGACAGGAATAAGAAACAGCACTTTAATGTACCAGTCACTGGCCAAGATTCATAACATAATGTATGTTCACATGTCAGTGCACATTTCTCTGGATTAAAACATTTGTTAAAGTATAAAAACATCTTGAGTGATGCTTTTTCTACTGCACACTTCAGAAGATTGAAGTGAGATAAAAAAACTGTAATCATCATCAGATGAAACATATAGATATTGGATATAGTAAATCATAATGTATCTCATGTCATACTGCCATACATATTAAAAATCTTTGAACAGCACAATAGAATTGTACTGTGCCTCAAGTATCAAGACAAAATCATAGTGTAGAGCCACTCCTGTTTGGTAATTTGTTGGTAGTTTGTTCTGTAACTAACTGAGGAACAGCAAGAAGGCACAGGCTTCTCTTCCTTGACCAGGTTAGATGTTTCTGTTTCAGTGGCTGCAATCATCAAGGCAATTTAAAGTTCCCCTTCTAGTAAAAAAGCAGGGTTTACGCACACTTTGGAATGAAGACTTGGCTTTTGTAAACTTTGTGAAGACGTGTTTATTCAGTGAAGGCGAAGAAGACAGCATTATGTTTTTTTTTGCTTTTAAGTCTTCCACTGCCTGGATGTAGTATGTTGGAGTAATGTGATTTATTTTTTGCCACTGACTGATACGGTCAACACATGAATGAATAGAATTTGTGGGCTTTTTTTTGGAAGCACTTATTTTAAGAGCGGATTTACTCGGGTTTGGGAAGATTTTATGAATGAGGCACATGGCGTTTGGTGCCGTGGTCGTGGTGTTTGAGGCACTGGTGTGTCCTCATGCGCCGCCTCCTGTCATCTCACCGCCTCTCACAGCATAATCTCACACAGTAATCTCTAAATAACCCTAATCCACACCAATCCCTCATAATCTCGCTCTCTGGTCCCTTTAACACTAAAAAGAGATACACACTCACTTTAAGCACTGCATTTTTTTAACGCATGTGTGTGTATGTGTATGCATGTGTTTTCCACTAAGACAGTTTTGTGGAAAGCCAAATATGAGACAAAAATACTGAATTTTTCTGTTGGGTACTTTTGGGTAGCTCTGTTTAATTGAATTGGAATAATAGCATTTTTGAGCTGTGTGCCGTTAGCGTTCGTATAAGTACTGGGGTATATTCAGGGTTGGTATGGTATTGGCTCTAGGCAAAACACAGTAGGCTCTGAAATACCATGCCCATGTAAGGAACTCTGGATTTAAGCAGTTTTTCTCTATGGAAAAATTAATGGATTCCTTCAAATGTCACTGGATCCCCTGAATTACAAGATCATTAAAGAGCTCAAATATAAACAGTACTCCATGCATGCTATAACCAAGCTAATGCTCCTGCGTATTGAAATGATGTCACATGGAAGTATCTATTATGAAACTTTAATAGTATTATATAACAACACCAGCTACTCAGACTTTACACTACTTCTGCAAAGCAACTCAACTACCACATTTGACAAGTCTGCTGGTCTGTGTGGGATATTTTAGTGAGGATGTCTGTCCTATGATGTCCATTTAATGTACCGCATATGTTAGCTGGCATGTAGCAATATTCATATTTTCACATGTTAACAAACTTGTAATTTAGAGGATCCAGTGATATTTGAAGGAAAAAATGTACGTACGGCAAAATGTATTATGTACCAACTCAGTCTTGGAGTTCCTTATATGGGCATAGCACTGACTACAAGATGATGACACAATTTCAGAAGCCCCTTATGGTGCCTAGAACCAGAGCCAGCAGGGAGGATCCAAAGAGGCCCAGAGACGTGCCACAGTAAGGGGAACCAGGCTGTCATTGCATAATACATAATGTGAACCAGCAAGAAATTGTTAAGCACAAATCAGCAGCGCTGAAGAGAAAAACAGGACAAAACTCACTATAATTCAACTTTGGTTTGACACAGGTTTTTTCTTTGAGTTAACAAAATATTTCAGCTTAAATCCATTGAAGTGACCATTAAAACAAAGGTGAGAGCGGAGATATAAAAAGATGACAGAAAATACAGTAAAAATTGTCAAAGCAAGAATAAGAACAGCTCAGATGGAGAGGAAATGTACACTGAAAACAAAACCAGAAGCAGCAGAATAGTAGGCCTCACAGTAATAACAAGAGAGATGATGGTGCCAATTGTCTGTAACTTGTCAATGCAAATAAGCTGCTAGCTTAGCAGTGAAAAAGTAGTAAAAATGTTTTTTTTATTTGTTTGTTTATAGGTAGACAAATAGTTTATGTGTTTATGTGTGTGTGGTGCCGGTATGGCCCACTATCAAGGCTTGAAACATGACAACCTACAGGCAGTAACACACAAAAGCCAGTGTCCCCCACACACACAATTATATAATGCAGCACTGGGGTGCTCATATATGTCAACGCCAAAGTAGTCAACATAGGGCCGTATGAGTCTTGCAGGTTTTCCAATGTATGGTTCAATTCAACTACGCACCGAACAAGTCTCTGCATAATTACTCCAGACACTGTGGTCATCATTAGTAATGATGCCAATATCAGGAAACTAAGCTAATATCAGTAAGTAAGGCTGCCATGTGTACCTGAGTATCATGATGCTACCTCCACCATGTTTCATAGAGTTTGTATGTTTTGAATCCTCTGATATTTTGCACTTCCTTAAGCAAATGTTTGAAGTCATCTCTTCTGACACCAAAGCTTTAGGCCTTTTGGTTTTCGATGATAAAGAAAATATATACATTTTCTTCTGCAGTATATGGTTGCCGTACTCTGGAAATGTGGTGATAATGCTTGTTTAGCTGCTTTTCTTCAAAATCTGCTCAAGATCTTCTTCTTATTTTAGTTTCCTGTTTCTTGTTTTTCTATGCAGCTCTCAAGTCTTTACCTTGGTCTGTGTATAGTCTCCAAATGCAGAAACTTAGTCACTGATATGCAGGCTTTATAAAAGAAGCAAAAAAATTGCTATTTACCTTGTTGGCTAGAGCAACTTGAGCCTACCAGCAAAAAAACAAAAAAACAAAACTCATTTCAAATCTTAATAGTAATTTTGGCAGCTGGTATTGTTGGGCTCCTCTCCTTTGCTGATGTATTCTTTTGAGATACTTTTAGAAGCTCATCTGTGGTTCTTCCTGTGTTTCCGTGCAGAGTGTAGATTTTCACTCTGTGTGTGTGTCTGTGTTTTATTTATGAATCCTGCCTACCATTAAGGAGAGAGCTAGTGTACTGAAGCAAACATGCACTACTCTGAGCATTAATCTTTAACTGCTTCTAAACTCACATTCCTTCAAACTGACTCTCCTACCGACGCAGGAACAAATTCTTCACAGTATGTGCACCATCACAGGTTCATGATGAGATGCTTCACTATATGTAGAGAAAATGTTTTAAAAGAAATCACATTATAGAATCCTAATTATTTGTGTGTTGCTTTATTTTACTGTATATACAGTACGTGAAAAAAGTATTAGTGAGGAAAAATTATTGTTCTAGCTAATGATACAATCCTGTAAATGCTTGAATTGTTTTCAAGAGGTGTAAAACTATTTTCAGCTCTAGTTCGTTTTGGTATTTTTTATTGAAATTATAAGGGCAACAGATCCATTTATTTACATGCATACACTTACACACTGTTACCTCTCATACCACACTCATGCTCGTCATTAATACTTGACTTATAAAGTACTTGAATACTTTTGTGTTTGTTCAGTGATATTGGAATCATCTTGATATCTGCTGATTGTTGCATTTAAAAAAAACAGTATTGGTCAGCTTGATTTGACTGATTTCAAAACGATATTTGATGTATTTATTGTATTCTGGAGGAGCAGAATGTTTTGGACAAGCTGGGCTATTGTGCTGAAATATTGTTTATTAATTGTACTGTATTTCTAACTCTATAGACATAAATGTTACACTTCTCTGTAATGCTAATCCAGTTGGATGTAATCTCTATTTCTACTCTGTAAATGTTTAGGTGTTGGCATGTATACAGTGGCATCCAAAAGTCTAAGACCACTGGTGAGACTGCTTCTATTTTGCATTCCTTTCAAATTTCATAGAAAGATTTTCATTACAAATCAGCATAACAATTTGGATGAAAGAAGAATCTTTAAAATTTTAACATTAATTTTTAAATATTTAATATGTTCTTCTTTTGCTTTAATGACAGTGTGCACTCAGCTCCGCAAGTTTGTGCTGAAGCCTCTGATGAGCTGATCAAATCCACCTGAGAGTCACCTGAACACAAAATGGACTAAAAAAACGGACCTTTTTGTCTCAACATGGGCAACGTCACAAAATTACTTAAATTTGAATAGTGACCTAGAAACAGTGCAGAATCTTAAGTATTTCATTTTCATTTTACTTGTCGTAACTTTTTGTTTTAAATTTCTCACAATGGTAAATTGTTTATTTCCAAGTTTAAATGTAAAAAAATCCCAAATTCTCAGTGTGGTCTCAGACCTTTGGAATCTGCAGTGTATGTATATAAGAATATTGGATATTGGCACTGCCACAATTCCTTTATGTCCCTAGCTTTTTTCTGTCAAGTGTTTTTTTTTATTTTATTTTTTAATGTACATGCAGGAAGATTTTAACCAAGGATGCAGTTTTAAAGAACAACTATGTAAGATTTTTCTTGTTAAAACTGAGAGAAGTAGCATTACTGAGTCGGGAGAAATAAAAACAGGCCAAAATATGGTGTGTGAGTGCGCGCGCGATGCTACCCTGTGAATGATAATTTGAAAGTCAGAGGTGTCGGGTCGGGTCGGTTTTTCGATCTGCATCATACATCTTTATGTATTAACATCAACACATAGGCCCAGAAAGAAGGTCTGGCTTGATGTTTAGGTCTCAAATGCAAAAGCAACATTGGCTGGTCAGTTACTTATTGTTGCTTTTTATTGTATTTATGTTTTTTTTTTCATTTATACTGATGATATGTGATATTTTTAGAAGCAAAAACACAATTATTGTGAAGTTAAATGGTTCTAAACAATGTCCTTCAGTGTGTAATACTTTTGAACAGTACTGTATGACTGACACAGCAAATGCTGATGCTCGTCCTGCTGTCTCTGCCCTGTTACTGGACAAAGTTTAAGCAAATGAGCAGAGCATCGACTAATCTGATTATTGATATGAGGTGTGGAAACCACTTGGCTCACGCCCAAAGTCAAGCACACACATGTCCAACGTGAGATCATTACAGTTGTGGTTTTAAAAAAAATATTAGGCCACCTCAGCATTCAGAACTAGAATCATGCTTTTTTTATTGACATGCCTTAAAGCAGAATTTTTACTGAACATTGATAAAGTAAAATAAAAATATAAAAATGTAATATTTACCCTACAAAAAGCACACATGGGTCTTTACTGTAATTAAAATATTTTTTTGTGATTGTGATTATCAGGTACGGTTAAACAGTTCTGAAATTTGGGGGTGCTACGGCCCCATCAGCAGCCCCATTTCCCTTATCCATGGCTTTAAATGTGCTGTGTTCTGTGCTGCAGGTTAAAAATTTAATGTGTGTATGCGCATGTGAGTAAAACCTCTTCTTTCTCCTCTGCAGGATGAATCAGGAGCATATTTGATCGACAGGGATCCAGTGTATTTTGGGCCTGTGCTGAATTATCTGCGACATGGAAAGCTGGTCCTCAACAAAAATCTGACAGAAGAAGGTACGACACACAAACACACACACATATTCAAGCTTTGAAACACAAATTAACAGTACTAAAACACTTTGTACCTGAGTCCAGCTTATGTCGCTCTGTGCGATGCTGTTTTTTTTTTTAGAACTATTCCATCTTTGACATTTGTTCACTTATGGAGTCATTGTACAAGTTATTGAGAATAAATTAGAGTCGTACGCTTGTAAGGAGAAAGCTGGGTTTTATTAAAAGATGTCTTTGTACAGAGATGTTAACAGGTCACCATTTTGTTCAGCTGCGTCTTACTATACTGAGTTCTTTACATATTCATATTAACATGTCATCCTGACAGGCTTCTAACAGCAGTCATTGGGGTTTATAGATCTGTTTCAGTAGTCCTTGGTTATTATTGGTTAATATGAACATTTAGGTCCAGTGACAGGCTCCTTTCTTTATTCCATATTCACCACTGTATAATCATTGTCAAATCATATTCTTTATTCATATGTTGTGTTATTGTTTTACTGTCTGGTGGATGGGTTCACCCTTTGAGTCTTGGTTCCTCTTGAGGTTTCTTCCTCTTGATCTAAGACAGCTTTTCTTACCCTTGACTTTTCTTACCCTTGCTTGAGGCTCGGAGCTGGAATTCTGTAAAGCTGTTTTGTGACAGTGCCTGTTAGAAAAAGCGCTTTCACTTTGAGTTTGAATGAACTGCAGCTGTTACAAAATAAATTAGCTAGAATACAGAAAAGAAAATGGAATCATCTGACATCTCTTTGCATCATACCAGCTTCTTAAAAAGATAATAATGACTTTAATTACTTTAAACAGCATGTAATGATCATGTAACCCCACTGTACCTATAAATTTGCCTACATTTATTTTTTGGGTTACCGAGCAGCTTTGTGTTTGTGTGTGTTGCAGGGGCTCTTGAAGAGGCGGAGTTCTACAACATCACATCATTAATTAAACTCTGCAAGGAAAAGATTAGGGAACGGGATGCCAAGGTTACACATGTGAGTAGACCTACACACTCACAGAAGCCAGGCTTTCACCAAGTTGCGCTTAATGAAAATGCATTATAAATTTGCAAACTTTTCTGTCAGCAGCTTGTTTCCATTACGATGACTTTTAGCGAGAAAATGATTGCTGTAATTATGTCATTTCCAGGAAAAATACCTGCCATCACATGGTTTATTGAGTAAAAGCTGTTTGACGGGTGTTCGTCAAGAATTTCATGTATGATACAAATTGTGCACACTTTGACTTCCACAGATTACTGATAAGGGTGAACAAATGGAAAGAATATGTAGAAAATGCATTAATATTCTATATCATATTTTTATGTCCTAACTGATGCCACAGTCGGCAATATTGATGGAAATCCTGTCACATACACTAAGTTTATGATTAATTACATTTTCTTGCCTGTCCACAATATTTTTTTCACATTTCAAACATCGACAAACAATTTATAAGATGAGCTGATGATTCGGTATTTGTAAAATGATTGCAAATGATTCCATTGAATAAAATCCCTCCAATGGAAACTTGTCTGTATTTCAGAAGTCATGCATGTCTTCATCTGGTTATATAGTGTACCTATTAGCAGCCTACATATACACTCACATGCAAAAGTTTGAACATCAAATGACGCTTTGTTGCTTTTTCATTTGAATGTGAATTATCACGTCCTCTACAGAGAACACACTTCTGCACATTTTAATACACAATTACTGTTCATTTGCTGAATTTAACATATTAGAAAAAAATGAAACACAAAATGTGGCCTGTGCAAAACTTGTGGCACATTTTATGTTTTGTGTTTTATGTTTTATGTTAATATTTTAAACTCAGCAAATAAATAGAAATTATTCACTAAAATTTGCAGAGAAATGCCATATTTAAGTTTGTTCCATGTAGAGCATGCATTAACTCATTTTCACATAGAAAATCAACAAAACATGTCATTTGAAGTGGGGTGCTCAAACTTTTGCGTACGACTGTAGTCATCATCCACATCCAGCTAATCTTCAGCAATGACTGAATCACCCCCTCCCTCTATATCTCTCTCTCTCTCTCTCTGACTCTTTCACCTTCTGTCTTCTTCTTTCTGTCTCCCTCTCTCTCCAGACTCCGGTGAAGCACGTCTACAGAGTGTTGCAGTGTCAGGAGGAGGAGCTCACTCAGATGGTTTCCACCATGTCGGACGGCTGGAAGTTTGAGCAGGTGAGAGAGATGGTTCGTACACATTCGCTCACCCCTCCATCTTTGCAGCAGTCGCTTGCTCGGGTCTGGCTGAAGAGCAGTGTGTGACGCGGGCCCCGCCCTGTGCTCTGATTGGTTCTTCCAGCTTGTCAGTGTAGGTTATGGGCGGGCACAGAAGTCAGAGTTTCTCCTGATTGTGTCTCGGGAAGTGAAGGGGGAGGAGTCAAGTCAAACTCACCTTGCCCACAGCGGAGAGGTGTGTCGCAGAATCCTACTATGTGTCCTCCTGCCATTCACTGCATGACCCATCCATGCCCACCAGCTACTTCTGAGTTTTTTTTTTCTTGTTTTCTTTTGTCGCCATGATCATGTTATTGGTGGCTGTGTTGTATACATGTGTAAATGTGTCTTCATTGAGCATGTATGTGCACGCATGTTCTGTGAATGAGTGTGGGTACAGTACTGTGCAGAAGTCAGATAGCACCCTTCATTTATTTAGATATCCAGTGAAAACAATCAGTAAGTACAAGTTAGTCCTTTTTCAGAAGACATTTCTGAGGTTAGATATAAGCTCCTCTTGCATAATGAAAAAAAATGATTAAAAGGTGGGAAAAAATGGGACTCCTAACAACCACGTAAGACCTGGTACAGTGCTTAAAGCTTTCATCTTTGAGAGAGAAGAGAAATTCAAGCTCCACTCTTGCTTCAGATCTAAGCAAGTCCATAGGTGTTTCTGTTTCCTTCCACTGTGAGAAGCCAACTCAACACTATGAGTCTGAAAGGATGTGTAGCTGTCAAACAAAGAAGCTGCTGGTGTTCTCAGAATAATGAACTGACCACCCCAGAGCCCAGACCTCAACAACACTGAATGTGTTTGGGATTACTTTGACTGTGGGAAGCAGAAAATGAAACAAACCTTTGAGGCTGAAGTTTGGAGGTGTGAAAAATATGAAAGCAGATTTCTTTGAAAATCTAGAACTGATATTATTACCGCTATTCTGTGTAATGTTCTGTTAAATATAACTTGTATTTAATGGCCATTCTGACTAGAAATTAAGTAAATAAAGGGTGATCTCTGACTTTTGCGCAGTACTGCATAAGTGTATATGTGCAATTATGTTGCTGTTTTTGTGAAACATCAAGGCCTCAGTCACGCAACCTGGGCATGTCCAAGCATGTTGCCATCATCACAGAGCACTGTTTGTGTGTGTGTATGTGTGTGCGTGTGTGTGTGTGTGTGTGAATGTGTATATATGTGTGTTTACCTTTCACTGTTTATTAGGTCTTGTTTTACACTGTTTTTCCAGCAGCAGCATATTAATCAACTTGACAGTCAGAAAATGCAACGGATTGAATTTGTCCTTATTTATTTGTGTGTGTGTGTAGCTGGTCAACATCGGTTCCTCCTATAACTATGGTAGCGAGGACCAGGCAGAGTTCCTGTGTGTTGTCTCCAAGGAACTTCATAACCAGTCATATGGTAACAACAGCCAACCAAGTGAGAAAGCCAAGGTAAGTGCCGTTGTTGTTTTTGTAGCCCTTTGTGAGACCAAATGTCTTCATAATGATAGGAAAACTGTTTCGTCAATGTGAGGACATTTGGCTGGTCCCAACAGGAAAAAATATGCAGTGATTAGCCATAACACTAAAACCACCTTCTTGTATCTACACTTATTGTCCGTTTTATCAGCTCCACTAACCATAGAGGTGCACTTTGTAGTTCTACAATTACAGACTGTAGTCTGTCTGTTTCTCTGCATGCTTTGTTAGCCCCCTTTAGTCTGTTCTTCAGTGATCAGGACCCCCACAGGACCACAGAGCAGGTATTATTTGGGTGGTGGATCATTCTCAGCACTGCAGTGAGACTGTTGTGATGGTGATGGGGTAGTGTATGTTGTGCTGGTATGAGTGGATCAGACACAGCAGTGCTGCTGGGGCTTTTAAACATTGTGTCCACTCATTTTCCACTATATTGTAGCCTTGTAGATGTAAAGTCAGAGACGATAGCTGTATTGCTGGACAGTTTCTGCTGGTCATCCTCTAGTCCTGAATCAGTGGTCACAGGATGCTGTCCTGACCATTCAAGAACAGGGTAAAAGGGGACTAACAAAGTTAGCAGAGAAACAGATGGACTTTAGTCTGTAATTGTAGAACTATAAAGTGCACCTATATGGCACCTACACAAACACCATTTTTGGAAAAGTTGGCATAATTTGTAAAATACAATAAAAACAAGAATCTGTGATTTGCTGATTTCTTTAAACAAATTTAGAATTTTATGCTTGTAACATATTCTACACAGTTGAGACAGAGGCATGTTTACCATCGTTTTTAATCAACTTTCCTTTTAATTACACTTCTTAATCATTTAGGAACTGGGGACACTAGCAGTTTTGCAAGTGAAATATTTGCCCATTCTTGCTTGATTTAAGACTTCAGTGATGCAACTGTTTCAAAACGGTGTAACTTTAATATTTAGTATTAACTTTTCACTTTTTATTTTGTCCCGTCCCAACTTTTTTGAGTGTGTTGCAGGCATCAAATTCAAAATTTGATTATATTTATAAAATACAATCAATACAAAATACAAAGTTGGTCAGCAAAAATATTATAAAAATATAAAATATACTTCTGTCAGTTAAATTAATTCAAGATTAAAACAGATTTTTGTTTTTACTGCATTTTACAAAATGTCCCAACTTTTCAGGTATAAATCCCAATCTCGCATCCCCGTCCTGATTTCAGGACCCTTGGCCAGAGCAAGCAAGTTAGCATGTTTTAATTATCATGCAAGCCATCGCAGTTTAATATAAAACTCCTTAATATAAAACACTTTGCTTTGTTGCATTTGATTACGAATATTTTCAAGTTCACAAAAAGTCAGGCACATACATATCTATCTATGCCTTTTGAAGTTCCTTTTGAGGAGTTGTTGATTGACAGCTGTGATATGTATGATACATCCAGTAACACTGCGAAAATCATGACCGGAAACCAAGGGAAGTGAAATCAGGACAGGGATGTCAGACACCACACCAGAAAGGGAAAAAAAAGATTTCCTCAGAGCTGTTTCTTGCTATAAGCTATCTAAGCAGTTGCTTAGGGAGCAGTGGCTTGTGTAGTATTTGTTCGGTTTATGTTACGTATTGTTGTATTCCCCCTACCTAAGTCTCACAGAGCCAGATGTGATCCCTTAATAAGAATGTTTGGGTATAATCAGAGAGAGAACATAGACCTATTGGGGTGGGAATAACCTGAGCATGAAATTTCTAAACCAATCTAAAGCCTCGCAATGGCAGAGCTCAAAGTAGGGGATGTGAACTCGACAACATTGTCTGATCAGCAGTTTTATATTCTATATAACCAGAGTCCTGATTTGTTAGATGCACTGAATCCCCAATTAATGAAGTGGATTTTTTGAACACTGTGTAAGTTTCATTCAGTTTGACATCAAGGTCACAGACTGCATCACCGGTCAGCCAGGGTTTGCTGCAGTGGCCCTAAATCCTTACGTTTCGCAAGCTATTTCAGTCCGATTCAGTTCCCACTCAAATTCACATTTCCCTTCATAAATCGTATGGAAAGCGAGACAAAAGTTAGAGAAAGGCTGTACGGACGAAAGGTTGCCACAGTCTGCCATTTAACGTTAACCTTTCCTGAATCGTTTTGCTTTCCGTAGTTCCAGTGTTGCTTGCTGTTGATTTCTATACAGTGAGTGCAGCGTCCGAGATTTTGAGTTGTGGAGGGAAACGTGAATCGGATGGCAGCTTTATGGAGACTCGCAAGAATCCTCACTTAACCGGTCCTATGCTTTCATGTTTATGAGTGCACGAGTAGGGCGTCATCGGCGGGGGGCAGTAACGTTGTTTGACTGATTTGCATACTGTAACGTGTCATGGTACTTTGGTACGAAGACACGTCATCCGCGCCTATAGCAGAGTTGAACCAGAGGGGCACTGCAGAGGTGGAACTGACCATGATAAAAATGATATTTTTACCGTTTGGAAAGTTGTGTTCATATCTTAAGCAAGGCTGGTATGTTTTATGATTACATAAACAATAACAACTCATTTCAGCTATTAATGAGAAAAAGGTCTTAGGGTGTAGTTACTTTTTAAAAAGGTCCTCTATTATGGACTGTATGACCAAGACCATACATTGATGTGTTTTAAACATCAAGTTGTGAACAGCTGGCCAGGCTTGGTGAACTAAACTTTTATCCTAACCTGTTGGCAAACAAATCAAGACATCTCTTTTTTCCTGAGTTACTGTCTTCAAAAATTATCGAATAGGGGGTTTCATGGAATGGATTTTGTGCATCAAGCTCACCTCTGACAGCCTAATTGAAGGTGTTCCTGAAACATTCATTTTGAAGGATGCACACTAGCTAACAGTAGCATTGTGATGATTGTGTTATCAATTTTACTGCGAATGTAAAAGGAGCACAAACTAGACGAATTTGGGCCCAGGTTTTAAAGGAGGTGTACCCTTGTTAGTGGCTGATTTCGCTGCAATCTGGCAAAAAATTTTTAACTAAATTATCCCCAGACATATTTCATTACAGGATCGCATCTGGCCCTGCAAGGCTACCTTATCGCTTATTGAACTTTTTCCTGATAAAAATATTTGAATTATAAATTGGGGTAGGTCTCTGGCCCCCATGTAGAGTATTGCTTTGGGCCTCCAAATGTTAGAAAACTGCCTCGGATTCACACTAGATTACTGAGGATAAGGTTAGGGCTAGGTTTTGTTTTAGACATAGCATTATTCAGCTTTAAAAGTCAATGGAATGCAAAGGTAGTTTTACAAAATGATATGTGTCTGTATGTGTATGCACATGTAGTGTTTCCTGTTGTGTTTCTGATTTAACTGGTTGTTAAATTGTTTATCTTTCAGATTCTTCAGGAGCGAGGGTCTAGAATATGAGCTTCTGAAATGCCCAAGCATTCAAACGTATCAGCACATGAACCGGAACATTCCACGAGCATGTTCAAAACATGTAGCATGGCCACGGATACCGACACTCCAAACCTCTTAGAATGCGCAGACTGCGCATGAAGAATGCACGAACCACACATGAGCACGCCAGCACTGAGCTGGTCTACTGTAGTCAAGTCTCTATATGCAGCATATTTTTTAAAAAATGAAAGGCCCTGCACAGTGATTTTGACCTTGCCCTGTGGTTTCAGTATTCTAGGGGAGTCAGATTTGGTAGAGAATTGTCAGTTATTTCAGATTATTTCACGGCCTAAGATGGCACAACAGTCACTCATTTAAAAAAAAAAAACTCATAGCGTACCACAGACTTTTTAGTAGAACTGTCATATCTGTAGGAAATATGTAGGAGACATATAAAAAGGACATGTTGAAAACATAACAAACATTCCAAAATCACTGTGCAAGCCTTTAAACTATATTTAATTTTGATAGAAGTGGCTTTAACTGCACTTTTAGCTTATAGTGATTCTGCGCTGTAAAGGAGGAAAACATGACTGATCTAAATCTCAGGGATCTGATCCAAATGTGGAAAAAGCAAACACAATCAGTTCTCTCTCTGGCCGCTAATCCAGCCTTCCGTAGCTTTATTGCTGTAGCCCTCTATCCAGTAAAACCCACGTTTGAATGCCACATTTCATAAACTAATGTTTATTATGGAGAGAAGTCTCAAGTTTAGATTAATCCATGATTTGGAGAGCCCTTTGGGGAACTGATTCAACTGCATTCCAGTTCAGCCTTTACACCAAGAGAGGTGTGTCCTCAGGTTTACCAGTGTATTCTCATGATTCCAAAAAATGTGGTAGTAATACCACTACTACTGTTAATAATAAATATTAATAATAGTAAAATATATTAATTGTACTCTACGAATATTTCCAGTTCAAAGTTGTAATAATTCTGTTATTATTATTATTATTATTGTTATACATTCAAAGATGTTTGTAGAATTTGGTTACCCATTTACTAAGTGACAATACTTGCTGCATCTTATCAATAGAGGAAAATAAGGGAGAAAAACGTTTGTAGAAAATAAAGCAAGGAGAGCAGACAATCATCTGATACCCGCACTCCAGCTGTCCGATACACCACTTTAGATACTCCAACTTATTTTGGATCATTTTAATGTACTTGCTGTAATATCCAGAAAACTGATCCTGTACTCCTATAGAATCTTAATTGTGTATAAAAACTTTCACACTGTGAGTGATGGACTTAAGTTTCTGCTGACTCACATGTGGACCCCGAAGAATTGCACAGCACATATATACGAGCTGTCACTCTTACACTTGCTGTACACAGACTGTTATGCTATAAACCGGTTTTTAACAAACACTTCTCTGTCTCTGTGTGTTTCTTCTTTATCAATGTGGAGCTATTTTATTGTGTCCCTACACGAACTTCTTGAAGTACATGCCTTGCAGGATGAACTGAGCAAAGCGCCCCCCCAAATGGTTTGGTCCGTCAGTCCTGAAGCTCTTTGGCGACCTCTGCCGTAGTGCTCGCTAACATACGCTTTGGCTGAGCGTTGCCATAGTGATTAAGGCGTTCTCTGCCGATGTCAAAGGATTAAAACGACGAGCCAGTCTGATATCTTATACAAAAAAATTAAACATCTAAATTTAAAACATTATATTCGCCTTTTCTTGTACAATGTGTATGTAACTTATTTGTTTCGTGTGTGCGGCTCCTTTAAATCATTAGCTGACTGCGCACATGCCTGTACAAAATGTCTGTAGCAAACGGAAAAGCAACGAATTACACATGAATACGCTACGCTTCATCATATTTTAAATATATTTAGGTGGTCTACTTGGCTAAGGGTACAAATAACGAATAACGCGTCAGAAAAAGTATGTTAGTGTTAGTCTCAGGCGACAGAAGTGTGTGACCAGTGGTCCTAATTTAGTCCGGTTAGGAACGGATGCCTTTCGGGAGGAAAAAAAAAACTGACCGGGTTTATTTTTTATTTTTTATAAATTTTGTCCCGAGTCTGGCACGGTTCTAGTCGAAGAATCTGGAAAGACACGCAACGGTAAGATGGTTCACAACCGATCCAATTTTGTTTTCTTTTCTTTAAGAAACGGTCGCGAACGAAGCTGAAGTCGGCTTCTTATGCGCCAGCTAAGTGTTCCGATTTTTCCCGTTCCACCTTAAATGGTGCAGCAGCTACGTTCTGGCGACTGAGGCCTGAGGCGCCAGAATGTAACTGCTGCACCATTTAAGGTGGACCGGGAAAATTCGAACAAGAAGCTGACTTTAGCTTCGTCCGTCGCGTGCGCTTGTTTCGTATTTTTTGTTTTTTTATTTGTTGGTTTTTGTTTCTTTTTAACGTTTCGTGCTTCGGCCGCGTGAGCGCGCGTGAGCGTCAGAACTCGTTTCTTTGTCCCGCGCGGTCGCGAGTGGCGTTCCAGCCTCGTTTGAATGTAACGTTCGGCGTAACGGCCCCAGCGTTACCGACATCTAAGCTAACTTCTCCGCTTTGGTTTTCTGAGAGGTTTGGTCGCTATAAGCTTCACAGTCAGGTCGCGGCTGTGTAGAAAACCCTCTTATGGCATTTCCACGAGCGTGGCTGTTCTTCAGGAGTGCTGAACTACCGTTATTTCAGTTTTTATGCCTAAACGCCGCCGCTCGGGAGTTTAGATCCATAAGTAACGTTACAGTTAACGCATCTCAAATTCACAAGTTTTGGACAACCGGCGACACCGTGCAACGTCATTTTATTATTGTAGCTAATTATGATACTAATCCTACTACTATTTCTAATAACAGTATTTCTTCTTCTTCTTCTTCTTCTTATTATTATTATTATTATTATATTATTATTATTATTATGGGATATTTAGTAGGGGAGTGAAATCATCCATCTACGCCGGTATACAGGCGTGTAGACTGCTGTGTCCAGTGTCTCTGGATGAGAGGGCTGTTTTGGTGTCAGCTCTCTGACGGGACGATGGCTGATTGAATTGTAGTTAGATACGTTTTAGAGAGAACGCGCATAAACTAAAACTTTGAGTCGGGTCTGTTATCCACTAGTAGTAGTAGTGCAAACGTATTCCTCACGTTAAAAGGGTAACTCCACCGATTTTTCCACAGTTTTGCATAATTCCGTCGTTGCGATGTAAACAGTCATTCAGAGTGTTTTGATATGAAGTGGTCCGCTCTAGAGAAACTTACAGACTCAGATTTCTTTATGGTGGTGGTGATGGAGACCAGGGGTCACCATGTCTACAACGCAAAAACAGACATTTTATTTAATGTCCGAAACGACCAGTGAACCTACACGTGTCGCCTGCGTTTATAATTTTGGTTCTAAGTTTCTCTTAAACGGAGCACTTCACATTAACCCACTCTGAGTCAACTTTACATCTTAACCATTTAATTATGTGGAACTTTTGGGTGACTAAATATCACAATTTAGCGTGACTGAATATTTTTAAATAAGTGTCTATATGGGTGCCATTCCATTAGTTATAAGTCGCCAGGTAACGTAGCAAGGCCTTCAAGTCCTGTGTTCGAAAACGTTTTCGGTCTCGGTACTCTACTGCAGGTGCTGTTCCTATATTTTAATCAGTTGATGCTGATTGGCCAGTAAATTTTACACTGGTTGATCCATTTTAACATGTTTTACTCATGGTAGGTTTCTACTTTAAATATAGCTGTATATAGTTGGAGGGCGTCTCTCGATATATCTTGTTAAACATCATTGCAATATAAGCAGTGCTCGTGTTGAGAACGATTATAAGGACATTGTTACATATTACGTAACTAAAACTGTAATTAGTATCACAACCAAAAGAATTACACCCTTGTAGGTTGGGGTGGACGTAGAAACCTCGCTCAATTTCTGTATGTTGTTGGTGAAATCTTATGAGTCTGTTTGGCAGTTTGTGGTTTGTCACATTTTCTGCTGTTGATGGTTTCTTGAAAATTGCTCAATTAGAGTTTTGATTTTATTCATTACATAAAAAACATCATTATCATTATTATTATTATTATTATTATTATTATTATTATTACTAATAAAATTGAGTATAGTATATTGTAACGTAAAATGTGTCTGACTTCCTCTCTTCCCCATAGAATCAGTAGTCATGTCTGGCATTGCTCTCAGTCGACTGGCACAAGAGCGTAAAGCATGGAGGAAAGACCACCCTTTTGTGAGTGTCTATCTATGTATGTATGTGACTGTTGAACAACTCAAAATCTATTATCTGTTAAAATGACTATTAAAAAACTCAAATCTTGGGGTACTCATGAACAAATTAAAGGAATAAGTTTGGATAGATTATATTTATAAGTCATATTGAGGTGATAACATCGAGTTTCATATTCATATATAGTGCTAATGCAAGAGCAAAGCATTGCTTATTGAGAATAGAAATTGAATTGTTCTCACTGGTAGTGCATGAAAGTGTACATATAATGCACTAATATCAAACAGTTTAAATCCCTTGCTCTCTCACTACCTCAGTGACTTTTTGCTGGTGCATAGCTGCAAAGCTTTGCCTCTAGCCTGCTAAATTATATGCCTATAAGGCATACATTACTAAAAGTATGTAAAAGTGTAGTTTGGGAAAGGTAAGCAATGCCTTGTGTATATAAGTGCACAAACTTTACCCTCACATTTGTTATATCAGTGTAGGTAATCACTTACAGCATTAATGCTTTGCATCAGCATTAAGAAACAATTATATCAAAACATCCACAGTACGTAACAGCTAGGCACCAGCTTTACTGGAAAGCACAGAGTTAGGAAAGAGGCAGTTTCATAAAGAAGCAATGAGGAAAAAGCACAAAGGTGTTATTGTTGCTGACTATAGATTTGTCTTGGCCTTTTGCAATGGAAAAATAGAACTAGTGAAGACAGTTTATAGCATGATAGCATAGCCAATTTACTTGTTTGTGGAAGTGATACTGTCAGAGTATCAGTGTAATTGAATTCTAATTTGGCTTGGTAGTCATCCTTACAGGACACTTACGTATTTGCTGTGAAAACAGTAAACTCATGCATTCATTATTCAGAAATGAGCCTTATTTTAATGGTCTGTTCTAGGGCTTTGTTGCTGTGCCAACCAAGAATCCTGATGGTACGATGAATCTGATGAACTGGGAATGTGCCATTCCAGGGAAAAAGGGGGTAAGGCTCACTTGTTTACTAGGTATTTTACAAGTACTAAAACCCTGTACACTGTATAAAATGTTTCTCTCTGTCTCCACCATGTTTTTATTTGTTTCACTTGTAGACTCCTTGGGAGGGAGGTCTGTTTAAGTTAAGGATGCTCTTCAAAGATGACTACCCTTCATCACCACCGAAATGTATGTTTAACAAATGTCCACAAAATTTTTGCTTCCCACAGTATTCATGGTATGCTCTTCACAGCTGAAAATATGAACATACTTGCTTGTAGCGTTGGGTCCCTCTAGAAATAACAGATATAAAAAATTTTAAAGAAAGATTGTGGTTTTTGTGGGTGTTTCAAAATTACACACCGTTATAATTTTCGTCCACTTCTAGAACAGTGCAAATAAGTAGTGGCTGGTAACATCTCTGCTCTTTTATCTGTTCTCAGGTAAATTCGAGCCTCCTCTGTTTCATCCTAATGTGTACCCATCAGGAACCGTCTGTCTCTCCATTCTAGAGGAGGACAAAGACTGGAGACCTGCTATCACAATCAAACAGGTAACATGCACATTTCTGCAACATAGACCTTTGTACAGTGGAAACCATGCATAGACCGTTAAGAGTGAGCCTGTGATGTGTGTATGTAAGGTTGAATCATAGGCAGATGTTGTAGTCAGCTAGTTTTCTCGCTGTCCTCTCTATTTCTGCACTGTTATTGCAGTATTGTCTCCCAAATATGTTGTGTAGAACTAAGGTATTTTCTGTAGTGATGAACATTATGCACTCAAGATCCAGGAGTCCTGGAGGTGCAAGCTTTCACTGAGCACACCAAACGGGCAGCTACATCACATTCACATGGGAGAACATACAAGATAGCAAGCTGGCCTTTTAAGACTGCCATAGTAATAAAAGAAGACAGAAGCTTGGGAACCCGCTTATACCAACTAGTATATTCTGAAGGAACTTTATTTATTCGTAAGGGACACAAAAACAATTGCATGGCCCAAATTCGAGGCCTCTCTCCTCAAGTCAGGATGCAGCAGTCTATCTAAGCAGACAAATTTGGTGGGGTTATATTGGCAACAGTAAGTTTCATGATATTGCAGATGTGAGTCAGCCACTGAGGTTTAAAAGGTGAGGAATGTGGTAAAGCATCTTCCAGTTCCAGTCTTTTTGAATCCCTACTACTTGATAGTTTAATGACTTGAATGACTGAAAACTTTGAAACTTTGAAAACTTTGGGTGAGTGTTAAAATCTGTAAGACAAGTGGCATTTGTCAGTTTGAACATAGCATGATAATTTGCACTGAGAATGGTGCGGGCTGGCCGTCCTGTGGACAAAATCAGCTTGTGGATCAGAGTAGTTAAAGAAGAATGTTTAGACTCATGCGACAAGGCACAACCAGGCTAATCACACAGTGCAACAGTGATATTCAGAATTTCCTTTAAGTACCACTTATCAGACTGTCTCGAATGGGCTACAACAGTCAAAGACTGTGACATGTGGCAGTGTTGTCAGTGAAGAAGGAGGAAGTGCCGCTCTGAACATCAAAACTGTACTTTTGAGGTGTGGGTGTGTCTGATTGCTCTAGTGTATCTCAACATCATTACTGACGAAGTTTGTCCCCTCATGGCTATAAATTATCCACAGAGGGATGGACACTTCATAATGCACTTCATAATTATTCTACATAATTGTAGAATTCATGCCCAGGCAATTCAGTGCTGTTCTAAAGGCCAAACAAGGAGGACAGGACATAGGATAGGTGTAGGTGATAAACTGGCAAATGTATATGGCATGTGAATATGAGCACTGAACTCATGTATGACTTCCAATCGAGTCTTGTTGAATTATTTCAAGTGTGTTTCTCCTTTTTATAGATTTTGTTGGGCATCCAGGAGCTTTTAAATGAGCCTAACATTCAGGATCCAGCCCAGGCTGAGGCCTATACCATATACTGGTGAGACACACATACATATTGCTTGTTCCCACCTTGCATTGGTATGTTTCACTAGATACTTTCGCTAGATTCCATTTTTATATATATACACCTGGCTTCAAGTGAAGTCAAAGTAGTTAGGGGACTGCCCAATGAATTGGACATTTTCTAGGTTATCCCATTGTCAAAATCGTTGAAGTGCAGTGGAACTTTCGTTCCCTCAAAGTTCCCATAATGCACCATGTGGTTTCTCGCTTGTCTCTCGGCCTTGAAAAACTTTCACACTTTGTCATTATCAGTTTTTTAGTAGCTAAAATTTTAATTCAGAATTTTTGCAACACGGTAAGTGAGCTTACCGGTCAGTGTTGCTGGTACTACATCACTGTGTACTGTCTCCTGCTGTCTCCATATTTGTGTCACACGTAATTGTCAGTGTCCAAGTGTTTCTGCTATCAGGGACCTAGCCAGCATCCAAAGTTGTATTCGCTACATACAGGTCTGGTGAGCGAATTTAGACACAGCCTCAACTTCTGACAGTAGTAGCTCTGATCTAGGTGAGTGTAATGATGTGTTTTTCACTGTGTGACTTTGTGTTTTCAGTCAGAACAGAGTGGAGTACGAGAAGAGAGTCCGAGCACAAGCCAAAAAATTCTCGCCCTCGTAGATGTGGTGGACGGATGGATAAATGGAGGGAGTGTGTCAACACGTTCTTTTCTCCTTCCCTCTCTCTCTCCTTTTTGGCTGGGACTGAAACGACTCAACACGATGTCTGTGCCATCTGTCCTGACCTCCTCAGGCTCCACCCCCGATAGTGATGTCACAAACACAGCCCCAACTCTGAAAAGCCTCAGCAGAACAGTCCCCGCCTTCCGCTTTCTTACTGGCCAAAACCCACAAATCAAAAACGGGCTTTATTTTTTCAGTTGAAGCAAATATGGAGTGACTCTCTTTGGATTGAAATTCTTAACTTTCTGTGCAGGTGGTGTGAATGAGAATGTGAGTGTGTATGTTTGATCTTATTTTAATGTTGAATTTCCCTTGGTCATTTTTCTTCATGACTCTGTGTGTGCACGCGAGTGAGCGAGCGAGTGTATGTTTATGTTCAGTAGCTCTGGTCAGATTGGTTGATCTCTACCATGTAAAACTGTGTGAATGAGTGCAACAGTGCCTCGTGATGTGCAACTGCTGAGACCAGTTTTGCTCATGCCTAGCTTACTTGACCTTGGTTGTTAAAGCTGTTCATTCACCATAGAATTAGCTCTGGAGTTAATTAGGCACCCAGAAATTTGGCTGTGTCAGGAAGTACCAAGTGGCTGGCACTTTGAAGCATGCTAATGCTGGTAAAAGTAATGACTAATTGCGAAGTTTGGATCATCGTAGGGTCAGACTACTCTGATTCACCCAGATAGCTTTTGTTTGTTTTGTTTGTTAATGATGGGAACATATGTCCTGCGCTCTTTGTTGGTTTAATAAAACACTTTCTATAAAAACAACCTGCCTCAATCACAGAGGTTGACTGTTTTGTCAAAGAGTGGAACACAAGCTTACCATCCTTGAATATATATATATATATATATATATATATATATATATATATATATATATATATGTATGTATGTATGTATGTATGTATGTATGTATGTATGTATGTATGTATGTATGTATGTATGTATGTGTGTGTGTGTGTGTATATGTGTGTGTGTGTATATGTGTATATTTATATATGTGTGTGTGTGTATATGTGTATGTATATATATATATGTATATATATATATATATATATATATATATATATATACACATATATGTGTGTATATATATATATATATATATATATATACACACATATATGTGTATATGTATGTATGTATGTATATGTGTATGTATATATGCTGGACAATTTTAATATTATCAACTAAATGATGACACTGTAATGCGACTGTATTTTCTGTTTGATTTGGTTTGATCTTTTTTTTTTTTTGCACAGACTGCTGTTCTCAGCTAACGGCTAATGAGTTTTAACATTTTTTTAGGGTGTATTTGGATTCCTAGTGTTTTCATCTTTGGCTCTCTAGTGTATCAAGCCTTTCGTTCTTTGTGCCACTCATGTTAGTGTGGTGATTTTGAGTGTGAGGTCAGAGAATAAGCTTTTTAAAGATGAAGGAGCAGAGTAGAACAAAGCGCTGTATGAATTTTAATGAGGCCACTGATTAATACATCTCTAGTTTAGAGATGGCTACCATGTAGAGTATGTAAATCTCATTATTGTTAATAGTGCAGTTCTCCTGAATAGAATACATGACCATTGGTAACATTTAACAAAATACTTTTCTTTGTATATGTGTAATTTATGAATAATGAATAACACACCTGTCTGCATAGCCATAACCTTACTGAGGTCACATTAGAATGAAGGTAAGTTACGTACTATGTCATAAATGTGAACAGAAGCCTTCTGTGAATCATAAGATTCAAAGAAGCATCAAAATTTGCATAAAATGTTGCGCTGGTCTGAGTGGAGTTTTTAAACACCTCAGTGTCACTGCTGGACTGAGAATAGTCCACCAACCAAAAATATCCAGCCAACAGTGACCTGTGGGCAGCATACTCTGACCACTGATAAAAGACTAGAGGATGACCAACACTAACTGTGCAGCAGATGAGCTGTCGTCTCTGACTTTGCATCTACAAGGTGGACTGACAAGGTAGGAGTGTCTAATAGAGTGGACAGTGAGTGGACACCAAGTTTAAGAACTCCAGCAGCACTGCTGTGTCTGATCCACTCGTACCAGCACAACACACACTAACACACCACCACCATGGCAGTGTTACTGCAGTGCTGAGAATGATCCACCACCCAAATAGTACCTGCTCTGTGAGGGTCCATGGGGGTCCTGACCACTGAAGAACAGGGTAAAAGGGGGCTAACAAAGTACGCAGAGAAATAGATGGTCATAATGTTATGCCTGATCGGTGTGCATATATATTGGACATGGACTTTATATTAAAATTATTTTGCTTTGAGTGACTCCAAACCTTAATAATGTATATTTTCTTAAAACAAATGACTGAACACTCCATTTTGTAACACTACCACATCATAACAGTACCGAAACTTTACCAAATGTTTCAGTACTGACTGTTTAAATAGTCACAATGTTAGTTCATTTTGAGCAGAACCCAAAAATGCAAACATAGCTCTGAACAGTTTTTCACACATAAAGTCTTTTTCATTAAAACACAAAGTTTACTTAACTGCAGAAAATGTGTGTTTTGGTAATGACATTTCTTAATGTTACACACACATTTTCAGACTTTGGGACACATTTACTTCAAAACAATGAGATCTAACTGCTCCATGACGGTCAGGAGGGACAGGGATGCAGTCTCACTTCCTGCAGGGGTGTGGCTAAAAAGGGTCCGCCCATGAACTAAAACTTTTTGTATTATGGTAGTGACATAAAAAAGTGCAACAGCAGTTTTCAATAAAGCTTTTTTATTAAAAAATTAAACTCATGATAAATCTTTCAACCTCAAATCGAAAAGATCCTTCAGAAAAAATAAGAAATGCAAAAAAAAACAAATATTTTCATAAGTTGAAATTAAGGGGTTTGAGACACAAAATGATGATTTTTTACAAATTAAGCACATTATTATCTCAGTTAATGCCTTTGGTTTAAATAGATCATAACATAATCCTTGTAAATACCTTAATACTTAATTGTTAATACTCAATTGTTAATTGTTACTTAATACTGGAGTGTGAACTAACTAACTAACATGTTACCTGTTGCAAGCTTTATATGCCCATGTTGAAGTTAGAGTTTAAATCCATAAAATATGAAGAAATACATCCATGTATATACACAAAACAAAGACTGTTTTACAAAGCCATGTGTGATGTTTCTGCATTAAATCTTGCTTTGTGACTGGTTCTCAGTGTAATTGAAAGAAAAAAGAAAAAAAAGAAAAACTCCTCAAGCCTTTTATAACTGAGCAGCTGGAAAGAAGACATAAAAGCATGTAGATCTAATAGCCTATCTTTCCTCAGTCGACTAATGAATTGATTACCTATCGTAAACAGGCAGGGTGAGCAGCAAAACAATATTACAGCACTGGGCCTATTGGTGCTTTCTGAACATAAGCAATCTACTTAATCTACTGTCATAGGTAAATATGGTTTTTTATCATACACCAAAATAAAGTTTTGGGGTCTATAGTGGTGGTATAGTAGTGGCAAAAAGTGCAATTTGGTTCATACATTCATACAAGGTGCCTATTTAAGTGAGAATAGGTTAACACATTTACAGCGAACAAATTTATATATGGCTTTTGCGTATTTTATTGCACAGTTTCTATTTTCTCAAATGTACAATTTCTGTGCACTAAAATTTGTTCAACATATCGGAAAAAATGAAACAAAATGTGTGCCACAATCATTTTCTAATATGTTAACAACGTGATTATCATATCCCCAAATTAACAGTAACTGTGCTTTAAAATGTGTTCTCTGTAAAAGATGTGTTCATTTATTTTCACTTAGAAAAGCAAAAACACATGTAATTTGACCAGGGTTCCCAAACTTTTGCATAGTTGCTACATTCATGGTAAGTTGATAGTAAGATTGAACAACAGTATGTCATTGTATCACTGTGCCTAATAACACACTTCCCTGTAATCAAATCACTGTAATGTACAGCCTTAAATGGCATATTGCTTTAAGAAAACACACTGCACTCCAGTGTAAAAACAAACGTGTCTCTGAAATGTTGCGCTTTGTACAATAGAGCCAGGGCTCAAAGAGGAACGAAAACAAAAAACAGGACATTGATGGTATTTTGTTAAGTGAAACCAAAAACATATTCATCCTTAAATATTCTGTAACAGTAAAGTTTATTTGAAATCTCTGCTAATGCTTAATAACATGATTTTTTGTTCCGTGGAGTTGCGTAGTAGTGCCATAGTACTCTAGAGACCATAAACTAGCTGCCTTGGTCTCAGTCTCACTCATCTTCGACATCATTCAAACTCGGTCTTGTCTCACTCTCCGGGTGAAGTGAACTCAGAAACTGTTTTTGAGGACAGCTGAGTGTGATGTCTCCATCAGAGGATACTGGACACTGAAGTTTTTCCTATTATTATTGGCTATTATTGACCTTTAAACACATACAAACACAAAAGCTTCTGTGGCCCACCTGCTTGGTGTTGTTTGGCAGCTACCAAGTGCTGAATGTTAGGCCGTAGAGAGAAAATACATATTTAGATACATATTCGCTCTGTTTAGTCTCACATAAATACACGTTTTCAGTTCTCATGCATGTGAAGCCCAAAGATATAAAAACAATATAATACAACATACAAAATACGCATTTTTTTTTTTCAGAAAACAATAAAATTTCTCAGTTTCAACGTTTGATATGTTGTTATTGTACTGTTTTCAATTAAATATAAGGTTTAAATGATTTGCACATCATTGCTTTCTGATCATTTGCACATCATTGCTGTTTTTATTTACATTTTGCATAGTGTTCCAATTTTTTTGGAAAAGCAGTTTTACATTCACTGCTTTACATCCTTTGTTTTTGGTTATGCTTGCACTGAAAATATAAATACATTTAATACAGATACAATTAATGAGCCCTGTATAATTTTTTTTTTTGTGGATATAATGAACATGTGTGGTATTTTAAATTATGTTTGGTTAAATGTCTATATTGTAGCTATTTTTTTCAGTAAAAACTGTCCCCTAGCAGTACCACCACCACAGCCCACAGGTTGAAAACCACTGTTGTACACTACCCGTTGAGAAATAACAATCTAATTGATCCTTTTCATGATGGCTTATCTGAGCACTTTTTTTGTTGATGTTCATTAGTTTCAAAATTCAAACATCCCCTGAGAGCAGATCAGAATGTTAATGTTTTCATTTAATAATAAAAACGGATGTTGTTTGGTTCGTGTTCAGTTGACTTTAAGTGGTTATTCTGAATAAGATTTAGAGAAGGAAGGACAATGCAAAGTTTATAATTATTTATAAAAATAAATTAATTAAAATGTTTTAGGCTATATATCATTTAATGTTATATTTCACAAAATATATTGTAATGTAATATTATGCAACAATATATATCTATAATATAATGCAAATTAATTCACAACTGTGTATATATATATATATATATATATATATATATATATATATATATATATATATATATATACATACTCACACACTTTTTTTATCTGGTCTTGGCCTGGAGTTGTACTTGGACTTGCCTCTAGTAGTCTTGATCTCAACACTAGCGCATAGTCACAGTATGCTGACTACTGATTGATCACAAGCCTACACAGTGAAATGTAAGTGCGCTTGTACTCATTACATTGAAGTAAAAGTATACATTACACAAATAGCCATGCTACACTAACAACCTCTAGTAAATTATAATATGTTAATATTCTGGTTCTATAAGATACTAAAAGCAGTGCTACGTAGAATATTTTAATGAGAACTGAAAGAAGTAGCATTACTGAGTCAGGTGTGCGTTCGCTGCTGCGAAGTCACTGTGTAAATCCCACATAGTAATGTAAAAGTCAGAGGTGTCGGGTCAGATTTGGTGGGTTTTTTTGGACCCTGTCTTACATATTTATGTATTAACATCTGGCTCAATGTGTATGTGTCATGATGACAATAGTAGTTCCTTTACTTACATCCTCAGAAGACATGTCCTTCACCAAGTTCACTTTCTAAACTCTTTCAATGCACTCACATCAGATTTATCTGCTCATTGAGTTCCGAAGTACAACTAGCGTTACAGTATGTTGCGGTAGTTATTTCACCAGAGAGGTCTCCAAATGCCTAAAACTAATATAGTGCAGCTTTGAAACTGTATAGCTGTATTTTGAAGCAACCTAAAGGTTTATAAACAGGTTTTTTTGTGGTGGGTGGGGGGTTGGGTGTTTCGGGTTCAGGAACACTATATTGGGGTTGGAACGCAAGAGCAGAAACGTTTATATATTGGTTCTGCTCATAGTGAATTTTGCAGTTTCGTTCCTGAGCCCTCAATACAGCAAACATGAAACAACAAGCTGCTTTTGTTAGCTGCAGCAAACTGAAAATATTATTTAAAGACCAGCTATAAAGTCACCGCTGTCCTGTCCTATATACATATATATATATATATATATATATATATATATATATATATATATATATATATATATATATGTATATATATATATATGTATATATATGTATATATATATATATATCCTGTATTATTTGGGCACAGCAGCTGCCCTTTAAATTGCATGAGAATTTCACAATTAATGGACCAATAGAAATGCTCCAAACTTGCTTGGAATAAAATCTCTTTACATTAACTTACATTCAAATTTAAGAAAGTTTTTGACCTCTCCTGTTAACATTTTGGAGATGTTTGGTTTTTTTTTTTGTTTGTTTTTTAATAGCAATGAAGTGCAAAATAGAATTGAGTATAAGTGAGGAGGTCAAAAAAGGAGCAGAGAGTGTAGAATTCATATGCTGTACCGCTAGTTGGTCGCCTGTTCAGTGTGAGTGTGAGAGAGTGTGCAGTAATCCTCGCTGCATGTCACACTGCCCGTCTCTGCTGCTGCGAAGTCCTCCAGCCAGCTGCTGAAGCTGATCTCCGTCCCTGCAGGTGAAAGGAGCATGCTGGGAGACACAAATGGGGCTGCAGATGTAATGAAGGGGTGCTCAGATTGATCATGCACACTTCTCATCTTCTCATAGTGGACAGGGCTAGGTGAAGGGGTGGAGTCTGAATCTTCAATCATGCTGTCAATCTTTAGAGACTCCTCCTCCTGCAGCAGCTCATTCGCGATCCCCGGCAGCATCGCACATCTCTGAAAACATGCAGACACGGGCTGTGACTGAAATGCATCACAGCTAGAGCTTAAAACCTAACCCTAACCCTAGCCCTAATCCTAATCCTAACCTTAACCTTAACCTCAACCCAAAACCTAATCCTAATCCTCATATGTTTTTGACATGTTACTGAGAGTCTGTTGAGTGTTTGTTTCACTCAAAATAAAGTGTCCCCACAAATTGCTACAAAATAATTAGATTTACTCCAAAAAAAGCTGAAATTGACAAAAAACACTTTCCATTGTTCCTTATTTCACTAATAATAATACAGTACTTTCTTTGTACACTCAGAACTTAGTGTATCTGTGGTATGAACAAATTTATTGGTACCCAAAACTTAATTTTGTAGTGCACACTTTGGAAAGAATAACTGAAATCAAGCCCTTCTTACAGCCATGACTACTTTTCTAGTACCTCTCTGTAGAAATTTTTGGCTACTCTTCTTCTGCAGTCTGCTTCAGGTTACCCAGATTTGAAGGGTGCCTTCTCCCAGCTGCTGCTTTGAGATCTCTGGGCCCTACATTGTGCTCCAAGAGTCTTTGGTAATGTCTGGATTTCCTGATGCCATGCACACATTTAAGGCCCCCACTGCCAGAAGCAGCAAAGCAAAGCCAAAACATCTGTGAACCTCCTCCATGTTTGACTATAGGAACTGTGTTCTTTTCTTTAAAGGCCTCATTTTAATTTTCTGTAAACAAAACAATAATGTGCTTTATCAAAAAGATCTATTATGGTCTAATCTGTCCACAGGACATTCTGGCAGAAGGATTTTGGCTTCTTAAGGTAAGTTTTTGCAAATTCCAGTCTGGCTTTTTTATGTCTCTGCATCAGCAGTGGGGTCCTCCTGGTACAGTGCAATGGGCTGCAAACTTCTTGATGATGCATAAAGTGGACACAGGAACATTACAATCTCGGGAGATGTAATGTAAAATTTATTCAGGCTAAAAATATTTGGGTCATCATTAGAAGGCACTGCTTGATGAATAAAGTTGTTAAAGTGGAATTTAAAATTAATTTTGGTTGCTTTCTTATATAACTACATTAACTGATTTTCTGCATTTTATTTCTCTGTGATTTAATGGTGGTTGTTCTTGAGGCTAAACAGTAATTTAACAGGCACTGTCATTAAACACGTGAGGTTTTACTGGCACTCTGGGAAACACTTATTGAAGAATACTCAGTATTCTTCAGTAAGTGTTTTTAAAACAATGAATGTAAACAACAAAAAAAAGAAGTTACAGTAAGTTACATATCCTTTACAGAGAACACATTTCCATTTTTCCACAACATTTTCACAATTACAATTACTGTTTATTTGCTGAATTTAACACATTGAGCTAAAGTTAAGGCCCATTCTATAATTTACTTTTTTTTTTCCTCAATATGGTAAACTCAGCAAATAAATAGAAAGTGTGCACTAAAATTTGCTGGAAAATGCCATATTCAAGTGTGTTATCTGTAAGGATAAGTTGGCTTATTTTCACTTAGAAATTCAAGAAAATGTCATTTGACTGGTGTTGTTCAAACCTTTGCATTCAAATGTATAGGATAAAAATAGGTTGTCAGTATAATTCATATTTTTTTTAACAAGAAAACATTGTGCTAATTATTTTTAAATCATCCAGGTCTACTGTAGCATCTGAGGCTGAGACTAGGGCTACAGACACTCAATCAGAGTATAAATCAGACTCACTTTGAAATCTCTGATGTATGGAGTGGGACTTGGGATCAATACATGCTTCTTCCACCTGGATAAAAGAAACAGAAAAAAAGTACATGAATACATTACTACATTTCTACATTGCCATGAGGAACACTTACCTCTGTTTGTGTGTGTGTGTGTGTCAGAGAGAGAGAGACTCACCTGTAGTATGGGATGTAGGACAGCAGTAGGAATAATACTGGCAGTAGACAGAACACAGCGAACCAAATGCGGGAGAAAGACGAGTCCAGAGTTTCTCCTTCTACATACAAACAAATACATGCTTAAAACACTTTATGTCCAGGCTAATTTACTCACAGGGTCTATGTAACATTACATCTTTGAATTGAGCAAAACAGTACATGATTTCCGTTTTGCAGGTGTGCATTGATGAGTATGTAATTTGGAACATTTCTTCGTAAGAGAGCTCCACTGGTTGTGCATATCTAAATTCAGTAGAATGGTCCATATATGTTTTTTCCACTTTACCAAGTGTTTATAGTATGCAAATTCTCTTTTCTCTTACTGGAGACGGCCCTAGTTGTCCAGTGTACAGCAGGCCCCCAATGACTCCAAACTCCTCTGTAATGCATCTGGTTGGGCGCTGAGCGCACACAGGCCATATAGCTTGTGTGAGACAGAAAACTAGACATTTCCACAACCACATGTGTATCCACTGGATGGACATGAACGACCTGAAAAGCATACATACACTTTATTAGAAACAGCTTACCTTCCACTTACCTGTCACTTTATGAGCTCTGCCTATCTTATAGGTCCACTGAGTAAGTACACAATTACAGACTGTACAATTTATCAGTCATTCTCTACTCTATTCATTTTTGTTCAGTTTCTGGCTACAGGACAGCTGTTGACCAGGTATTATTTGGGTGGTGGATCATTCTCAGCACAGCAGTGACACTAGCTGGGTTTCTATCCACATATTTTTGTGCTTATTATGACATATAGAATAAAAATGACTTGATGGAAACAGCAAATATTGAATAAAAATATATAAAAGATGACTAAGCAGGTGAATCTGTTATCCCTGGCCAATGCTAGGAAACATGGCAGAAGGCAGCAGGTACCAGTGGACTAATGAAGAAATGAACACGTGCCTTATTAAAGCAGAAAACGTATCAGTTATTTTAGTCGGCAAACAGATATAAGGTGTCAGCTGACTTGAAACATATTTGTGGTACAGTAGTGTGTGTGTGGTCCTCGTATGAGTGTCAGACACAGCGGAGAGTTTTACATGCTAGGCTCGTTTGCTAGGTTGAGATTGGCCCACCACCCAAAAACAATATCCAGCCAAGAACGGCTCAAAGGCTAGTCTTGCAGGTCAGCCTTCTGCCTATCTTCAGAGAGTATGGTGTATTTTGATATACCATGGCCAAGAACTGTCTACTTTGAGAGGTAAGGGCCACGACCTACAAAACAACCAATCACAGACAAACACAAACTATGTTTCAACAGATAAGCTATAGTTTCAAACTGAACACCAGCAATGGAGCAACAAGGCAGGGATTTCTGATAAAGTGACTGGTGAGTGAATGTGCATTTAGAAAAAATGCATGTAGGCCCACCTGGCCATTAGCGTGTATGCTGAGTTCGTACTGGAGGTTTTGTATGAGCGATGCGTTTTCCTGGTATCCACTCAGCCAATGAAAAACAACGCGATCAGTCTTCCATAGCAAGGACAGATTCGAGGGAGGAACGGGACGAACTGCAACACACACACACACATACACACACACACAAACACACATATTGGAGTTTATTACAGTATACTGCAATCACTCTTACCAAAAGAGACAGTAGTGTTAAGAGCTTTTTCCCCAAGGCAGCTAAAAACACTACCACTATATAGGCGAAAGTATATGGACACCTGACCAACATGTGTGAGTTTGCTGAACATCCTATTCCAAAACCATGGGCATTAATACGTAGTTGCCCCACTTTTCTCGAAAGAGTCTCCACAAGATCAAAAAAAGTCAAAAGAGTCCACTTGTACCACTTGTACAAGAATCGATGTTCCGCTTCACAATCAACATTCAAGCACATCCCAAAGGTGTTAAGTGGCGTTGAGGTCAGGCTCCATGCAGACCACTGTAATTCGTCCACACCAAACGCGTCAAACCATGTCTTTATGGACCTGTGCACAGAGGCACAGTCATGCTGGAACAGGAAAGGATCTTCGCTAAACTGCTGCCACAAAGTTGGAAGCAACTGTCTAAAATGTCTTTGTATGCTGTAGCATTAACATTACCCTTCACTGGAACTAACAGCCTGAGCCTAAACCCTGAAAAACAGCCTATTATCCCTCCTCCACCAAATTTATTGTTAGCACTATGCATCCCAGTAGGTAGCATTCTCTGAGCATCCACTTAACCCAGATTCCTTCCTCAGACTGCCAGCATGTTTCATCGCTCCATAGCACGTTTCCACTGCTCCAGAGCCCAGTGGCAGCATGTTTAAACCACTCCAGGTGACGCTTGGAGGCTTAGGTGCAGCTGCTTAGTCATGGAAACCCATTTCATGAAGCTCCTGATGCACAGTTCTTGTGCTGAGGTTGCTTCCAGAATTTGGAGTTTGTGTGGTCTCCTGCTTCAAGTGCGTAGCGGGAGGAGGACCTGGCCAATATAAAATACACAATGACCAGATAACCCTGAGTCTGCAACACTAATGGACCACCTCACAAAATCACTTTTGCAAACAATTTGGGAAAGAATCCACCCCTACAAGAAGGGTCTGGCTGCAGACATACACTCTCAGCCTGACGTGTACCGCCAGCCTATTGATGATGTCAGTGCACGCTCTGCCACGCTAGTGTTTTTGTTGGGTTTATGAGGAAAAACAGCGAACCACGTACTGTTGGGCAACAAGAGTTACACTGAACATATATTAATGTGGCCATGCTGAAAATAAGGTAATTAAGTATGGAAACTTTCAAAATAAAACTATGATGATAAGACATGAGTGTCGGGTTTATTAGCAGAAAAAACAAACAAGCTAAACTCCGAAACTCATGAAAGCCATGCTGAAGACGATTAGAACCGTTAGGAATAAAACCTGATGATATTGATTCCTAATGGGTGTTGGCTTGATGGTTGCCATTAGAGACCATTAAAAAAAAACAAACAAATGTCTGGAATCAGTCCCAAAACACCCGATTAAAGGATTTGAATCCTTTTTACTGTGATATCAGCCCTCAGGGAAACACAGAATAGCATTAGTGACTACTGAAAACCACCAGGAACCAACAGACACTTTTAATAGGTTTTATGACTTTTTTGAACAGGGAGGTACATTAAATGTAATCATCTAGCCGTGTTATGGACGGAAAATGGATTAAGTGACGATATAGCTGAGCAGAAGTAGCCAAACGTTAACGTGTTGTTGGGCTGCGTCTGCCATTGTGGCAGAGGGTGCATGTGCACGTGACGTCACTGGGTCTGAGGGTGCATCTGGCTGAGAGTGCATGTCTGCAGCCAGACTCTATTGCTCCCTACACCTCTCTCTTTCATCTCTCCCCCACTACCCTCTGCACATGAGTGCATTGCATTGGTTATAAATTCCTTCAGGTCCTTTCACAAACTGAATCTTAAAAGCCCAGCTTGCTCTCCTGCTCTCTTGCAAACTAAATGACATGCCAACTTTAATCGAATACTAAATCGAATGTATCCCCTTTCCTAATTGATAATATCTGTTAAACCTGTAGGGAATTTTAATAGGTATTTTATGTTTCTTAAACTGTAACCCAATTTCATTCACTTCATTCATGTGAATCATGTTCTAACCTCATATTTGCATTCCACTTTTTTGTTTTTTTCAGAATTCTCATTTTCTTTCCTTAGTAATCATGTTTCTTTTGGAAGCAGGCTTGTTTCAAGTAGCTTTATGCAACCATTGTGTGAAATTAGAGCACTTCAAATATATTAGGTTGTATGTTCATTAGTTTCTGGTTATATTTACCTTTGAAACAGTCATAAATATATATGAAATGACATGCTTATAATGTTCCTTAACTTAATGCTATGCAACCATGCTCAGAAATCTATGTATGTGAAATTATTTTATGGTGAATTTGAGCAATTACTCAGACAAAAAGATTGCATATTCATTTGGAAATTGAACGCAAAACCCTGGCACAGAAGTTTGCTACAGCGGCCTGGTGTGAAACTGCGGCCTGACTTTTCCAGCCACTGCTGAAGAACTGGAAAAGTCTGCCATCTTCACAAGACATCGACACAAGCCAGCTGACATTCACCACGCTCATTTGTCCTGGCCAGTTTTTGTGGTGTCTGGGGTAACGCCCCTATGGACTATGTGACCCAAAGACCCTCTTCTAACCAGCACACAGACCTGTGACTTTCCTCCCCAAGCTTTAAGGCTCTAAGGCACTCTCACTTCTGTAGCTATATGACTCAGTCTCAATGCTGTGTTACTCTGCCCCCTCTCCCCTTACTTTAAACCTAGATCAGTTACTACACTACCATTTATAGTCCATTCTGTATACTGCTCGAGCCCCATAAAATAGCTATTTCTGAGTTTCAGCTAACTACAGTATTTTCATCCAGCGAATCTCATGTCTCTAGTTTCTCTTTGCAAACCTATTAATCTATCATTTAGAGCTTATTTACCTGGTTATTAATAAATGACCCTTTATTTAAGTTATCACTTGTTTGGTTGTGTGAGGAATGTGTATCACAATCCGATTAATCGATCACTGGCTAAAAGTAAGTTATGTTTACGGTATAAGTGGGAAACAGGTGAATTAAGCAGCAGTTAATCGCTACACATCCTTCCTCTTGTTGTACCATGTGGATGTTACAAATGAGTTCTTTGCGAAATCCATTTGAAATGTAGTCCTGCTAAACTGATATTTATTTAATAATGCTTAGATTTTTTTGAATAAGCAGAAAGTATGTATCATTAAGCTAATAATTTCAAAAATGTTAATAAGGTTGAATTGGAATGATGACAGTTTAGGTTGTTGATTACCACTTGGGGTCAACATCAGTCATTTTGGTTTATTATCATCAAACAAATCCTTTTCCTGCTCGGAATTTAAATTTTGGAGGTAAACAGTTGTGTTAAAATATATTAGCTTTTCCCCGCTAGTATTCCTTGTTGTGTGGGAATGTTTGAAAAGTGGAACCAATGTTTCATACCTTGAGCTGCAGACATGAATCACACAAATGCCAGCTGCCTCCTTGTTGGGTAGATGCATTGCGTTGGCCAGATTCATTTTAATAATGTTCAGCTCCACTCAACTTTTAGACACTATGCATCCCCCAGACTCAATGCACCAGACCCATCATGCACTGCGCGGCCACGCTTGACGGAACCAATGCTTTTCATTAAAAAACAAATTGGATACGTTGCAGTGTGTTGGCATGCCAGAGCAGTGTAAATGCAGCGTCAGTGTGTCTACACACTAGAAGTTGAGGCAGTGTCAGAAATGCAGTCCTCCAGTGTATTTCAGTTATGATGCTGTGTTAGCTCAGACTAGAAATGTGCCTGTATGCAGTGAAAAGACGCATCGCCGAGCATTGAAAAAGTTAAAACCATTCCAACTTTTGCTGCAACAGATTCTGATGTTGAGGCACATCAACTAATCGAAACGTGTAGGCAGAAGATGGATGAAAATCCAAGATGGAGGACAGTATTAACGCTGTGGACCCTTTTCCTGTTCTATGTGACTTCATTGCCATCGCGGCTATTGTCTGTTTGGCTCTGTATAGGGCCATCGCCAAAATGTGCTTTCAGTGTCCCATATTTCTTTGTTTCTGGCCCAAATGTTTTGTTTCCCACTGGATGTCAAACTGTACATGCCTTCTAGACAGACAAGATCTACATGCGTTTATGCCTACCACTCCTTGTGTTGTCTAGTGTGTAGATACCCTTACGGTTACCCGGGGCAGATCTAGCAGGGCTAATATGACCCATTCTAGTGCCACAGTTTGTCCATAGAGGTTGCATTGCTATGTGCTTCATTTTATACATCTGTTAGCAAAGAGTGTGGCTGAAACACCTGAACTCTATAATTAGGTGGGGTGTTAGCCATGTATTGTATCTATGCAGGGATTTAACCCCCAGTTGCCAAAGCCATTACTCACTACACCATTTAATTATTGTGTAAGATTTAGTTATCTATGAGTGTGACAGAGTCTCTAAAATGTTATACAATATACAATATAATATACAATATATAAAAACTGGGTGTAGCAAATTATTAACACAGTTATTATTAACTTTATATTTAGTTGTTGTTAAAGATAACCACAGTATGGATTGTGATGCTTTCTCGAAGAGATTATCAGTGTTTTTATTGATGGGATTTCCAGTGTTGTGTTGATGTGTGACAGGCAGCCTGTAGTGCACCAGAGGGGTGTTAAAGTGCTATGACTCTTGTAGAACCCAAGCCAAAACACAAACACTATTTCAGAGGATAAGCTGAGCCTCACTGAAACTGATCTTTGAGAATGGAGAGGGCGATATAACACACAATTGTCATACATGTGTTTCTAAGAGTGCACTTGTACAGTCTGAGGGCAAAAGGGCAGCATCATGTTTTGAGTCCGAAGAATCCGACCCAAACCTTATCAAGTTTCGATTCTTAAACTGACCCGAGCTAAACAAAATTCTGGTGGTGACACTGATAGCCTCATTAGATAATGGATTAAAAATATATTATATAATATAATGTAATAAAATAATCAGAATAAGTGTAAATTCTTCTTCAAAGAATTTATTCATCAAGCAATGCTTTTGAACAACATCCCTTTATCTGTTTAATCCTAAAACTGTATTTCTTTACATAAAACCTGTTATATAACATACAATTTAAAATGCTTTACAAACAAATTAAGCATCTTTTTGACTAAACTAAACTGTATTCCTCTGAATCAGTTCATTGTTTATTTCCCTTTTCTCATAAATGTGGGCCTTATGGTGCTAAATTCTGTCAACAACATGATGAGAGATTCAATGAGAGAGGTAGAGAAGAAGAATTAATTAAAGAGAAAAAACGTAAGCGGAGAAAGTTCAGGGTGAAATCTATTAAAAATGAGAGGCAGGGAGTGGAAACCTAAACGTGACTGGAGCCTGACACATATTTGGGAAAGAACGTCTGAACTTAACAAGAGCACTCGAATCCCGTCATGTTTGGACAAATATTTTAGTGTGTGATTTTATTTAAGGTTTTACATACTACACCGCACTATATCCAATGAAACCAGACTAATTATGCTCTCTTTGTAATGAAACATTGTCCTTTAAAGCAGCACTATGTAAGTTTTTTGTCAAGCCTGAAAGAGCTGGTCCATGTTCTTTAAAGCTGCACTATGTATGATTTTTTTTAAAGCTGAATACAGCAGCATCACTGAATCAGAGAAAAAAAGAAAAAAAAGACCACACCCCAGACAGCAAGCATATATCAGTCTGCTGGCTTGACAAGGTTGGCACCCCGCTGACTGTTTGCCACTGCTGGTCCGCCCTCGAACCACCCAGATTACTGTTCTACATACAAGCTTGAACTTGTTTTAATCTCCTTAAAGAAATTTTAAATGCACCAAGCCTTTTATTTTGGAAAATAAACTAAGACAAGTCTTTTCTAAGACAAACTTTTTCTCTCAAACTGAGAAAAAAAATTATGACTAGGCCTGATATAAAATGATTTTATAAAAAATGTTGTTGCTGACACTGTGCTAGATTAAAATTTGTTTACTAAACTAATTTACAAAGTATAACTAAAGAAAGGAAGGAGGGAAAAATAAGTAAATTGGACTGTAAGTGGAAAATGAGCGATGATAAGGGGAATTTTGTCTAATACTCTGTTTAACCACCAGTGGGCCGCCTAGACAATGCTGAGCAAAATGCCAGTGGACTGCTAGCCATCAGCGGGCCAACAGTGGCCCAATATCCTCTTGCTATCAGGGACACAAAAAAATCTGGCTCAATGTTTACATCTTAAATACAAAATCAACATTATACTGATGAAGATATGATGACAGTACTAGATAATACACTCATCCTCAGAACACACTTCCCTTACCAAGGTTTGATCACCAAATCTTACATAGTGTAGCTATGAAAACTGACAATATCAATGATCTCCTCAGAAAAGCATATTACGACATATTTTATCATGATAGCTATAAATATTGTCATAATGCCCGTCTCTAGTGTGTGTGTGTGCGTGTGTGTGCTCTTACTGTGTTTAACTGGTTTATAGATCTCCTCCAGTACTGCCGAGCTGCTGTTGCCATGGTAACTGGAGTTCAGAGAAATCTGGAAGAAGTCTGTGTCGGTGAACGTGTACTCAACCAGCAGAGTCAAATCCAGCTCACACACCCACGAGTGTGCTTGTGTTTTTAACACACACTGATAGGGCTCCCTGTATTATGTCACACACACACACACACACACACACACACACACACACATATTAATTTGTTTACTCTCTTCTCTCTCACACACACTTATTGACTGTGCATTTACTCCTGGCTGGTACAGACCAGCTAGAGTGTCAAAACAAACAGAACTAGAGCCTCATTTGAATGTATTTGAATATGCATGAGGTTAATGAATAATAAATGTCTGCAGTGCTGTAACCTGTAGTTGTCGTTGAACTCCAGCCAGGAGGTGGCGCCGTGGGGCAACAGATCAGAGGACACATTTAGCACACAGGTGATGGTGAAGAGATAATCGTTCAAACACTCCAGGCTGTAGTTACCTCCTGCACACATACACACACACACACACACAAACACATACAAATAAGTTTGTTTTCCTGTCTGGGTGGGACATTTTCTCTGCCTTTTGTATGACTATGTAAATACGGCTGTGCTACACCTAACCCAGCACTGACTGTAACCTCACACTGTAAAAAAACTCAGGTGATCTTAAAGTTATAAGGCAACTGATTGTAAAGCTTTTTTGAATGAAAATATGTTTTAGTAGTACATCTCAGTTAATACAGTGTAAAAGACCCACATCACAGGAAATCACATTTTCCTCTCTTTTTTGCAATAAGCGTTTGATGCAGCATGTAAACATTGCAAAAATATACTGTTTGCTGGAGCCAAGTATAAATATTAAGTTACAAAAACGGTCTGTTTTGAATTAATTGTTCTTGTGATGTCACAAAAACCAACACGTTTACATTTATCTGCCTATTTATCTGCCATTCATGATGGAGTTGGAAAGAGGATTTCAGCCTGGACTGCTTTCTGAATGAGGCAGCCAATAAAAAGGATTATTTACAAAACAAAGGTCATTTTCATATATCTGTTACAAAAACAGCCTGTTTAATTCTAAGTGATAACAATAGGTTGGAAAATGATCATGCAGAAATGAATTATTTACTTTTTTTTTGGTATTTTGTGTTTTTAGGTTATTAGCTCAAATGCCACAGTCCCACAATGTCAGGTCTCTCAGAGTAGGAAACCCCACTCTTCCATCCAGGGGTGTCAGACCAAGGGTAATGGTGGACCTGACTAACCAGAGCCTTGCCTGGATGGGGGCCCTCCAAAAGCCTCACAAATAAATTGAATTTGGTTTCTAATTTTGATGCTTTCTGTTATTACAGAAAGTATATAATAATTTCCATGATAAGATCTGCTTATCTGCCCGTTTCCTTTCTCTGCTTATCTGCCTGCTTCCTGCCCCCCTCCTTGTCCTCCCTGCCTCAAAAGTTAAAGTGGTTTGATCCTCGGTGCGCAAATGTATTGTGTAAATAGCGTGGCTAAAAAGAGAAGTCAGTGGTTTTCGCCAATTCTCAAACCAAAATAAAAGAAAAACCAAAATCAGGATTTTAGAAGCACAAGGAGCACAGAGAATGAGAGAAAAAGCTGAAAGAGGGCAGAAAGACAACTGCTGACAAGTTATTTTCAGAAACAGGTGAGCCTAAAGTGCCGAACTAAATATGTTGACGTAAGCTAGCTTGCTAACTAGCGATTAGCTGGTAAGCAGTCATTCATATCAAGCACAAGCTGATAAAGAAGCAGGTTTTAATTCAATACAGCTAGTAAACATTTATAGTTTATAATAGTTACTTTAACAGACAGTGTTTTTTGTGATCATAAGAGAAGTTTAGCCTCAGCCCAGCAGCTCATTAGTAAAACTCACTCTGTTAGTCTCAGAAGTCACTGAGGGAGAGAGAACAGCGCCTCTTTCTTTACTGATGTCGCTTAATGAGATGAGGTGAGCTGAGCAAAGCAAGTAGCTAACGGGTGTTCCAACCAACTTACAATCAGCCATTTGTTGAGCAGTTTAAGTGAAAATGACGGTAAATATATTAACATATTTTTACTTTTGTTTTTCTCTTTTAAATTTCCCTTTAAGTACATTGGTTGACTTGAACAGAAACTAAATTTAAGTCCCTTTGTGAACTACAGCAAGACTGATGATTCAACGCTGCAAAAACTGGTAACTTGGCAAATGAAAGTATCTTAAATCTAATATTACTCATTTTGAGTAATGGTAACTTTTTGTGGTAACTTTATTGATAATTTAACTCTATTCAAGACATTTATATCTGTTCTGGGTGATTTTAGTGAGTCAGATTATCTCAGTATATTGGCAGATATTTTGCTGGTTTTAAGAAACATGCTTGAAACCAGCAAAATTATCTGCAACACAGTGAGATGATATTACTTGAAAAATTACATCAGCCAAGTAAGAATGCCTACAAATAATGAAATAATGAAAATGAAATAATCTTAAAATAAGTTTACAACAATCTCAGAATGAGGATTATTAGATATTTTGACTAGATGTAATATTTTTTGCAGTGAAAGCACAAAGCCTTATTGATTGTTAACTGTTTTACCCTTCAATGCATATCAACCAGCCTCATAAAGAAATACAACATAATAAACACATTTTTTTTTCTTTACTTGATTTTTTTTTCACAGATTTGGTGCTATGCCTCTGCTCCCTCCCACAAACTGGGACATCATGTGATGGGGGAGTCTTAACCTGCAGGTGGAATTTAGCAGTGAACAAACTGAGGGGGGAGGAGGAAAGTAGAAAACATCATTTTTTTTAGATCTACTTAAACTATATTGCTGACCTAACTGAGATGCAGTTTGTCTAAACTAAGCTGAGATAACTCAAAATTGCTGTGAAATCTGTTGCCTTATGATACTAAATTAACCAGACTTATTTCTTTTAACAGTGCAGAAACCAAAGGCCTCTTTGGCCTCTTTTACTTATTCTGATAAAAAAGCTGCATTTAAAAGAATATTTGGCAAGCAGCCAGCTCTACCCACAGTGAAAAAATCTTCCTGTTTTTTTGGGGGGTTTTTTTGTTTCCTGTCATGTTAAGAACATTTCGTGGCAGTGAAGATCTAAATAGATGGCCACATACACTGAGTGAAATTTTCAGAATGTTCCTAATTGTAAAATTGTAAATGAGGAAATGGTCAGAAATCTTGATGTTCCTTACCCAAAGGCATTAGGTTTCCCCAAAGGTGTGAAAAGCGGACAAATGAGAGGCATAAGAAGACAAATCTCATCTTTCCCTGTGAAAAGAGACACACATGTAGCTTCATTGAAAACAAAAACTATAACTGTTCTAAAAAAAGAAGAAAACATTAGTCATGTGTTGACACTATTCTTCCACTAGCATTACCTACAATGCTTTAGTTTCAGGTAAAGTAAGTTTGATTTGACCTCAGATGGTTGGGTTACTTCGGGATGGACACTGGAGAATTGATCCATTAATTTGTGACTTTTCCTTTTCCCGATTCACGCATAAAAATATTGATAGGTTTAATTTGATCCTGTATTTTTACCATTTATTTTTTACCTTGTATTTATTAACCAGAGATGAGGACTCAGCGGCTCAAACTCGTCACACTTCGCATGTTGACTGACTCGTGACTCGATTCAGACTCACCCTTAACTGACTCATGACTGGAGATTAAAGATCCGTTTCTAATCCCCACACCACCCACTGTATCACTCATTCTTACTGTTACCACTTTTGATTACTGACACTTTTCTATCCATTTAGTTTAGCTGAGAAGGCAAGTCAGTGTGTATATATATATATATATATATATATATATATATATATATATATATATATATATATATAAAACAATATTTTGATAAGACACATGGAAAAAACTGCTGTAATTTTTACTTCATTCACATTGTTACTTGCTGTTACTGGTTGGCACTTTTTTCATGTAATTCTTCACGTAATATGTTTCTTGGATAATTTGCTTTTGTTTAAATTAAGTTCTGCAATTCTTAACTTTTTTCTTTTCTCTGTCTTCACCTGGTTCAGTCCACTGTTGCTCCCACAATCCCTCGAGCAGGAGTCCAGTAAAACACTGATGCTAAGCTTATTACTCGCAAACATGTCCACTACTGAGGAGATCATTAATTTGATCATTCCTCAAAGGAGCTCATTAACACTGAGATTAATAACTGATCAACATACTGATTTATCAGTCTACTCAGGCTTTAGTAGAGCTCAGTAATGCTAAGATTAATAACCGATCATCACATTGGTTTATCAGTCCACTCAGGCTTTAGTAGAGCTCTGTAATGCTAAGATTAATAACTGATCATCACATTGATTTATCAGTCTACTAAGGCTTTAGTAGAGCTCTGTAATGCTAAGATTAATAACTGATCATCACATTGGTTTATCAGTCTACTAAGGCTTTAGTAGAGCTCAGTAACACTGAGATTAATAACTAATCATCATATTGATTTATCAGTCTACTCAGGCTTTAGTAGAGCTCAGTAACACTGAGATTGATACTAATCATCATATTGATTTATCAGTCTACTGATACTAGTGCTTGTAAAGAAGCTGTTAGTTAAGGTCCTCTGTAGAGCTTATCATGTTTGCTATATGCCATGTGCTGATTTTAAAATAGTTAATAAACAAGCATTGATGGTGTTTCTTTTAAAGATTTATTATTATTTAGGGGTAAGTATTCTGAAAGTGTTTTATACATGCACAAAGTGACTGTATTCTGAATACTGCCTTTAAAAAATATAACTTGGGCTGAATACAGGTACTTAATTTCTGTATTCTGAATACGTATTCCCAACAGTTGGATTCCATTACATCCCTTAGAATATTCACAAGTGATATGTGTTAATAAAAGATTTGTTAGAGATTATTTTAATAAATATGTCACACTTCGCATATACTTGGTCGCATGTTGACTGACTGGTGACTCGATTCAGACTCTCCCTTAACTGACTCATGACTGGAGATTAAAGACCTGTTTCAAATCCCCACACCGCCCACTGCATCACTCATTCTGTTACCACTGCTTACGCTGAGTTTGTGAAATCTCTGTTAACACGATCACTGAAATGAAAAGCGTGACTGTCTGCGTCGCTCTCACCATGCAGCAGCAGGGTTAAAATTAAAAATGTGCTTATAATATTACAAGCTGACAGCAGTGCAACGATATCACATTATTTACTTTTTTTACCACAAACGTGTATGATAATGAAAACAAAATGAACTCTATTAACAAATTGCATATGTTCACTAATGACTCCTGCGCTTCCTTAAACATCCTCCCCCGAAATTAACTGTCCGATTAGGAAGTAAATTAAAAAAAATTTCACCCCCCCGCCCCCCGACAATATTTAACACCAAGTTGGTGCCCATGTATATACCCTCTTAAAAATATGTTTTTTCAAGGGTTCTTTAGTAAAGAAAATTGTTCCATATAGAAGTATGTACACTCAAAGAACCATTTGCATGATGAAATAGTTCTTTGTATGGTGCCACGGTTCTTCAGATTTTTGAAAACTGTTCCATTTAGCACCAAAAAGAGCTCTTCTATTGCTGGGTGTAACAATAGAAAAACCTATTTGGTACTATGTAGAACAAGATACAACACATTCTTCATCAGTCTGAAGAACAATTTCACCGTGCAAAGAATGATTTAAGCATGCAAACCGTTCTTTGAGTGTTCATGATTCTATAGAGTCTTTACTAAAGATCCTTTGAAGAACCATGTATTTTAAGAGTGTGTGTGTGTATATATATATATATATATATATATATATATATATATATATATATATATACATATATATATATGTGTGTATGTGTGTATGTGTGTGTGTGTGTGTGTGTGTGTGTGTGTGTGTGTGTACAAACACACATGTATGTCAGCAGTGACGCGATTCACTCACTGACCTCAGAGCACCTGTGGTTTGCCCATAGACTTTGCTGCCTACTATATTTAACTCTACTACACACACTACACACAAGGCTACGAGTGACTCTGACGTGTTGTTGTGATGTGCAAGTCTATTTGTGAGAAATGTGGGTGTTAATGAAGACGATGGTTGAGATAACACTTGTAAAACACTGCAGTAGCTGATCAGTTTATGTTGGAAAGAGAGGTAGATGTGAACTAGTTCTGCCCTGAACACCATTTTTGGTCTCTGGAGCTCCAGCAGTAATCAACAGCAACCTTTGCAACTCTTGCAACACATCAAGTATAGACACAAAGGGCATACTTCGCGGCAATAGTAAGGGTCCTGCCACACTGGGAATACACGCTATCTAACACGGCATTAACTTGACGTTCACTGTTGTGAGTGAGCGAGATGTCAGGTGCTGAGCTGAGATAGTATATATTTTCTCATTTCAACAGTTTTAACAGCAATTAAAACTTAAAAATAAAGTATAAATATAGTATAGGAATGTGCTATTGTGGCCTCTACATGCAGCATTGTAAGTAGTTCTGTTTTTTAAGAAAAGAAATGTTTATGTTGGGCTCTTTTAGGTTCATTTGTACAAGGACTTTTATGTTGATGAGCCTGAATATGAGTGGAGTGGTGGGATTTTCCAGAGTAGAACAGAGGGCTGTGTTTTTAGCCATTAGTGCTGAAAAGGCTGCTTTTTCTCGCCGTATTTGGCACAGTTTTCAGCAAATTAAAAATAAAGCTGCATTATGGACTGTAACCTCATGTTGTCAAGTTTCTCCCAAGAACCCCAAACATTACAGTATTTTGCTGAAGCCTTTACTGAATGACATTTAGCCAAAAAAGAACCCCAAAAAAACAAATTAAATAGCCGAATCCCAAAATTAAAAACAGAATACCTACCCAACAAACAAATATCCGAATAATCAAATATTCGGATCGAGCTCTAAATGTTAACCATGTTAAAATAGCTTAACTTAAAAAAAGGCCACAAATATCAAAACTGATTTGAATCCATCAACTGAAAAATACTGAAAGTACTAAAAGTAAATTAATAAATAAACATTTAAAAAACTGACTACATGAAATGAAACAGTGTAACTGGAGTCAAATAGTTTTAGTAAATGCTGTTTGCAGAGAATGGAGGGATGGGAAATGAATGTGTGAATTAGGTCACAGATTTGCAGAATAGATCTAACTGAAATGGAGATCCTGGTTCCGGCCCAACCTGAGATGAAATGCATTTACAATCAAATTTCTTAATCAGCTAAAAACATCATATAGTCATATGGAAAATTTGAACACCTCTGGTCAAATGACATGTCTGTTAATTTTCTAAGTGAAAATGACTTCACACATCCTCTGCAGGGAATACATTTAAATATGACATATTGTGAAAAAAGCATAACATATAAAATGTGCCAAAACTTTTTAACAGACCACATTTTGTATTTTATTTTTTACAAAATGTTAAATTCAGCAGATAAGTGTGCATTAAAATGGACAGAAGTTTGTTTTCTGTAGAGAAAATCAACAAAGCATGGAATTTGACCAGTTGCGCCCAAACATACAACTAATACTGGGGTTATTACTGTATCAGAATTTTGATTTGGAGCTGCTCAATACCAAATGATACTACGGCAAAAAGGTAAAAAGACACTTCACTGGCTGCACACCTGATGTCTATTAAGCTGAACACAGAAGCAGATGTCGTTTTTACAGCTTAATTAACAAAAGTCTTTCTTTTTAAATGCATGAAAAATACACTGTCAAGCTGTGCTAACTTATTTACAAAAGGAACTGAAAATGAGGATTGAAATAAAGTGGAGATTGAGAAGAACAGAGAGTCGTACCTGGAGCTGTTGGTGCACGCACAGTAACAGCAAGACTGAAAATAGTCTCTTTCTTTCACTCACTCTCTCGCTCTTTCCCTATTTTTTACTCTGTTAGAGGGCTTCTGGTGTGTCACATTCTCACATCACGTATACTTTCTCTGATCATATCTTTAGTTCTGTGGCTCTTTCTCTCTCTTTCTCTCTCTCTCTCTCTCTCTCTCTCTCTCTCTCTCTCTCTCTCTCTCTTTTGCTGTCACACTCTCTCACTCTCTTTCTTTCACTCTCTCTCTCTCTCTCTTTCTCTCTCTTTCTCTCTCTCTCTCTCTCTGTGTGTTCATTACATGTTCAGCTTTTTGAGGTTTAGGTCTAAGTTTTGGGGGTAAAGTTAGAACATTAGATACTTTCTTTTCACCAAAGCCATCATTGGGCAGTTTGATGTGAACATTTTCATTATAGAGAAACTTTGCTAATCTGAATTCTTTACAGTGGTGGTGATGTCCTCAACACAGATATCAGCACCATTTTATGTACTATCCAAAACAACCAGTGAACCTACACACATCTTCTGACTTTTTTATATGTAATGTTGATGATGATAAAATAGTGGTAAATCAGAAAAAATCTTTGGGGTTTAGGCCAAAACCTGACCTCAAAACTATCGTAAAGATATTTCTGGGGCATTGGGCAGCATATTCATAACCATTTCATGCAGTAATTTTCTGTGAGGTAGCTTTTAGAGGCATTAAACACTCTGGACGACTGGTGCCAATCATCATAATTGTAAACAACTGTAACTGTTTCTTTAGAACAGAGCATTTCGCCTCAAACCACTCTGAATGACTTTGTTTATGTCTTAATGATTTAATTATACAGAAATTTTGGACATTTTTTTAGATCCCCTTTAAATACTGAGTAATGCATTGCAATGGAATACCTTAGTATAGGGGTTCACAACTCACAGTGCTGGTGTCCAGCACAATTTGGTGATTTACCTGCTCAAACACTCATCTGTTAATTGCCAGGTTTAGTGGGTATGTTTCAGTAGGGAAACTACCAAATTGTGCTGGACTTCAGGGGTTGTGCACCCTTGGCCTAGTAGCCTGTATCAGCACATAACCTGAAGTTTTTCAGGTTCTGTTCGTCTCTTTTTGGTTTCATTTGGTCCCTCAAGTCAAAGTCTTTCAGTGAAGTAATCATCCAGCATCTATCAGTATAGGAACTGTTTGTTAGCCACAATTCTTCTTTTTTGGGGATTGTTTTGGTGAAAAATACAAGGCTAAAAGTGGAAACGATGATATGTGCTGTCACCAGTGTAGCAGAATGAAATTAAACACAAAATGGAATAAAAGAAGTAAGTAAAACAGAAGTGAAAGTTGTATTATTTGATAAAACTCAGGAAAGCACAAATCCATCAAAATGTTACTTGAGTACATGGATCTAAGAAAATGCATGTAGTTACTACCAGCCACTGCTGGAAAGAGTACATGTATCCTCTCCTGCAGTGCACTTTTACTGACATAGAGAAGTGATTCTAGATCAGCACTGAGTCCATGTTTCGCAACAACGCCTTTTCCTCTAAATCTTGCATTGAAGGAAAAAGATTACCCTGATCAGTAAACTCGATCTCCACCACAAACTGATAAAGGTTGTTTTTCGCTGATTCTCTTGATACCATTCCAAACAAAAAACCCCACATTTTATGAAGGGATAAGCACAAAAACCTCAAAAGATGGCTTGTCTCATATGTACTGCATCTTTGCCATGTTGGACTAAAATGTTACTCTACATGTCTGTTATGAAGCTGTTCAATTCTTTGGCTAACCACAAGTTAAGAACTGAAAAAGCTTTTCATTGCACTAAAAAGCTAGAAGTTCTTTTTTTGTGGTTCATTATGATTATATTCAGCATTTTGTTTCAGTATGAGGTCCAGAAGAGGCCTCACTGCAGTTAGAAAATTCCAAAGATACCTCCAAGATCTCTGCTGTTAAAGTACATGCTAACATAGTAAGCTAATTGTGCAGTGTTAGCATGTTAGGTATTGTTGTTATTGTGATACTGAGCTATTTTCTAGCACTAATCCCTGAAAAATCAATGTCATTTTTACACTACGAAGTTCAAAGGAGAAGAACTAGGCAATTAAAGCCCCATTAGGCAATTGTCAAAACTTGCTGCTCTCTAAACTTTCATTTCTACTGCAATACAAAGAGCACAGCTTATGCACAATGCTTAGTACTTTAGTGTCATTATTTTGAACACACTGTCACCACTTTGCTAGAAAAACCAGCATATAGCAGCATGACTGTTCACCAGCAAAACCAACATATACTAGGTGATTTCAGCTGGTTGCAAATCCTGATTGGGAAATCCTGATTGGGGTACCAAGCTATCCAGGCCTGGTAATCATTTAAAACAAATAAATAATAAACAAAACCTCATATCTCCATTTTGGCTGTTTTTCATGTATTTTTGCATAATTTGAAAATGCCAGATGGTCTTTACATTATATTCAAATTTCAAGATAAATGGACCAATAGAAATTGTCCAAATGACTTACAGAAAAATACTGTTACATTAACGTGCGTTGAAAGTTAAGAATGTTTCAGCCTTCTCCTATAAAGTTACAATTCTGGAGAAGAGGATTTTGTTGCGATAGTGATAATATATATTTTTATTTTAAATTTATATTATGTGCTATCTTTCAAGTCATTCTCTGCTGGTACATGTTGAGCTGCAGGAAATCCTTTGAAGGAGATAAGGACGTAATGAACACAGTAAACATTCAGTTTTAGTAGAACTTACAGTCTGGAGAGGCTTTATGTTACTGTGTTCTGACAACACATTGGCTTTAAATTGTTTCTTAAAGTGCAACTACAGTATTTTCGGTCACCTTTGGTCTTAATTTTCATCTCTACAATATCCTCTCTATGTCTTCTTTAAGTGAAATCCTCACTGTTTACTAGTCTTTAGTCCTTTACGTCCAATTATTACAGTAGTAGTTAGTTATGAGTGCTGGACTTTAAGAATTTCATAGCATTCTTACTTCCTTCTTAAATTAGTGGCATATTCTTGCTGTAAGAGACCAGCCACTTGCTCACAGCGGTCATCCAAATGAGTGTTTATCTCATGTTATTTTTATATGTTATATGGATGCAGGGCACAAATTTGATCTGAAAAGTGGGCGGGACCAATATTAAGAGGGTTTGGCCTGCATACAATGCTTGAACCATATAAAAGTTGCAGATTTCATACATAAAACTAAGTAAAGAGGTAATTTACCATATTCTCATAAAATGTGTTGCTTCATGTGTCAACGTTAAAACACAACAAGGACATGAAGTGTCACTGATGCGAAGCACCAACATGTAATAGCCCAAAAATCCTAAAAAGCATGCACTTCTCATGTGTTAACAGCGCTTAATAGACACAAGTTTGTTTTTACTCTCGTTACCAGAGTGACATTAGCACCCCTTTGTGGACAACCTTGTTAAATGTGAGTGAGTGAGTTACGAGCCAGGTCCGTAAGGTGTTTTGCCTCTAAAAACAAACTGTATTATTAACAGGAAATACATGTGTGGTCGCTTTGTAGTGTGGACAGATAATAATCACTTCAAGTTGATACGAATCAAACAAATTAGCTGTTAGACTACCTGCTACACAAAGCACTGCTGCACACTCACAGAGCCTTTTTTTGGTTCAGTGTGAGTGTGATGTGTTTTCACTTATGCAGATGCCCTCTATTTTAGCTTGTATTAACAACACAGTGTGATTCTTGTGGGAGATGCAAGTTATTAGTGGTTATATGTATCATTGTACAGAACTGATTCAAAGTCAGAATTGAAAATCCATTTGTGCTCTTAACTGACTTGGACTTTAGACTAAAATCCCTCTGATTCTGTACTTTAATTATGTTTATTTTATTAAAACAAATTACAGCACATTGCATTTTGTCACTACCAAAACAATCATTACCGAAGATTTACCAAATGTTTCAGTAGTGACAATTCTAATTTTAAGCTCATTTTGAGAAAAACACTAGCCAGAACATAACTAGCAAACACAGCTTTGAACGAATTTACACACATAAAATCAAATTTTTCATTAAAACACTAACAGTTTTCTTGATTGCAGAAATGTATGTTTCAGTAATGACAATTCTTAATGTTTCACACAAATTTTCAGACGATGGAACACATTTACTGCTCACCAAGTGGCAATGAGGGACAGGGATCTGGGATCTTTCCACTTTACTTTAAAACAAACAAAACAAAACAAAAACAAACAAAAAAAACAAGTATTATTTTGAAAAGTTGGGGTTTAGGACAGCCACCTCCCAGTAGAAAGTACCCTAGAAATTATGATTTCGTATATATATTTATCTTATTATTATCTCAATTAATGCCTTGGCTTTTAATATCATCATAACAGATCATAACATAATCCTTGTAAATATCTAAAGTGTAAATACTTTTTTTATTTTATCATCTATGTACAATTCCAATTCCAAAAAAATTAACAATAAACAAAATGCTAATACAAATAGGAAGCAGTGATTAGTAAATTCTATTTGACCTGCATTAAATTGAAAATGGTACAAAAACACAATATTTTTTACCTTATGAACTTTATTGTTTTGTGTGAATATTTTTTTATTCTAAATATGATGCCTGCAAAACATTCCAAAAAAGTTGGGACAGGATCATGTTTACCATTGTGCTACATTACCTTTCCTTTTTAAAAACATGTTTGAGGACTGAAAACACCAATTGATCCAGCTTTGAAAATGGATTTTTTTGCCATTCTTCTGTTATACAAATCCTCAGCTGTGCAACCGTGAAGGGCTTTTGTTGTCATATTTTTGGGCTTAAAGACAGCTTTTTCAATGAGAGACAATTCTGGACCCCAGGCAGGCCAGTCTAGCACGCGCACACTGATTACGCAGCCATGCTGCTGTAGCACATGCAGAATGTGGCTTGGTGTTGTGATGCTGAAATGAGCATCAGGGTCCCAGATACTGTTAGCTTTTTTTCTGATGCATTTTTCACAAAGTGGTGAGCTTGCCCCATGTTTATTCAAAAAGGACTAGGCCTTTCTTGGATGCTCCTTTTACACCTGCATAATTGCATCACTGTTTAACATGTTTTTTGAAAATTTCACAATGTTTCCAGTCTTAAATTACTCCTGTCCCAACTTATTTGGTACATGTTGCAGGCATCAATTTCAGAATGAGTTTGTATTTACAAAAAAGCAATAAAGTTGATAAGTTAAATCACTACATATCGTTGTTTTTGATTTTAGCACAAGCACAGTAATAGGAGAACTAGTAGTAATAGGAGACAGTTTTGCTGTCCCGACAGTCTGCCATAATGACTGTTTTCATAGAGCCCCCATCAAATGCATAGTGCGTAAATCCTTCAGATTCAAAACTTCAGTTTTTAAAGATGCAGGGGGTTTGGAGATCTCTCTGGTGGACATAAAAGTGCAGATAAACATTTCACAACATTGGTTGTGCTTTGGACTCTTTTCCCATGCAGATGAATCTGATGATAGAGAGTGTGTTGAAAGAGTGTTTAAAGAGAACTCAGTCCTAGTGTGGTGAAGATCTTCCGAGGATGTAAGTGATAGCAGATCTACTATCGGCTGCTTCATCAGTGTAATGTTGATTTTGCATGTAAAACCCAAGCATTGAGCCAGACCTTCTTTTTGAGCCTGTGCATGAGACACATTAACACATAAAGATGCATGAAGCTCAGTAATGCAACTTAAATCTTACATAGTGCAGCTTTATTTCACTGTAAACCCTCAGTTTACCCAAATCATCTCAGGAAATTCTATGCCTTGAATTAAGTTTTGAAACTTCTTATTTTTTGTTGTTGTTTGTATTTAAACATGTTGAATACCATCAAACCTTTAAGACAATGCTTAAGGAATCATTTCAACTGTACCACTGCAGTAACTTCAGCTTTTAATGTAAAATAAATAAATGAATAAATAAATAACCACATACTTGATCCATTTTCATTATTCAAGTTTACCTTTTCACTTATGACATTTTTCTTATGTTTAATTGAATTTCATACCAATAAATATCACATTTTGCTCAAAAGCAACATGTGAATGCAGTTGTAATGATCAAACATGGGAAAAAAACGTCTTTTTCAGAAAAAGAGTTACACTGCTAATTGGCAGTATCTTATTAATTACAACCAAAGGAATTAACATATACAGATGCACAAAACACTATCATGGCTAGAATAACTAAAACATGTTAAACCCATCCAAACTTATCATATAGCTGGAGTATAAAGTGAAAGTGAAAACAAGTGAAAATGTTGTTCATGTAAAAACAACATATGATGGATAAAATAGGAGCTGCTATACTCCCTGCACTTGCTTAGAACTTGTGGTGTTCAGTGTGTTCTTCTCACAAAATGAAGCACAATTGATTTTTCAACCTGACAGTCCAAACAACTTGCCTGGATTAAGTGTAACAATTAAATTTGAGAAGAAACTCTACTTCATTATTGAAGTACAAACTACGTCAAGGCTTACAGTGCAGGACTGGTAGGAAGCAGTCTAGTTGGGAAAACTCAGTATTTAAACTTTAGTTAAAACCATAAGTGACGTTGCTGAGTTTTCTTAACAATGCAAATGAAGAATGCGGACTTTGCACAACTTTGTTTACAGTGTGGCCAGTTCAACACTGGTGACTATACTGAGGCTAGGTAAAGGATGGTTTCACCGCTGACTCATTTAGGTTACGCATGGGAACTGCAGCAAGTACTATAACTGTCTCAGAGCTCAGAATTCACCTCTGCACTGCGCAACACAAATAGACCTACTGCAACGCCCACACGGCTAATTATACAGGCTCCCAGGTGTGTGTGTGCATGCATGTGTGCATGCGTGCATGCGTGCATGTGTTTGTGTATGTGAGTTTGTGCATGCTTGTGTGTTTGTGTTAATTTGTTAATTGTTCATTTCTCTTTTGCCCACCCTCACCCCCACTATATACATACTTAGAAGTGCATGGGATATTGTGCAAACATGTAGATGGACTGATTGATGGAAGTGATGTTTCTGATTATGTTTTAAAGGGAAATTCCACTCAGTCAGAAGTGAACAATCGGTCCATGCAGAAAATAAATCAAACATACATGTAATCACTTGTGTAATTAACTATGTAACAAACAATGCAAGTACATTTAAATAGTATAGCAAAAAAGAATTAATATTGAGCAAATGTTTGTGCACTCCACTTAAATCGCAATGATACAAGTACAGAAGTGGGATACCATGGCACATAGCAATACTTTAGCAACCACCTGGGATAGCAACCAGGTAGCAACACCAGACCAACACAACCAAATGACAATGCCTACACAATTGTGACCACCTAGCAGCACCCTGGCAGCCACATGGAAAACAATGCAACATCCTAGTAACCACCAGAGATACCATGGGTGCCACCTAGCAACACCCTACCAACCATCTGGGATACCAGCAATGCCTTAGTATCCACCAGAGATTCCATAGCACAACCTGGGAAGCCATAGCAACCATTAGCAACACTTTAACAACCACCTAAAATATCACAGCAACTGTTAGGTAACACCCTAACACCCATGTGGGAATTGCTTAAGCTGTGCAGTAACTCTGATTTTTCTTAGAGGAAATTCACTTTTCTACTTATAATATGATTGTTTCAGTCCTAGAGAGGCATCACTAATAGAATGAATGGAGGTTATTTGTAACACAGAACCTCTAATGGCGTTTTCACACTTGTCCCGAATACTTGAGTCCGCACAGGTGCACAGGTTTGCAAATTGGTTGGCACTAGCTTCATCCTTCATCCACGCAACTTCACATGTGGCGCCCGGAGTAGACAGTTTCCACATCCCAGCAGACTGCACCAGAGCCCCACACCATCTATCTCAGGGGGACCAGATTGGTTTTCTGGACCACTCCTGAGCTCGAAAACAGCTTTCACACTTGACCAAACATATTGAACTCACAGAGCTAGCAGCTGCGGGTCTGGAAAAAACCTCTAGTGTGAAAACGCCCTAAGAGTCATTAGCTCACATTGATCTTTAGCACTGATGCACACACTAAAATTGTCTTGCTGGAGGTAAATATGTATGCAAGTATCATTGATTCCATGGTTAATTTGCTCTGATATGTGCGCTTATCATTTGCACTTTATGAACAGGTGCTCTTATTAATTACATTATGAATGTTATTGCTTTGTTAACCCCTTAAATAGCCAGGACACACCGGCGGGTCCAAAGTTTTACTACACACTTTCATAACTAAACTATAACGCAACCAGTTTGCATTGTAGTCTATACATATACTGAATAATAACCCTTAGTATATAATAAACCTAGGATTTTAACGGGTTAATATAGTTATTTTGCATAAGATGATAGACAGTTGATGCAAGATTCCCCTGGGGGCTTCTATACCCATGTAGGGGGTCCAATAGATAAAGAGGCTCTTTCTTCACCACAGAGCACCTAAGGTGATTATTTCTTAATAAAGCTTGGGCACAAATGAATATACTGAGGCCACAAGTTAAGTTTCTCATGGCCATGTGGCTTCAATATATAACTGCATGACCTCAAGATACTTAACTCAGGCCTCAAGATATTAATTTATGGCCATGCCTTATTAAAAGATAATCATCATAGTATTCGTCATCATATTCGTCCTTCTACAGTTTATTTCCCCTAGTTGTGCATAGGCTTGTGCATAATCATGCTGTACATGCTAAACTCATACAGAGACATAGTTTAGCTTTACAGTAAATTGGGCTTTGTTCTTAAGAGGTGCATCTTCCCCATGTCTTGTTTCTGTTCTATTTTCAATAGATGTCTGCTGAAGTTTGAGAACATTGTGACCTAGGCTTGTGGTCAAAAGTGTTAATTTAGACCGTGAGGACGTACCATAATAGTTGTTAGCAGGGTGATGGTGTGTTTGAATGCGTGAAGTCCATTCAGTTCAAGATCACAGTTACTTTTAAGAATGCGTTTGCAGTTATTCAGTGCAAAGATTTTGAGTGCAAGATACAGTAAAATCTGTAATGAGATAGCAAGTGTGAGACAGCTTACATGGAAATAGACATTTTCTAACTTAAGAATTAATGTGTTCTTTACAAATCCCAAACTCCAGCCTGTAGTAAAATTTATTTGATATGTGAGGCCACTAACTTTGAATAGACTGGAATTGATGCCATTACATGAGCATTATCAGACAACTGCAAATTCTGGATAGGTTTTGACCAGCTGCCTTAAGAAATTTGATGTTCAGGATTCTGCTCTTTTTTTAATGAGATCTAGTTAATGTTGGATGTCCAGTTTGCCTTAAAGCAAAGTATTCACCAGTTATTTTGTATGTTGATGAGAACATGATGACAACTTTTTCTAGGGTTTGCTTAACACATGAATGCATTCAACATTGGTACCTTCACAGAAAATGATAAAAACATTAATGGTGTTTTTTCCACCAGACAGTACAGCACTGCACAGTCACTAATCTGAACCTAGAACTATCCATACCCTGGTTGAGTACCTGTGTGCATTTCCCATTGCACACATGCAAAGTTAGCATTCACTGTAAACACAAACAACTGGAGCAACAGTGGAGGAGCTTTCAGCTCTGATTTACCTTTTACTTGCTGTTCGGTTTTACGTAAGTCACAGCAATTCTGGCTAGCTATTGTTTTTTTTTTTCTTTTCACAAACTGAGAGATGATTCTGTAATAATTGTGTTTGACCATTCACGAGTTTGCACCATCACTAGCTCCAACTGTGCTTTCCAGCTCAGCATGCTTAGGACCCCAACAAGACTGTTAATCAAATTCAGCATTAGGGCCAAGCAGCAGCCATTAGTAGCCAAGACCACCTTTGTTGAGTCCAAGACAAGTCCAACACCATGACTAGTCGAGACAGAGTCAAGACCGAGTCCAAATGAAAGTAACACCAAGTCAAGACCGAGTCCAAATGAAAGTAACACCAAGTCAAGACTGAGTCCAAATGAAAGCGAGACTGGGTCAATTTCAAAACCCAAAAAAATCAATGTCTCTTCAGGACCAGCCCTTAATTAGTCTTCATCTCTTTCCAATACAAATCGCCCACTCAGAATGAATGCCCACCAGTGCATGCTCTAAATCAGTGGTGTCCAATCTTATCCACAAAGGGCCAGTATGGCTGCAGGTTTTCACTCCAAATAAGCTGAAGCACACCTGATTCTACTTGTTTAATCAGTTGGGCTTAGTCTTCAAACATTTCATCAGGTGACCTCCTTCTTTGCTGGAGTGAAAACCTGCAGCCACACCGGCCCTTTGCGTATAAGATTGGACACCCCTGCTCTAAATAAATCCAACCAGCGCCCACACAGAATGAATCCAACCAGCGTCCAGTTCTGATTTCTCTAAATTAGTGCAACTAATAAATACTCTAAACAAATTTAATCAATGCTTGTATCTTGAAATATTGTGAAAAATGTGATTACACACAACAGCCTATCTGATTATGTCCTGATGGCTTAATTAAGTCAGTTAATTTACTTGGCTGTTTTAGGTGAACCTTGTTTTATCAGTTTTGGTATCAATATTATGTCAAGATATCTTCTGATTTCTTTCTGACATAAATGAAATTCAAACTAAAGCCTTTAAATTAGCAAAACTAAATGTTCCAATCAATAATGCTATTTTTCTTAGTTCCGTGTTAGTCACTGCAGTAAGCTCACTTGAGCCATTTTTTTATTTACTTCTACTTCAGTGATTATTTGCATATAATAAATTTCAAGTCATTATCTGCTAATCTAACAGTACTTCTACGTGAGCCATTATTTCATTAGAGTAACAGTAACTTACTGTCATTTCTATCGAATCCAAAGTAACAAAACGTCAAAAATAAATATATTAAAACTATTCTGGCTTGACAGCAGCTGACTGAACACGACTCGTTTTACATGTAACACTCAGCCACGTCATTAGAGAGGCTCTGCGCCATCCCACATATCAGTCCTTACAGATCACCTCTACTGTCTAGTTATGAACTTAAACAAAAGTAAATATTAGTAATCTATCTTAAAGCACACAGTATTATGTTCCCTAGGATGATCCACTTGTTTACACAAACAAGTCATCCGATAGGAACGCTTCTTCGCAGTAGTCGCGTTTTCCTCCCGAACGCGACAACTTGGACACAAACAGGGGACTCTCTGTAAACATTTCGTTTCGACACGTCTTTGTTTTTAATGCCAGTTTTAAAGTTAAATTTGTGTGAACTGAACTTCAACGCTGGAGGAGGCGGTCGCCCTGCTTGAGCTGTACCTGGTTGTTATGGTCATTTCTTTCTCCTGGGCCGTTTATTTTCTGTTCGTGTCCAAACCCGGAATAGGGAAGAATTACAGGATTGACTGAGCGGAGCTTCTGCTGCAGGTGACTTTACTGACGGCTGTTAGTCTTCTTTTATAAATTCATATTATATTAGGTTTATCCATAAACTTACAGTGTTAAGGCTAACTCGTGATAAGGGTTTCGCGAAAATGGAAGCTACAAAACAGGTGCATTTTCTGCCTGTAATGCCCAGCAGCAAAACTGAATGTACGGAAGCCTTGAAATGCAAGTCATAGAAAATATTCTTTAAAGGGGAATACCATCGATGTTTAAAATTGTCTGCTTAATTCAATCGTTAAGATGTCAACTAAGTCATTCAGAGTGGTTTGATGTGAAATGCTCTGTTCTAGAGAAACTTGCCGACTCAGAATTTGTTCACAGTGGTGGTGACAGGAGCCAGATGTCTGAAAAGTTTAATGCCTCTAAATGCTGCCTCACAGAAAGTTATTACGTAAAATGGTTGTGAATACTCTGCTTGATGTCTAAGATGTTGTTTTGGGGTAATTATTTTTTGTCTAAATGTGCTATTTAAAATCCAATAATGGCGGAGAGGTGCATGCAGGGTGTCGTGAGGCCAAATAGTCGCCAAAGAAAACACATTTTTTTTTTAGTTTTACCACTATTTTGCCGTCATCATCATCATTACATATAAAAACTCAGAAGATACATGTAGGTTCACTGGTGGCTTTGGATAGTGAATTAAATGGCTGTATTTGTGTTATACACATATTGGTTCCACCCGTGGCTTTGATCACCACCACTGTAAAGAAATTAGAGTGTGTATGTTTTTCTTCAATAAACAATTTCACATTAAACCACTCTGATTGAATCTGTGTGCATCTCCACCATTTAATCAGAAAATTTGAAAAATAGATGGAATTTCCCTTTAAGTTAATGTGCCAAAATAATTTTTTACATTATCTTGTAAGCAGGGGGTCCTATGGTGATCGCTGAATTGTTTGGGATCCTCATATAAAGAAACTGCAACATTTGTACACCTGTGACTAACAAGACTATCTTGTTCTTTAACAGCAGACTTGAACATTTAGGTTAACCTTAGATGCTAATGAGTGGAGTTTGAGAACTTGTTTAAAACAAAATAATGACAAATAAACAAGCAAACTATCTTATTTGTATTCATTGAAAATAAGTTTCGTATAAAGGGCCTTTCATTTGTACCATTATGAAGCATATCAAGATCTTCCCAATCTGAGAAACTTGAATCTCAGCACATTTTGTGTAAATGGCCTACTCTTGTAATGTTTTCAACACACATCATGGTGTCTAAATACAAAACAAGTGTGCTTTGCAAATGTGTTAATACACATGATGCAGTTATGATTAAAAGATGTGTTTTGCAGATACAAATGTTACTTTCAAACTGTAGTGCCCTGTGGTGGGATTGTCTGCTAGTAAGTGGTGGCTTGTAGTGGTGAATGCCCTGTAGAGGCATTGTGTCTTGCATTTCATGTGGCAAGATCTTAAATGCAGAAATTAGATATTATCAATTGTCAACAGTGATATAGTAAGTAGAAATAATAAGCCACTAAGATGGAGTAGTGACTTCTTTGAGCAAAAATAACAAGAATGAACTTAAAAATAACTTTTTTTTTCCTATATTGCTGTTGAAGGCTTCCACATTAATGAGCAAAGCTGAGTTACTGGAATAAAAAGTTTGGTAACACTTTACTGTAGGGCACTGTTTAGAAGGCTACATGACACCTACGTAAGCGCTTCATGGCAACTGACACAAACATACATAAACATTTATAAATACTTATTCCAAAAGGTGTCAGCTGTCATAAAGACTACTTTTGTCAACTTTGATGTCAACTTGACTAAATGACTAAATATTGTGGGTGTTTAGTAAAATCATTTTCATGAATCTTTATTCAAGCACCATAACACTGTAATGACACTGTTATGTATATTTTCTCTGGTCCCTAAGTAAAGTGAAAGCCATTTTACAGTTTCTAACATTTTTATGAATGCTTATTCAAGTACTATGACACTGTAATGACACTGTTATGTATATTTTCTTAAGTAAACCTTATCCTTACTTTAAGTGAGTTTCATTTAACAGTTTCTAAGGTGCTGTTTGACATGCTACCCAATAAACAAGTATTTGTAAACTAGCAAGAAAATTGTTATTGTTAAAATCTAATGGCAGCAATAAATCAAAATGTGGAAACAAAATTATATTAAGCACTTTTACTGAAAAAAGATAATGCCTTCTGTATAAAAAGTTTTTTTTTTTAGGTTTTTCAGTCACCTAATGGCTTAAACTGAAAAGCACAGACTGTAGCTGGCTGCACTACAAATTGACTGTAGTAAATATGAATTAAACTTGCTTTGTAACAACCATATTAACAATACCAAAGTACTCCAAAGCTCAAAACATCCTACTTAAACACAGCACACAACAGTAATTACTGAACATTTTCTACAAGATTTTTTTGGTTGGACAAAACAGAATGAGCACAAACCTAAACAACAAATTTACAATACATGTTCAGATGCCTTTGAATCACAAATATTTTATCTATGTAAATGCTGTGTAAAGCTCCGTAATTGGAGTAGTGTGCGCAGTCGTGTTTCTTTCAACATTTTGCTTTTCAAAGGCCCTCTGGAGCAACATCTTCTGTAGGACTTCAGTGCCAGATTGTAGCATTGTATGTCCCCTTCAGTTGTCTTCACTGCAAAAAAAGGCATGAAAATACTGTTCAACAATCATATGCATGAACATCTAAAATTGCAGCCTTATGTCTTTGGAAAACCTTTATTCTTAAATATACTGCTCCTGGGCTAACATAAAATAATAAAATCCCTGGGCCAACGCAACTGTATTATGCCCCCAGATCAAGACTGGATGACGTTCCTGAGACTACATAACATGCTAATTACCTTATTGTGGTGAGAAAACTAAAATGTCTGTTCCAGAACTTCAGCTACTACTTTTAAAATAAAATGTGCTGTTTCTGGGTTAACAGAGCTTTCTTATATGATGTCCCCAAGGAAATATTAGGTATGATTTTCCTTGAACTGTAATGGTCTAAGTGTGCTAACTGTTAGCAAAAATTTTGGAAGAATTTGTTCCAAGCTGAACTTTAACAGTGAAAAAAGGGCATTAAATGAGTATTCAGGCTTACCATTAGGCTGGCCAGATAGCTTAACTACCTAGCATTAGCAACTAAACCAAACTAAAGCCACCTACAGTAAATGTTTAACTGTGTAAGTAAAGCCAGGACTATATTATTGAGCATGGATGATGTAAAACAAGGAACTTCTAAAAGAAATTGCTTACCTTCACTAGGAGGTGCAGATGAGCTGGAGCTTCACTCAGTTGCAGTTAAAAATAGAATAAAAAGAAAGACCTGGTCGTATGTGGTGATGTCATAGCATGAACTTTGTGATTGGTTGAACAAATTCAATTTAAGCACCTCCCCTGTTGACCCAGGGCCACATCTCACTCTGTGATATCAGAACGACCTCACTTTTGTTCAGTTTTACCAACTGCCTTATTTTTTCAAGCCAGCTGTCATAACATGCTATGTCATTTCACCTCAGAAAATGTCATGACACAACCTAATGTCACCAAAAATCTATGTCTTTTGACATAATGGTTATGTCAAGTTGACATTAAAGTTGACAAAAGCAATCTTTATGACAGCTGACGCCTTTTGGAATAAGTATTTATAAATGTTTATGTATGTTTGTGTCAGTTGTAATGAAGCGCTTATGTAGGTGTCATGTAGCCTTCTAAACAGTGCCCTATAGTAAAGTGTTACCAAAAGTTCCAATCCTTTATGCTTATGTGTTAGGAATGCATGTACTCATACAATGCTGTTTGGCAGTCTGCTTCAGTCTTAGAATATTTTGTCATTTTCTCTCTGCAACCAGCAGCTTTTGAAGATGGTTGAGCTGAGGTAGCTAGTGGTTCCCAGTGCAGAGCTCATAAACATGGACTTCTCAAAGTTTCTCGCGGATGATTTTGATGTGAAGGAGTGGGTGAATGGCGCATTTAAAGTGGCTCAGCAAGAAGCGCCCGGCAGAGCAGACGCACATGCGGCAACTCTCGTCATGAAGCTCCAGCTGTTTATTCAAGAGGTTAACAACTCAATAGAAGGTAAATATTGTCATTCAGGATGTTAACATTTCTGTAAAATGTACACATGACTTTTCAGGAGGTTTACGTCAGCTGCATCATTGTATGAATATATTAATACTTGCAAAATTTGAAAACCAAAAAGCTAATTTGTTTGCCTTTTTGTAGATTGCATGGGCATTCCCTTTTACAGTGGGTAACAAGACATGCTATTATGATAGCTGAGTGGCTTCACTTTACTGTGTTCAGTGATGTCATTGGCTTTCTACAGTAAGTTTCTAATACACAGTTAGAATGGTATAAACAAACAAGTATAAACATTACAATCCTACAGTTAAGAACTCTATAAAAGGTAGCACTTCCATTTTCAACATTGAGGGCTCAAAAAAGGGAGGTTTTCAAAAGAATATGGAATCTGGTAACTTTTTATGTATGAAATCACAAAGTAATATGCCTATGGCATGTATATTTTTATGTTAATAGCAAAAATCCAGCAGTTTAAAAATAACATTCTTCAGCAAGTGATTGCAAGGATTTCAGGTATTTCAGCCTCTACATTGCATATATGATAACATAAACAGATACAGGGAACCTGGAGAAATCTCTGTGTGTAAAGGGTAAAACCAAAAACCACAGCTGAATGCTCATGACCTTCGGCCCCTCAGACAGCACTGCGTTAACAAACCAGCATGCTTCTCTGATGCATATCACTGGATGGGCTCTGGAATATATTGACAAACCGCTGTCAAACACAATCCGTTACTGCATCCACAAATGCAAGTTATGACTGCACTATGCACAACGGAAGTCATTTGCTAAAAACATCCAGAAACGCTGCCAACCTCTCTGGGCTCAGGCTCATCTAAAATGTACTGATGTGCAGTGGAAACCTATTTTGTAGTCTGATAAGTCAACCTTTCACAATATTTATGGAAATACTGGAAATTTTGTTCTCTGGGCCAAAGAAGTAAAGGACTATCTAGACCAACGTAAAGTTCAAAGGCCAGGGTCTGTTATGGTATGGGAGAGTATTAGTGAGTAAGCTGCACAACTATGAAGGCACCATTTACGCTGAAAGACATTACACATTTTACAGCCACATATGCTGCCTTCTAGATAACATCTTTTTATAGACGTCAAAGCTTATTTCAGCATGACAGTGGCAAGCCGCATTCTGTATGTGTTAAAACAGCATTGCTCTGTAATCAGAGAATGCGGGTGCCAGACTGGCCTTTCTGCAGCCCAGATCTGTCTCCCCTTTAAATGTATGCAACACAACAATAAAAGACCTGTACGATTGCACCACTAAAGATTTGTATAACAAGAACTGCTAAAACTTCTGCTGTCAAAACTAAATCAGTGTGTGTCTTCAGTCCCCAAATGATTTTTAAGTGTTGGTAAAAGGAAAGGTGATATAACGTAGTGGTAAACATTCTCCTGTCCCAGCTTTTTTGAAACAAAAAGTTTCAGGCATCAAATTTGGAATGAACATATATTCAAAACGTAAAATATTGTGTTGTAACATTTTCAATTTAATATAAATCAAATAGAATGTACTAAATACTGCTTACTGTTTTTATTAGCATTTCACATATGGTCCCAATTTTTTTGGAATTGGGTTTGTATTTAATTGTCTGGTTTTTTCCTCCAGAAAATGCAAACAGTGAATAAATAAAAACAAAATATTTTTAAAGGTTTGTAAATGTGACTCTACGGTTGCTGGTACATTTTGTCATTTCCAACATTTTTGCAAAACTAGACAATCTAAAATTGATACATATGTATTATGGTAATATTTTTGACAGATCGCCCACCTTTACTTATAAATAACTATGATTTTTGTAAATGATTCTTACTAAAACTTGTTTCTGATTACTCAGTCTGTCTTTGTTTTCCTTTTTCCTATGTCTGTATTAATGCGCACATGTACAGAGAGCAGCATTCAGGCTCTGCAAAACATGCCACGGGTGCTGCGAGATATAGAAGCTCTGAAGCAGGAGGCTTCATTCCTAAAGGATCAGATGATTATGGTGAAGGAAGACATCAAGAAATTTGAACAGGACACAGTTCAGTCCATGCAGGTAGGAACCCAAACATACATACATCACTTCTGTTCAAGTAGAAAACACAGATGATTAACTGATTATTAACATTAATACTGCAAGGTCATTGTTGGCAATTATAGCTTCTAGACATCTACGGTAAGAAGTTAGTTGGCTTTTTGCAGCATTATGGTTCAATTTTGGCACATTCCTTTGTCTTGAATTATTGCCAAAGAGTTCTGTTTTGGCCTCATCTGAGCAGAGTACTTTGTTCCAGGAGAGTTTTGATTTTGCTAAATGCTTATGTGTAAATTTAAGACGTGCTTCTCTGTGCTACTTTTATTCTGTGTACTTCTTTTTTTAGCAGAGGAGTTTTGCATAAGATATAGGAACAGAGATGTTTGTGGTGCAGGTCATGGCTTACTGTTCTCTGTGTAAAAGTTGTTCCTGCTGATTTTAGGCCATTCTGCAACTCTTTTTTGAGTAACTGCTGGCTTCTCTCTTCGTTCTTCTCATTAGGCTGAGCGTGTTTTGAGGTTCACCTTTCTGGGGATGTTGTATTGACAAGGCTGTTTTTGGGGTCTAAGCTCTGTAGCTTTTTCCATTTGAGTGTTGTTTAATTATTTTGCCTCTGAGAACTTTAGGAAGTTTCGTCACCTTTACCGTAAGTGCTACTTGTTGCATGAAATTTTCCCAAACAGTGACAACATTTTTTCTAACAGCAACAGGTGCAGTTTGTACAGGAACAATTTTTTTCAGCAGTAATCTAGAATTATATATATATATACATATATATATATATAATATGCACACACACCAAACAGCCATAATATTATGACCACCTCCTTGTTTCTACGCTCATTGTTCATTTCATCAGCTCTACTTACTGTATAGTGCACTTTGTAGTTCTACAATTACAGACTATAGTCCATCTGTTTCTCTGCATACTTTGTTAGCCCCCTTTTACCCTGTTCTTCAGTGGTCAGGAACCCCATGGACCCTCACAGAGCAAGTACTATTTGGGTGGTGGATCATTCTCAGCACTGCAGTAACACTGATGTGGTGGTGGTGTGTTAGTGTGTGTTGCGGTGGTCTGAGTTTTTAAACACTGTGTCCACTCACTGCCACTCTATTGGACACTCCTACCTTGTCAGTCCACCTTGTAGATGTAAAGTCAGAGACGCTCATCTGCTGCTACACAGTTTGTGTTGGTCATCCTCCAGTCCTTCATCAGTGGTCACAGGACGCTGCACACAGGACGCTGTTGGCTGGACATTTTTGGTTGGTGGACTATTCTCAGTCCAGCAGTGACACTGAGGTGTTTAAAACCTCCAGCAGCACTGCTGTGTCTGATCCACTCAGACCAGCACAACACACACTAACACACCACCACCACGTCAGTGTTACTGCAGTGCTGAGAATGATCCACCAACCAAATAGTACCTGCTCTGTGAGCGTCCATGGGAGTCCTGACCACTGAAGAACAGGGTAAAAGGAGGCTAACAAAGTGTGTTATGTCCCTTCTGGGAAACGTTCTACAAGATTTTGGAGTGTGCCTTAGGGAATTTTTGCCCATTCATTCAGAAGAGCTGATGTTGGACGAGAGGGCCTGGCTCACAGTCTCCATTCTAGTTCATCCCAAAGGTGTCCAATGTGGTTGAGGTCAGAGCTCTGTGCAGGCCAGTCAAGCTCTTCCATACCAAACTCACCCAGCCATGCCTTTGTGGACGTGCTTTGTGCCCTGGGGCTCAGTCATGCTGGAACAGAAAAGGTTCTTCCCCAAACTGTTCCCACAAAGTTGGAACCATACAATTGTTCAAAATGTTTTTGGATGCTGAATCATTAAGATTTCCCTTCACTAGAGCTAAGGGCGCTAGGCCAACCCCTGAAAAACAACCACATAGCATTATCCCTCCTAAACCAAACATTACAGTTGGCACAATGCAGTTAAGCAGGTAACTTCTCCTGGCATTCGCCAGACTCGTCCGTCAGACTGCCAGAGAGAAGTGTGATTTATCACTTCACAGAATACATTTCCACCGCTCCAGTGAGTCCAGTGAGTTGCTGTTGTTCCTAAACGCTTTCACTTTTCACTAATACTCACTCACAGTTGATCGTGGAATATCTAGGAGGGAAGATATTTTACAAACTGGCTGGTGGCATCTTATTACAGTACCACGCTGAATTCAGTGAGCTCTTTAGAATGACTCATTTTTTCACAGATGTTTGTAAAGGCAGACAGCATAGCTAGGTGCTTGATTTTATACACCTGTAGCATTCAAATACCTTTTTCCCCTATCAATTTTCTAAACAAATATTTGTTTATGCTTAAGAATACATACATTTTTGTTTTCATATACACATACAAAGTCAAAGGATCATTATGTATGTAAATTTAAAGTGCATGTATGCACTGAGAGTATATGAATTAACAAAAACAAATGTTTTTAAATACTTGTTTCCCTCACTGTATGTGTCTGCTTCATTTTCTGAGCTTGTCTTATCTCTCCTATTTTTTTTTTTGTTTGTGAATTTGTGCTGTAGGTGTTGGTGGAGATTGATCAAGTGAAGTCCAGGATGCAGTTAGCAGCTGAAGCTCTACAGGAAGCAGATAAATGGAGCACTCTCAGTGCAGACATTGAGGAAACGTTCAAGACACAGGTGCGTGTGCATGTGAGCATGTGCGCACATGTGCCTCTTACCAATCCGCTGTGTGTGCGGTGTTAAAATGATATTTATCGCAGTTGGTTAACCTGAGGTGTGTGTGTGTGTGTGTGTGTGTGCACGTGTGTGTGTGTGTGTGTGTGTGTGTGTGCACGTGTGTGTGTGTGTGTGTGTGTGTGTGCTTGTAGGATGTGGCTGTGATCAGCAGTAAGTTGGCAGCAATGCAGAGCAGTCTGGCCATGCTGGTGGATACTCCAGACTACAGTGAGAAGTGCGTGCAGCTAGAGGCTCTTAAAAACAGACTGGAGGCTCTCGCCAGCCCACAGATAGTCTCCACCTTCAACACACTCTCTACAGGTGAGACACGCAGTGATCTTGGACAGTGAGCCTTAACATACACTTTATGTCCAAAAGTTTGTAGACACCCGCTTATCCAATGTTGCTTTTGAAATCAAGAGTATTAATAAGACATTTGTTCCCCCTTTGCTGCAGTAAGAACAAGTCTTCTGGGAAGGCTTTGCACTAAATGTTGGAACATTGTTGGTAGAATTTGATTGCTTTCAGCCACAAAAGCAAAAGTACTGATGTTGCATGATGTTGCATGATGTTGCATGATGTTGGTCCAGAATCACAAACACCACGCCAACTCATCAGTGGTATTCAGTAGTGTTACATCACTCTAGAGATAGTCTGACCTTGTAACGAGAATGTCTGGGATAACCATTAAAAGTTTTGGGCTAAATGTGGGTGGGGGTGTAAACTGATTAGGGTGTGAACAACCAAGTGTGAAATTTCAGCACCTTGTGCAGACAGAGCTTAAAGTAGGAAGTGATGGTGTGATCGTCAGCATTATCTGACAGACAACATGTCTATCAGTAGCCCGCGAATATAATGCAAGTTAACATGAAAGTCCTTAAATTCAGATTAAGCATGTAGATATGTGTAGTGTGTGCAGTGAAAAAAATTTACAAGCAGTAAATATAAACATCATCTCTTCCAAGGGAAAAGCATTTCTAATAGATAATGATATAAAGATTAATAAAGATTGCTTCGCTTGTGTTATTGATTGTATTTCAGCCATTATAAGACGTAGACTACAGGAATTGGGGTGGGGGGGTTAGTGGAGATGTACCTTTGTTAGCGATTTTGACACAGTTCAGCATCAAAACTTAAACAGGTTGTCTACTGACGTGTGTTCTCATTAAGAGATCTTGTCTGGCCCTGCAAGACTACCCCAGCGAACACAGTTCTATTGCTCCATTGTCCAGTGTTGCGGAGCTTTATACCTCTCTAGCCAATGCTTAGTATTGAGTAGTGTGACCTTTGATTAATGTGTGGATGATCCAGAACATCTCATTTTATTGCCCGTGCTTTTCATTTTCAGATCAAGCCAAGCTATTTGTAAGAGTTTTCACAGAAATGGACAGAATGCCTCAACTACTGGCTTACTACTACAAATGCCACAAGGTAATGCTTAAGAATGCACATGCACAGATTCAATGTATTTGTTTGTTAATGCTATAATTGTTATTGTGGTTTTGGTGTAGCTTTAATTTCTTCGATTTAGACTAGAGAAAATACTGTGTACTGTTTCTGTAGTTGTCCACATTTTGTGTGTGTGTTTGTATGTTTCTGTGTATGTTTTAGGTGCAGCTGTTGAATTTGTGGGAGAGTGTGTGTCAGTCGGATGCTCCTCTCAAACAGCAGCTCTCTGAGTTCTACGACACGCTTCTCTCAACTTGGCACACACAACTACAGTGGACCAGCCAGGTACACAAACACACACATAGCATACATAGCTTACAGTCTGCATAGCCCTATAGTTGTGTAGTTGTAACATACCACAATGTGAAATATCAGATGGATGAGTGTCAGTGGAGGCACTAATGGAATATCTGATAATCTACAGCCCAAAACATCACAACGGTTTTTACTGGAAATTAAATGTGCATATTAAGACTCTACTAGATTGGTTTGAAACTGCAGGAGAAAGCAGCTTGCCTTCCATGTGCAGATCATTCAGATTGCTGTAATGCTTATGAAGAGTGAAGAGATTCTCAGTTTGCCTATAAAGGCACAATTGCAGGACCAATCTACTAAATTTAACATGCCACTGGTTTCTGGTCAGAAACACTCACTGCTGCGTTCTGAAGATGAGACTTCAGTTTGAAATGAAGATATACTTCTGCATCATTCCCATCAGCTATTGGATCCAAACCAAAAACCAATGAATATGTATGTGATTTTAAAGAGTGTAACCTATTTTTGACTGTCGAAACTTAGCCACACATTATAGAGAAATCACTTGGCACTCTTGTTTTCCACTAAAGTCAAGCAAAGGTACTCTTTTAGGCCTAGGTCTTAAAAGGTTAAAACCCTAAAGTATCAGCTTGATGGCCACCAATGGAGATCTAGGATAAAAATGCCAGTTTATTTTGTTCGAATATTAGACAGCCTTGGATGTGTTCATAGACTTGTGTGGACTGCAGACTGCAGGTGTCTGTAAGTCTAAACAGCTTGTTGAATACTGCTCCATTTCAGCTGTCAGTTGGGCTGTTTTGAAGAGATGAATCTTCTCTTATAAGTGAAATGATGTAATAGATATAGAACAGTGAACTGTATCGCTGTACTGAACTCTTCATGTACTAAATTTGGTTCCCGTTAATAAAGTGGTCCTTTATGTGTAACCAAATATAGCATTTAAAATATGTTTCTGTCTATTTTTGTGTGTGTTTGAGCAGGTCTTTAAGAACCCCTATGAGGTGGTGACTGTACTGATGATCCAAACCCTTGGTGCCATGGTTCCATCCATTCCAGAAACCATTACAGCAGCACTGGACCGTTGCCCTGCAGAGAGTCGTCTAGACACCCTCCTGGAGCTCCACCAGACAGCTGCCAACTTCAGCCGCAGCCTGGAAACTGCAATGCAGCCTCACCTCAGTATGTGCGGTAGTTAACGTCAGGCTGGATGATGTCTGAAAGGAAAATTGTACAGGATCCTTGTGTTTTAGATGGATGAAATCAATGAATGTATGTGATATTGTGCAATAATTATCTTCCTGTTTCTTTTTGTGTGAACACAATTGTTTATTCTAGGTGAGTGCAACCTGTTGAAGGTGGGTGAGCTGGTGTCATCTGTCTATTCACCATATAAAAGTTATCAGATGCAGTATGGAGACCTTGAAGAGACAAACCTACTAATCCAGCTTAGTGCTGTTCCACTGGTGAGCACATACACCAACACAATAGGTGTAAGTCAAGATGATAGAACTGATATTAGACCTGTCACAATAATTACATTGACCATTTGCAATTACTTGAATTGGCCGACCACAATTAATATAAAAATATATTTATTGAGATGTCATGGGTCTTATAAAAACAAGTTCTAACTTCTGACTTGGTGCTGTAACATGTTTAGATGACAGCAGTGAGAAATGTTTGTTTATTTGAGCTCAATCTGTCTTTCATCAGTTGGGACTTACTAATTATCAAACACTAGGAATTAAGATGGCTGATCTGCTAATTTGGCTCCTTTATACCTGTCTTTTAATAGTTCCATACAATGAGGGGGGAAAAAACAATTAAATTGTTACTAGCCATTATTTATATGCCTTTTAATCGTCCAAGTCATCACATGCTGACATTTAATGGACATGATGGTCCTAACTGATATTATCTTGAAGACATGTCACCACACATCTGATGAGCTTCATTGGTTTAAATGAGTGATAGAATCATTCACTGTGGTTGGTTCACACTTACAAGATCATAAGACTTTAAAAAGTTAACCCCCCCTTTATTGTACTGCAAAGTCTAAGGCAAAGTTATACTAACTTTTAACTATGTGTATGTGTGCAACGATGACTGCCCCATGTATACTTTGCTTATTTGACGTGTGCCACAACAATGGTGGATAGTTTTGCCCCAGCTGTAAGGTTGGTGCCACTGTGGCTTTTTCTGCCAGTGCTCCAAACCAGTCATCTTAACTGTTTCAAAACAGAAACATACATTTGAATTCTATTCTAGCCGTTTATAGATCTGCTCCATGTAGCCCAAGGCTTAGCCAGAATTGAACTAGCTGAGAATTTATACCTGCAAACTTCCATATGTGGATCAACTGCATATCTTGTGAGCTTTCATTAAATGTATCATTTAACACATGCTGAAATATAGGCTATCCTTAGCTTCTCTACCTCTGTTACAACTTAATCAATTGGTCTCCATCTTCAAATACCGCTGTACATTGAGTTCTGTTAGCATCTTCACCCCAGCAGTTTCGCACCAGTTCAGGCCACCAGACTGTACCAGCTGTCCTGTGACGTTGCATATTTCATGACATCATAGGTGTGAACCAACCACAGAGATTTAAACAGCAGGGACTTTTTCACAACTCAGTTCTGATAAAGTTTCTCATATGAGTGGTCTTCATGTTAAACCAGAGGTCCAGATGTCTTGACTACTTCTCAAATATGTGTCTGCTTATACATACATACGTACATACATTTTACACACACACACACATATATGCGTGTGTGTGTCAGAACAGTGCATTATGGAAAGTTATTGAGATTATTAAGTTCAATAAAGTGGAATTTAAACATAATTTATACCTGAGTATTTTATAACTCACATGTCTTTGTTTTGTGTGCGTGTGTAGGAGCGTGGGGAGGTATTGGATTGTGTATTGGAGCTCACACACTCTGTACAGAAGGTGTTTGGACTAGCAGCGGCTGCTGTGGATCGCTGTGTGAAACTCACAGATGGACTCGGAGTGTGTGGCCTCATCAAAGCACTCCGGGCTCTGTTCAGCAAGTATGAACACACAGAATACAATTCATTGCTGGGCTGAGAATACAACATGAGATTCAACGTACAGACGTGGGACTGAATGAAGCCAACATTTAGGACACTGTTAAGCCTAATACTTATACACTGTGAGATTCTGGGCACACAATTCCAGGATTATTTGTACATCTGATGATTCATTGCTCTTAAGATTTGTCTAAACTTCTCTCTTTGTCTCCTCTCTATCAGGTATGTGTCAGATTTCTCTGTGACTCTTCAGTCAATCAGAAAGAAGTATAGACTAGAGGACACGCCCACCTCTGAGGTGTTCACTGAAGATTGGACGGCTTTCCAGAATTCTATCAGGTGGGCACTATATGTTCCAAAATTTTTTCCATCAAGTGTTTTGGGCCAGTTCTTCAGCCATCCACATTTTAGTTGTGTGTCATTTCAAAACACACAAGGGGGTGATCCAAATTCTACAACCCTTGCTTACCTTAAAAAGGTGTGACTGGAGCTGAAACAGAATAAAATGTGCTCTGGAGGGGTCGAGGATTGGCTCTCTATATTGTGCATTTTCAGGTCTGGATAAAACATACAGTGACTGGCCAAATTGGTATTTGGTTATTATTTATTTTTGAAGTGTTCAAGGATTTTTATTTTTTTTATTTAATCGTAGAATAATTGCTACCTGTGGGGAGCTTCTCCGACAGTGTGGTGCTTTTGAGCAGCAGCTTTCAAACAAGTAAGACCTACAAACACACATGCACACACACTAATTGTTGGATTCCGTATGCAAATTTTGCATCTTTATTATTAATTTGATTATTAAAAATTTTAACACATGAAATTTTTGTTGTGGAGTTTCTCATATCACATAACTGCCATGTTCTTTTTTCCCTTCACTGCATGATTGGTAATTGGTAGGATCCTAGGAAAGGCTGGTCGTTTTCTGTGGGAGGGGTTTAACCCAAGGAGCCTGAGTGGTTTGCAAGAGGGTGGGGCTGAGAGGAGGGGCCAGAAGAACCCATGGCAGGAATATAATTACCTACAGCAGAGCAGCACAGCAGATTATAATAATTTGCTGGAAACCCTCCACACCCTCAAGGTTTGTCTTATTAAATCAGTTTTCTTCAATAGGCAGCAGCTTTATTTTGCCAAGTGTGGTAAAACAGTGGTACTCAGACTGGTCTTCAGGGACTCACAGACTGTTCACATTTTTGCTCTGTCTCTGTGTTGCAAGTTAGATTGGAGCAAACAATCTGGACCATTTAGTGGTCCCTGAAGACTCGTTAGACAACCATTGTGCTAAATCATTTTGCCAAAGTACATTTCCTACTTTACACTGACATCCAAAAAAATACTATAATGTAGATTAATCCATCATTGATATGGTCTATGTGTTTATTAGTGCTGTCCTTCCTACAGAACAGTAAAACAAAAAAAGTAGCAAACTAAAGACTGATTTATATTACTGGGATGATGAATGTAAACATGTCTGCATTGAGACTCAAAGAAGGGGTTCATAGGTAAGCGTAGTAGAACAATGTATACACCTCCAAAATCTATACGTATTGTGAGTGCCGATTAGGGGTGCACGATATGGACTAGAATTGCGATGTGCGATAACGTTGTTGGATATCCCAATATCGATGTGAAACACGATAAATTAAGATTAAAATACAGAAATTTAGTATCTCTCTGAACAGCAGCACGTTCATTTGTTTTGTTTTTTACTGTGTAATGAATCCAGAATAATTCCAAATATTTTTCAGGTTTATTCAACAATAGATAAAATCTAAAATTAGATAACACGTATACAAGTAATAATAGTGCAAACATTTTGTGCGGTGCAAGGCTGTGTTCTCTCAACATTCAGTAATAATAAATAATAATAAAACAAATGAATAAATACATAAGTAAATAATAGAAAAATAAGGTTAAAAAATAAATAAAACACAAACAAAAGCTCTCTTTTCTGGTAATAGCACAAACTTATTATAGCTAGAGCTCAGCATCACAGAAGCAACATAGCCAACATAAAAGCACAAAAACTTGCAGTTTTTCTAAAAGTTAGGTATACTCTGTAAAATGCTGTTTGCCCATACAACCTAAAAAAAAAAGACTTCATTTTGTAACAGAGAACTGGGTTTATTTAACTCAAATAAATACTTTGAATGAACCATTAAAAGTATTTATTTAAAGTCGATTAAACACAGTTCAATCTTGTTACCACATGAAGTAATTTTTTAGGTTGAACGGACAAACCATTGTTTACAGTGTAGAACTCTACAGTCAGAAAATATTTAAAAAATAAACCCAAAAACATGCCAACAGACTGCAAATAAACTCAGCGATCCATTTTCATTTTTTCTATTAATTCTCCTGACTTCTACCTAATATCTTTTTTTTACAGTTAGTCACACATTGGACAAATTATCATATCAACTTAATGCCTAAAATCTTAAAGATTTTTGGCCAAGAAAACCAGCATATTTACTTTGCTTGGTTTTAAGCATGATAGAGATGAAACGATATAAAAATTTCATATCACGATTATCATGACCAAAATTATCGCGATTATTATCGCGATATTGTTCAAATGTTTTGAAAAGTAAAATAAATAAAAAAATAAATACTGATACACAAACTGAAACTCATTTCACCAACTTTTATATTAACACAAATAGAATTGGCAGCAATATGCACTTTTTGTTTGCATAAACATTAAAAAATAAGGTCAATACATTTTTAGTATTACTTTTATATTACTTACAATACTTGTAATACTCTGTAAACAAAAGAATAGCAAATGTATTATTATTACAGTTATTATTATTATTATTATTACTGTTATTATTCTTTTTCTTCTTCTTCTTCTTCTTCTTCTTCTTATTATTATTATTATTATTATTATTATTATTAATTACAATAACTAGGGATTTCCCTGCATAGAGAATTAAATCTCGACCAACTCTGAGGTGGGTCTTAATGGAAAATTACTACTTCTAAGAAGTGCTGCACTCGGGGGATTTCTGTCCGAACTGCAACTGCAGCATATTGTGCCGTTGTGTGTCTTCAGCTGTGGAGCTGCTTCTCTAAAAGCATTAACTACTAAAACATAACTTAAAATTAACATGCATCTGAGCTGCGGCAGAAACACTGCTACAGTTTAATCTCTGAAACTCTGCTTTTCATAAAAGCAGCACGCAGCGTTTACTCGCGCGAGGTCCCGTCTCAAAGCACACTATCTTCCCTATGTATTGCACTTCGTAGATCATGAAATAGCAAATCCTTCACCCAAAGAGTGCAAGAAACGTTCGACTAAGTCATCTGTAATCAACCTTAACAACAGGTTACAAATCCCCTATTTAAAACTCAGCTGCTTGTTAATGATGATCGTGTTTGTTTGAACAGTAGCGCTCTATGTAGGGGACACTGAGTGATTTGAGACGGTTATTCTCCTCTCAGACAGTAAACACTGCAAGCGAGACGAGGAAGGGGAGCTGTGCAGATTGAACCTCTGCAGCGTCTCGTTCAGGAGCTCATGTGACTGTTAACTCAGAGCTTATTTTAGAGACACTGCTCCACAGAAATGTGTTAAAAGCTTTAGTTTCGATTCACAGTTGATTCACCGATTGTTTTTCTTTTTTTGACGCTAAAAGCTTCATTTTATATGATTAACGAACCATAAGCATAGGTTAAACCACACAAACCGTGACATTTCTTCTATTTCGAAGTCCCCACAGACTTCTACGTTAAAGTTAACCTTGCATTCTCTAAAAAGTAGCGGGTGGTGGTCGCGAAATGACTCGTAAAGTTTGATGTGTTGCCCCCATTCGCCGCCATTTTCTTTCGGCATGTTCTGCAGACAGGGTGGTCATCTTCAATTAACTTTCCTTCTGCATCCTTATAAAACCCAAAATATGACCAAACGTCAGACTTGGTCTTCTTAGAAGGCTGAAATATCTCCGAATCTCCGAGTTTTCACACCGCGGTAATCGACCGCGGTTTTAACGATACTTTAAAGTTCAAACGGTACTACTAACCGTCATTAATTTTACCGCGGTTTACCGTGAAACCGGTAACCGTTTCATCTCTAAAGAATGAACGCTGACAGGTCACTACATTTCCTGAGGCACTGAAAAGTCTTTCAGAGGGTGCACTAGTGGCAGGCACACAAAGATACTTCCTGGCAAGCACACTTAAATGAGGAAAGTTGAGGTGGTGCTTCCTTCACCAGGCCAAAGGATCTCCCTCACTGTCAATTGTGGGCATGAGAAGATAGCTGTTAAATTCTGATTCGACAACAGCTTGGTCAGTGGGTAGTGGTACAGAGGAGGATGTAGAGGGGATGGCAGACTGTAACAGGCTTCCTAAAGTCCTCTTTTTCCTCTTCTCACTTGGTGCTCCATGGCTCTGATGAGACCCTGTCTGTACTTCTGCTGTGGCATCAAAAACAGGTTCCCTCTTCTAGAAAAGACATAGTGAAGGTTATTTGCAGCATGAGAAAATGTCTAAAGTCGTGTCTAGATCATTCACAGCATTAAGGGATTTTTACCATTTGTGTTGTCTTCATTTCAGCCATCAATTTTGCCTTGATTTCTATGAGGTTTTCAGCACTGATGTAGTCTGCCTTGAACCTGGGATCCAGGAAAGAAGAAGTGTCCAGTAGAGACTGTGTTGCAGAATCCTCATACTTCCTCTCCACGTAGTCCAGAATTTTGGCTTTGACTGAGCGTGTCAGCTCACTGTCCTCCTTATCTTCTCACATAAGATATGCTCACATAATCTTCTCCAGACAGGGCGTCGGTAAACTCCTGGAGTGGCTTCAGTGCCCTGTTTACTGATTCAAGGACCTCTATGTCCTGCCATGAAGGAACCAGATGTCGTGTATTTCTGTTCTCTGAGAGAACCTGTGACAGGGCCCGCTGCTGCTCCAGTATTCTGTCCATCGCTGCCTTGTGCCCCATCTTGTTGGGCATTCTGTAATTAGAGAATATACAAAATTGCTAGGAAAATGGTTGAAATTAAAGTTAACACTTACCAATGGCAAGGTGGAGTCTGTGTCCAAAACACTGAAGTCTAGGCCAGTCATTCAGTTCTGTGGCTTTGATCATATTTGTGGAGCCCAGATCATATGGAGTCACGCTTTCGAACATTTGAGCAATGGATTTTTGTTTTACACCTGGAGCTGCATCGTGACAAGAGGCAGATCTAACCGTGCTTTCAGACTTTTTTGCTGAACACTCCTCATACAGTTGTTTGTGGTTGTGTTTTAAGTGATGGTAAAGGTTTGTCGTGTTCCTTGTGACTGTAGCCACAACGGCTCGACATTCTTTGCACAAAACCTTGGAGCATGGTCATCTCGACTAAAACCAAAGTATTCCCAGACTACAGACATGCCTCCCCTTTTTGGAACCAATTCCTCCTCACTTACGTCTTCGCTTCTCGAAGATTTTTCAGCACTTGGCCTGGCTGTGCTCATTTTTTTTCCGGACTAAGAAATCGCGTGTCTGGTGAGCGTGTTCACCTCGCTCTGCCTCCTGCCTACTTGCGTCACGTGATCATAGTCTGCAGTGTGAAGAGCTCCCTCTGTTGCTGCACGTGGATAATGCACGCAGGTGATGCAATTTGAGCTTGCTGTTATTCAAGGCGTTATCGTGGCTCTTTCGATGTGTTTATCCTGGAACCTCATATCGCAATAACGATAAAAATACGATTAATCGTGCAGCCCTAGTGCCGATTTACGTGACACACAACTCCACAGATTGGGTATCCAGTACAAAAACAGTACAAAGTCAAATCAGAACTATCAAAAATCAAATAGGCAGTGTGAGGATTGGCTGGCAGAAAAGTGAGACGTTAAAAACATTTATGTACGCCTTCTAAATAATAATATTACAAAAATGTTTGTACTTTCTGGTTTGGACACTGCCCCTAGTGCACAAGTTCACATTACATGCAAGTATGTTGGTAGTTACCTCTATGATAAACTAGTAAGTTTTTAAAAAGGCTTCATCAAAAAAAAACAGAAGTTGGTAACCGGTGACACAGTGCTTTATTATCCTGCAGTCTGACTACGAATTACTTTTGATTGATTTTAAAGGTACATTTTCACTGGTGAAATGTGTTTTTTAATTGAGTGATCGAGTTTAATTGATTAATTGCATGAAGGGCTTCCAACAATATAAATGAACAAATAGGCATGTATTTGATGTGTGTGTTGTAGGAGAAAGGCACTGGAAACTCCAGCCTGCTGTCTGAGACTCGTGCCGCTCTGACCCGTCTGAACCAGCAGGCAAATCAGCTTGCGTTCGACTCAGTGTTTCTGCAAATCAAACACCAGCTCTGCCTCATCAGTAAGCCAGAGGTGTGTAGTGCATGTGTGTGTTTGGCTTGGTCAGTCTGTGAGTGAGAATGCAGGAGAGGAAGGGTAATGCTCAACTCTCTGTGCTTATAGGGTTGGAGTTCTGCTGGTCTGGGCGAAACACTCACTGAAAACCTACCGACATTCAGCCTCTCGCCGCAGGAGTGCATTACTAATGTAAGACACTCACTCACACATACACAAATCTATGTGTTGTATACTTTGTGCCATCAACATTAAATACACTATACATGTGAATACACAAAGTTTTATATTTTCTACATATTTATTTTCAAAAAGTGCTGTCATTACTGATAAGTTTATAGTAGTCAGTTAATATATATCTAAAACAAATACTTTACAGTTTATATATTACTGTAAAAATTCATAGACACCTAAGCACATTGTTTAAAACCATTTATCTTTGCAAAATGTGTTTTTTTTTGTCAATAAACAAATATCATACAAAGTAAAAGATTTTTGTAATTTCAAAAAGTAGTTGATAACTTTGAAGAACAAAGTTTGGTTGTGGACTTCTCCTGGACACCTCCAGCCATCACATGGATTTGTTCAGCTCAGTCACAAGCACACTCTGTTTTACGTAATAAAGCATTGATTGGACAAAACAGGTATTGGATCATAACTACAAATAACGCTGGGCTGCTATGAAGAGAGTTTTGGAAGTGTTTAAACGAAAACTCTAACATATGTAAAATCAGTAATTATTGTATTGATTTTATTTGTATTTGTTCTATTAGTGTTTTTTTCTGAACAAATAAATGCTTTCTGACCAAATAAACAGTTTTTAATTCTAATTTGGTGCCTAAAATTTTGCACAGTACTGTATGTATCTATAGAATAGTGTTAATAATTCTTTAAAACAACCCTAAATATTCTTTGGTCTGCAAACATCCATGGGGAGCTCTCGCTGGTTTACTTGTTGATAATATGGCAAAGATAAAACCATGTTTAAAGTTGTCTATTGTTATCTCCTATTCAGGGGTACAATACCATATTTCAGTAATATTACAGCAAACCCTGCAAATATTCACACAATGTTATATGTGAAATTGTGCATTTTAGATTGGGCAGTATATCATGTCTCTGCCCCTGCATTTGGAACCATTTGTCACTCAGGAGGATCCAGCACTGGAGCTGGCCTTACACACAGGAAAACTACCTTATCCACCAGAGCAAGGTATAGTTGCATATGTGCACTGATGTATACTAGCCACTTTATCAGAAATGTCTACCTTGTAGCCTCCTATACAGTTAAAGCTGCACTTTGTGATTTTTTTGTTCAAATTGAAAGAAGTAGCATTACAGAGTCAGGAGAAAAAAACATGCTAATATATGGTGTCCATGTGCTGCCATGAGTTGCACGGCAAAGCCTAAACGAGTAATTTAAAAGTCAGGTCATGAGTTTTTCAGACTATGTCATGCATTTTACATATTAATGTCACACGCACAGGCTTAAAAAGATCTGGCTCGATGTTTAGGTCTCAAATGCAAAATCAGCATTATACTGATGAAGATGACAATAGTAGATAATTCAATCACAACCTCAAAAGACACATCCTTCACCAAGTTTTCACTGAGTTATCTCTTTGCCTAGTGTAGCTTTAAATGAGTGGTCACCAACCCTCCTCCTCTAGACAAGGGTTTCCTGAACACTTTCATGCTAGGACCCATATGTAGAAGTACTGTTTATAACCACATTCTTAAAACACTAGCGCTTTCTGAGCAGCAGTGCTAAAGCTGTGGTTACAATTAATGATCTTAACGTGCCTCACTTAGCTCTTCTCTTTTAGAACTTCAGCTTCCTTGCCACACACCCGTCCACACACTGGGACCCACAGTTTAAAAACACTGCTCTGAATCATCAGTTGTCAGTTTCTGATGTCAGTTTCAGTTTCTTTATTTGGCTGGATATTTTTGATTGATGGACCACTCCTAGCCTAGCAGTGATACTGACGTTTAAAACCCCAGCAGCACCGCTGTGTCTCATCACACCCATCACTATGCCACACAGTATTAGGTCAGAAGCAGTCCTGTGGTCAGAAACTGACCAATGATGATTGAGTTAGATGGTGGCAGACAAATTGTGCATCAACAGATGGGCTACAGTCTGTAATTGTACACCTATATAGTAGGTAGATATAGTGAGTGGAAGTTTAAAGTAAACTGGATGGTAAATGTACACTAACAGGGTGTCATTGTTATAGGTGATGATGTCCCAGAGTTGGAGAACACTGCGGATTATTGGCTGGGTTCTATTGCCAGGGCAACCATGCAGACATATTGTGATGTCATTCTGCAGATTCCAGAACTGAGTCCCCGTGCAGCTAAACAGCTGGTGACCGACATCGGTATTATAACGACAATAAGCATACATAACACACTTTAAAACATTCAATATACAAAATCTCTGGACGCTGAAAGCTACAGATTTACTGGCATGCTGAGTTAATTTAAATATATGTTTTGGATAAAATTCACCTTGTTTTCCACATTCAAGCAGAATTCCAAAGAAGTTGGGGCAGTAGAAAAAAAGGAAACGGACAGCAATGATTTGCAAATCCTTTTTTTTATTCAGTTAAAAACAGTACAAAAACAATATATTTAATGTTGTACTAAACTAACTTTGTTGTTGTTTTTTTTTTTTGTTATATGCTCACTTTTTCTCAGTTTGATGCCTGCACCATGTTGGGACATGGGCATGTTCATGACAGTAATTGTTTGTAAAATGATGACGCTAATTATTGTAGTGAAAAAAATCCAAAAAAATTGATTTTTTTTTTTCTCGTTCTTGTTTGATAAAACATTTCAGCTGCCTGAACAGTCTGGGGTCTCCATTGTTGTACAGTGCGTTCTATAATGCACATGCATTTTCAGTGAGAGACAGGTCTGGACTGCAGGCAGGCCAGTCTCACAGCTGCATTCCCTTACTCTAAAGCCACGCTGTGGTAATGCATGCAGAATGAGGCTTGGCACTGTTCTGCTGAAGAAGGCAGGAAACGTCCCTGAAAAAATCTTGCTCCAAAATGCATCTGTGCCCCTCAGCCTTATTGATGTCTTCACAGTGGTGAACTTGGGACTTGTGAGGCCACTTCACACATTTCCATTTGCGTCAGTCGTTCTCAGATGCTTTAGCCCAGAGAAGTCAGTGGCGTTTCTGCATGTTGTCAATATATGGCTCTATATGCTTTGCACAGTAAAGTCTTAGATTGCATTTGTAGATGCAGTGACAGTTTTTTATGGACAAGGATTTTCCAATGTATTCCTGAGACCTTATAGCTATATTCATTACAGAAGCATGTCTGTTTTTAATGCAGTGCCGGGATTTCTCTGGATCCTCTGAGTCTTTTAATAATGGTATGGACTGTAGATTAATAAATACATTCCTTGCAAGCATGGTTCTTAATCTGTTGGACTATTCACTCATGCAATTCTTTACAAAGTAGCAACTGAACCTTTCATGAATGCACCTTTTATACCCAGTTATGACAGCATCACCTGTTAACCTGTGGAAAGTTCCAGCAGGTGTTTTTGATCATTCTACAAAGTTGCCCGTCCTACACTGTTTCTGTCCCAACTTTTCTGGAATGTATCGCAGATATCAAGTTTGCAATTGGCATATATTTTACAAAAACTCAAAGTGGATAAGGTAAAACATTAAATATCTCCAATTAAATTGCTGTAAAATACAGTTTACAAATGACTGATTCTTGTTTTTATTTTCATTTTACCTACTTTTTTGGAATTTGGTTTGAATGAGGTAGTGACCTATACCTAATATGACTGGATTTGAGAGCACTGTTGATATTGATTTACCACTTTACTAAAAGTTTAGAAAACATTTGGATTTGTTCCCCAAAAATAAGGATATTTATTAAAATATTTCTGTGCTGTTCACTGACTAATTCCGGTTTTTGGGGTGAAATAGTACATAAAAGTATTTTGTGTGTGTTTATTCGTAGATTATCTGAGCAATGTGATGGACGCATTGGGCCTGCAAACTTCTAGAACTCTCCAGAACATAACTACTCTCCTCCGCGCCAAACCTGAGGAATTCCGCCAGACTGCCAAACCTTTGCCCCGCAGACTCTCCTCCACCATCGCTGCCATGCGGGGCATTGAATACTAAAAGATAGATGGAGACTAAAACAGTTTTTCCTTTTTTCTTGTCAAAGCAGTGGCCACTGCATGCTTTACCAACAAGCTCTTAATATTACAGAAATGTCAGTTGATACATAAAATTTATAAACTGTTAAATAAATGTCAATAAGGGACACTTTATAAGTGTCTGGGGAGAAATAAACGTGGAATTTCTTTTTGATTGTGTACATCAGTGGTCACCAGCTTTGTTCCAAGAGTGCCTTCCTGTAGAGTCTAGTTCCAACCACAGTCTGCCACACCTGTTCCAGCTAATAAACTCCCTCAGAAGTTCTTCATTGGTTCGATCAGATGCTTTTGTGTTAAGGAAGGGAAGGGAAGCATGTTAAATGCAGGTTGGAACTAAACTTTGCAGGAAAGCAGATATTCAGGAACAGGATTAGTGACCATGGTGTACAAGAACCTGAGGTGTGAGCTGTAGTGTTTTTTTTTAATGAGGTGCACTTATTGATTTCTGCAGTGTAGAGCAAGGTCTCTGTGGTTTGGGAACACTAGTTTTACTTTCTCTGTCTATCTGCTCTGCTGTTTCTATGGTTCTTTTTTTCATATTTATGAACTAAATAAACAAACATACCCACAAATATGAATATGTTTTAATAATAATAATATTAAACATGGACATGGCCTAACGTGATCTTTATGCGTATCTATTACTGCCATGTTACCTGCAATTTTAGTTATTACATGGACTTTTTAAGATTGTTTACGCTGAGCCAGCTACAGACATGAAGTCGTGAACATGTGCCTGCAGTGCATTTGATATACCAAACAACAAATACAGAACAGTATTTCATTACATTATTGTGTGCCTATAAAAATGACAAAATAATGTAAAAAGAAACATCCACTTTTAAGAAGCAGGCTCAACATCTGCCACGAATTTTAAATTCGTGATCACGATTTTCTAATTCGTTCTCTCGTTTTCTCTTAACGCTGGTCATGTTTTATTTTTAACTGCATGCACGTGGGTTGTATTTTGATAACAGCTCGCTGACACTGTCAGACGGGTTTTGATGAGTTAGACTGATGAGATGATGAACAGAGATGCTCATAAGGTTTGATTTTGATTTGGGGGGTTATGAGGAAACTGTAGCTCCTCTTCACAGCAAACGGCCCACGGTGTTTCTGCTCCCGGTCAAATCGCGGTGTTAGAGATTATCAAACAATTACAAGAAGAAATGATCAGCGTTTGATCTTCACATTAATATATCTACATCTAATCCATAGATCTATTAAACTCTCTTGCCATTTGACCTCACCCCACATGAATGTTTCTGTGTGTGTTTAATTTGAGTTTGTTGAAATGTTGACGCTGACCATTTCTTCCTGTAATTGTGTGATGGTCTCTAACACCGCAGCTTGTCGCGGGAGCAGAAACAGCGCTAAGCGGCCGCGCTGCTTCTATATCTCTGTTAAATATGATCATTAGAAAGCGCAGTTTAGTGAAGATTGTGGTTGTAGTTTATTGTCTTCCTTCATTTCACCACCAAACTGCAGCTGCACTGATGAATCTGAGGGCCGTTCGCTGTGAAGAGGAGCTGCAGTGTCCATAACGCCCCAAATCAAAATCAGACCTGATGAGCATCTCTGTCCATTATCTCATCAATCTAACTCATCAAAACCCGTCAGACAGACTCAGGGAGCTGTTAGTTGTTTCTGCACCGGACAAATAACACGACCTGATTCTGCTACATTGATTTTGCGCACGAATCAAAAAAATAAACAACGTGCGTTCAGTTAAAAATGAAACATGACAACGATTAAAACGAGTGAACGAATTAGAAAATCGTGATCACGAATAAACAAAAACGTACCCACGAAGTAAAGAAAACGTGCGCACGGTTTAAAGAAAACGAGGGAATGATTTAAGAAATCGTGACCACGAATAAAACAAAACATGCGTACGAACTAAACGTTCGCTCAAATTATTATCATTTTTTTTTACCTCCGCCCCCCTCCGTAGAAAAGATGTTAAAACATTTAAAATTTTAGCCGTTATTTCATTTATCCTAATCTTTTACCTCACTGTTTTAAGTAAATACAGTGTCACTAGCATTGCTTTTAGCTTGGAAATTCGTGGCGGTCAACTTCACCGAAAAAACTTTTTTCTGTCATTTTTACATGTTCTGAGCTGTGCACATGAGACAGGATAGTAACATTACATACATTAAATTACAAAAAAAAACAAAAAAAAACAGTGAGGCCAAAGGTGACTTCCTGTCACTGAGAAAAGTAAAAATTACATCACCCCCACTATCTCATATAAAACCAATCCCCACCAAATAGGGCTCAAGTCATAGAGGCATGGGGCAGTATTGGCTGGTAAGCGCAGGATGTGAGCCTAAAAACATGAGCATGTGCTAGTCATTCATGTTCTACTGGGTTGAGGTCAGAACTCTGTGCAGGCCAGTCAAGTTCTCCCACACCAAACTTGCTCATCCATGTCTTTATGGACCTTGCTTTGTGCACTGGTGCGCAGTCATGCTGGAACAGGAAGGGGCCATCCCCAAACTGTTCCCACAAAGTTGGGAGCATGAAATTGTCCAAAATCTCTTGGTCTGCTGAAGCATTAAGAGTTCCTTTCACTGGAACTAAGGGGCCGAGCCCAACTCCTGAAAAACAACCCTACACCATAATCCCCCCTCCACCAAACTTTATACTTGGCACAATGCAGTCAGACAAGTACCGTTCTCCTGGCAACCACCAAACCCAGACTCGTTCATAGGATTGCCAGACAGAGAAGCATGATTCGTCGTTGAAGAGAACACGTCTCCACTGCTCTAGAGTCCAGTGGTGGCATGCTTTACACCACTGCGACACTTTGCATTGCGCTTGGTGATGTAAGGCTTGGATGCAGCTGCTCGGCCATGGAAACCCATTTCACGAAGCTCTCTACGCACTGTTCTTGAGCTAATCTGAAGGCATGAAGTTTGGAGGTCTGTAGCGAAAGTTGGCGACCTCTGCGCACTATGCGCCTTGGCATCCGCTGACCCCGCTCTGTCATTTTACGTGGCCTACCACTTTGTGGCTGAGTTGCTGTCATTCCCAGTCGCTTCCACTTAGTTATAATACCACTGACTGTGGAATATTTAGTAGCCAGAAAATTTCACGACTGGACTTGTTGCAGGTGGCATCCTATCATAGTACCACGCTGGAATTCACTGAGCTCCTAAGAGCGACCCTTTCTTTCACAAATGTTTGTAGAAGCAGTCTGCGTGCCTAGGTGCTTGGTTTTATACACCTGTGGCCATGGAAGTGATTGGAACACCCGAATTCAATGATTTGGATGGGTGCGTGAATACTTTTGGCAATATAGTGTAGCTAGCTAACGTTAGCTCATCAGGGGGCAAGTTCAACACTTTTCCAATAAAACTGATATACTTGTAAAAAACATCATTGGCAAAAAAAAAGTTTCACAAAGCTACAGATATCTAACCAGTGTAGTAATCTTAATAGTGCTCTTATCTGTTTGTCTCTGAACGGTCTGCTGTGTCGGTTTATTAAGGACCCAAATCTGTTTTCTTTCAAATTAGGTTAATCTTGTTTTTGCAGGCTAACAGTAAATATTTACTAAGTATATCCTTTGAATAATGTTTCACTAATAAATAAATGACCTGATATATTTCATCATATTTCTTTCCTCTTGATGTAAACTGGGCAGTCCTAATCTTGGGTAATGCTTCTGTAAGCATTCCCCTGACCCATCACAAGGCAGATGTTTCTGGCAATGCCCACACAAAACATTCAGAGTCAGAGAAACTTAGTGAGCTAAAGCTAACCATGTATAACCAAAAACTAGCAAGCTGAATGACCTGTCTGTAGCTGGCTGTCGCCCATTCATTCGTTTCTCCATATACCAACATTGTTAATTTGCCCGTTTCTTTATTAACACGCTGTCGTCATCCATCTGGCCGTCTGTGACTTTTTTTGTCCAATTACCGACACACAAAAGCTGGATGATTTTAGTTCTGTATGGGAAAGGCTGGAGTGTTGGACAAAGACTTGTCAATCAAAATGCTCATTAGCGACGCCCACACAGTTGTCTGATAGGTCTGATCAGTGTTTTTAAGCCATGTTTTATCATATTCATCTCTTATATTTTTCATTAAAGCTTTGCTGGATGTTTAATGTAACACTCAAGCCTAGTATCATACAAACATTTTAAAATCTTAAGTCAGGTTCAGTCACTTTGGCTGTGCGCACCGCCGACACTGGTAAAAAGAGGGGCGTGTCCCCAGCGAACATGGGTGGAGTGCAGTTTTCATCTACTGCAAGCACAAACAAGATTTCCAAGATTTCCAAATGCGACTTCCGTTTGCAACGTCACAATGGGAGCGGAGAGTAATGTCCACTCATCGATACAGTCCATAGATGAAATAATACTGTGTGTCAATATGTAGCTAACATACTCCGATCAGGCATAACATTATGATCGAGGTGATTACTGTGTGCTTTACTGTGTGATTACTGTAGTGCTGAGAATGATCCACCACCCAAATAGTATCTGCTCTGTGAGGGTCCATGGGGGTCCTGACCACTGAAGAACAGGGTAAAAGGGGGCTAACAAAGTATGCAGAGAAACAGATGGACTACAGTCTGTAATTGTAGAACTACAAAGTGCACCTATAAAGTAAGTGGAACTGATAAAATGGACAATGAATGTAGAAACAAGGAGGTGTTCATAATGTTATGCCTGTAATGCCGTTGTAAGCTCAGTATGTGCTAGCTAGCTGAGTGTGGCTAGCTGGATAACATTAAAAATTCCTTTCTTGATTGTAAGTAACTTAGCTTTCACAGCTAGCATAACTTAGGCATGTTTCTCATCAGTGATGGTCTTTCATTGTGCACTGTGTTGATAATTTGTTGATAACTGCTGACCGTCAAGGAGTCTTCCAAAAATTGTTTTGGGTCACTGACTGACCGCCATTACTCCAGTGCCTGTTTAAGGGGAGCCTGTCTTTCTAATTCTCCTATTTCTTTTGAAGAATGAACGTTAACCATGGCTAACCAGAGCTAACCATAGTGTTTCACTTGCTAGTTTAACAGGTTTAACAGGTTGTCCCCAGACACGTATTCTTGGTATGAGACCAGCTTCTGGTTAAGTTAGCTTCTGACAAAGAACAAAGTTTCTGAGCAGAAAGCTTGTTTATTTTCTCTGTTTTGGACAGGTATATGCTTGATCAGCCATGCTGGTTTACTTATTACTAGAGAAAGGAGCCATAAGAGGATCCTCTGTCAGCGTAAGGAGCAGCATCCTGTCCATATTTAGAGATCTGGTTTCTGTGCACCTTGAAAACACACTCACACCATGTTCTGGTATAGTGTACTTTTTATGCCTATACTTTTGGCATAAGAAATCAGAATCATTAGCCACAAAAATGACCGCTGCACCTGTACTCAAAAGGTCTAGCTTGATGTGTAGGTCTCCAGTGTAAAATCAACATTATACGCATAAAATGTGATGACAATAGTAGATTATTCATTTACATCCTCCAGTAGATTATTCATTTACATCCTCAGGAGACACCTGTAGAAACCTTTGTCCTAGAGCTTGATTTTATACTTAAAAATTTTCAAATAAATAAACATTACAATAATTACACATTTTCATGGTTTTCCTGAGGTCACACCCCCTGACATGGAAAACTGACCCATAATAACTATGAATCAAAAATGACATTTCTTCCAAAATTTGTGAAAGGGCTGCTGACTTTGGAATTGCACCATGAAGGTCACTTGGGGTCTTGTTTATGATGCAATACCTGGCCCGTCTTATGTAAAACCATGTCAAAATAAAAGTACTTTTTTAAGTTGTACCTGACTTTTGAGGAAGTCAGAACTTTTAAAGTTGCTTTCTTTTGCAACATGCTTTTTTATTTTAATATTTTCAGACATTAAATCATGGTAAACTACTTTTTATTTAGAATTTTATATGTCTAAATAACCTCTTCTGGTAGTTTACTTACTCAACATATGTTTGGACGGTTGCACCAACTGACTTTTTTAGACTTTTAGATACAAAAAGACACTAAAACAAATTTTATATGGATGCATTTAAAATTGTTTTGCATGGAAGAAATATTGTTGAATAATTTGATATATGGTGTATTTATTACATTATTTTTTGGGCAAATAATGGGCGTAAAAAGTGCACGTCATGTCAGTGACCGATATAAATGTACAATTACAGACTGTATTTAGCAAATTTATCAGTCACTCTCTACTCTCATCATTGGTCCGTTTCCGGCCACAGGACAGCTGTTGACCAGATATTATATGGATGGTGGCTCATTCTCAGCACAGTAGTGACTTACTGGGTTTCTATCCACATATTTTTGTGTGTATTTTTGATGAATAAAAATGACTTAATGGAAACAGCAAATATCAAATAAAAAATGATAAAACATGACTAATCAGGTGATTCTTATGCCTGGCTGTTGCTAGGAAACATGGGAGAAGGCAGCAGGTACCAGTGGACTAATGAAGAAGTGAACATGTACCTTATTAAAGTAGAAAACATGATAGTTATTTTAGATGGCAAACAGATATGCTTGCAGCTGATCTTGAGCCATTTTATTACGTCTGTGCGTTTTGATTTTTCTGTAGACTTCGCTCCATATTTTTTAGAACTGTCTGTAAATGTGTTGTTGAGAGTTGTGTTGTGTTGTGCAGATGGAACAGAGCAAAGCAGATCTGAACCAGCCCATCATCACCTAAAGTGCCAAATAAAACCTGACAGGACAGTGCCAGTTACATTACTATGTGGTGACCCTGCTAGCGTCTTTAGATCATGGATTAACAAAATTAAATAATACGATAATAAAATAATCAGAATAAGTTTTAATTCTGCTCTAAAGAATTTATTCATCACACCCCAAATGTTTTTTCAAATGTCTCTATACATTTTCCATAATGAGCTGTTCTCATGCTGTGCATTCTGCAAACAACTAAAGTTAGGAAGTTCAGGGTAATATCTGTTAAAAATGAGGAGTGGGAATCTAACATGAACTTTGCATCCGAGCTCGACACATATTTGGCAAAGAACGTCTGAATATGACATGAACAGTCAGATCCCATCATGTGTGGACAAATATTTCAAGCTCTAGTGTTAGTGGTGGACGATATGGTGAAAATGTAACATAATGATACATTTTCAAGATAAACCAGATGTACCATGATATTAAATCTCAGAAAAACAAAATGTTAGAACAGAGAAAAGAGCCAGTAGATCCATATTCATAAAACACTATCAAAAACTGAATACAGTTATTTTTATTCAGTGCTTAATGTAGTACACTGCACTATATCCAATGAAACAGGATTAATTATTCTCTCTTTGTAATGAAACATTGTCCTTTAAAGCAGCACTATGTAAGTGTTTTGACAAACCTGAAAGAGCTGGTCCATGTTCTTTAAAGTTGCACTATGTGTGATTTTTTTCGTTAAAGCTGAATGAAGCAGCATCACTGAATCAGGAAAATAAAACACACACAGGCTCACTTCCCAAGTTTGATTTCCAAATCTTACATAGTGTAGCTATAAAAACTGACAATATCAATGATCTCCTCAGAAAAGCATATTATCCTTTGTGTGTGTGTGTGTGTGTGTGTGTGTGTGTGTGTGTGTGTGTGTGTGCACACACGCTTGTGCTCTTACTGTGTTTAACTAGTTTATAGATCTCCTCCAGTACTGCCGAGCTGCTGTTGCCATGGTAACTGGAGTTCAGAGAAATCTGGAAGAAGTCTGTGTCGGTGAACGTGTACTCAACCAAATCCAGCTCACACACCCACGAGTGTGCTTGTGTTTTTAACACACACTGATAGGGCTCCCTGTGTTACGTTATGCACACACACACACACACATATTAATTTGTTTACTCTCTTCTCTCTCACACACACTTATTGACTGTGCATTTACTCCTGGCTGGTACAGACCAGCTGGAGCGTCAAAACAAACAGAACTAAAGCCTCATTTGAATGTATTTGAATATGCATGAGGTTAATGAATAATAAATGTCTGCAGTGCTGTAACCTGTAGTTGTCGTTGAACTCCAGCCAGGAGGTGGCGCCGTGGGGCAACAAATCAGAGGACACATTTAGCACACAGGTGATGGTGAAGAGATAATCGTTCAAACAATTGTAGTTACCTCCTGCACACACACACACACAGGTTTGTGTTCCTCACTTAAAAAAATGGCTCATCAGATCAACCTAAAAAATTTATTTTATGTGGTAACAAGTTAATTAACTTAAATCTTATTGAAACTAAATAAATACTATGAATGAATGACTATTTCAATTAATGTAATTTTGAGTGGCTGTGCTACACCTATTTTATTTTTTCATTTTCATAATTTAATATTTGAAAATTTCCATTGTCCTTTACATATACATACATATATATATACACGCACACACCCAGGACATGTATTGCTGTTTGTCTCCAAAATTGTAACTTTACAGGTTACAGGAGAAGGAAAAACCCTAGTTTACTTGAGTCAATGGAACCAGATTTTTTTCCAAGTCATTTTGAGCCATTTCTTTTGGTCAATTCATAATTCATCATGAAGTTTACATACAATGTAAAGGTCAACATGTATTTTCAAATTATGTCAAAAACTGGAAAACGACAAAAATAGAGATATGAGGTCTTGTTCTGACAGCAGCTATGTATATATATATATATATATATATATATATATATATATATATATATATATATACATACATACATACATACATACAGCTGCTGTCAGAACACAATATATATAGGGTGGCACGGTGGTGCCTCACAGCAAGAATGGCCTGGGTTCGATTCCCGGCCGGGTGACCAGCGTTATTTATGTGTGGAGTTTGCCTCTTCTCCCTGTGTCTGTGTGGGTTTCCTCTGGGTACTCTGGTTTCCTCCCACAGTCCAAAAACATGCAGTCAGGCTGATTGGACATGCTAAAATTGCCCCTAGGTGTGAGTGAATGTGTATGTCTGTCTGTTTGCCCTGTGATGGACTGGCGACCTGTCCAGGGTGTATCCTGCCTTCCGCCCAATGACAGCTGGGATAGGCTCCAGCACCCCACCACGACCCAGAAGGATAAGCGGTTTAGATGATGTATGTATGTATATAAAAGCATAGCTGTTGTCTGCAGGTTGGGGCTGGTTGTGGTGCCTGTAACTCACCCTCATCCCCTCCGACGTTGCCAGGTGTCATGATCCAAAACAATCTTGAAAAGCTCCTATTTTCATGGAGCAAAATCCCAAGCCAGCAGAAATCACTTTGTGTCCATGTATCTGAAGAACTCCAAATGTGTTAGTAATTTACATTTAGTGCTAGCGTTTTTCAAAGCTGTATCTGATTTTGACTGTATATGAACCAATCTTGAATCACTGTATATGAACAGAAACTTGGCAAGCTACCTGGGGAAAAAGAGTAATTAAGTAACCAAAAAAAAACTTAAGCAGGGAGAGAGAGCAAAGAAAGAAGAGATTTTGATCACACCACAAGTCACTTCACATGATCCAACTACAGCCACAGAGGTGTCAAATCTTCCAAAATTTGGCATGCACATCTTGCGTTAATTTTTCCAAAGAAAGTAACTTTACTATGCCACATCTTCACCGAGGGCACCTCTGCCTTAAAATTTATAAATTTAAAATTACCATAAAAGTAATACTACCATAAAATCTATACATTTTTTTTGGCCAGGTAAGTAAGAACATTTAATACATTCACATTTTCTGCATTAAAGGTGTCAGAATATAGATTCACCAAATAAACATTGGGTGACATGTTGAATTATTTACCAAATATCTTTTGTATTATTCTATGAACCACTTTCCAATAACTTAGAATCTTCTCACAGTCCCAAAACATATACATTACAGAGCCAACACTCAGCTTACATTTAACATGCAAGCTAGAAATGTTGGGGGACAATTTCTGAAGATAGACAGGGTTAAGTAAATTTGGGGAAAAAATTTGCTTTTTTTTTTAATCTGAAGCTCACACTGTGTGGGGTAAATGAATGCATGGAACACACTAACACAGGACGTAACGTAGAACATACATTGAGCATAAGAAGCGACTAACTTAGCACAATGAGTCATGCATAATTGTGCTATAACATTCTGGTACAGATGCAGTGCGGCTCACATTGTCATAAAATTATGTGGCGTAAAAGTCTTTGATGACAAGCTTTGTGCTTGAATGGGTTGTTTGAAGTGCCTGTAGCATATCAGGCTAGAGTGATTCTGCACGTGGACATTGGCCTTCAACCTTCAATCATTTGGTGTGGTGGTTAAACAAGAAACTGTTCCATGCTTTTTCATAGATTTGATCTCCTCAGAGAAGTAGTCTTGTTGGATCTGGTATAAAAGGATCATCTCTGCCTCAAGTAATGCAGAGGAGCCTGTAGAGCCCAGTGGCTTCTTGTATTGATTAGTATCGGTAGCAGGTTGTTTGACCACAAAAGGCCTCATTCTTCAGTTCTTTCTTAAAGAGCACAGACTCCACAAGCTTCAAACCTTGTGTTCACTCAGACATATAAATAATGCTATTTTCTGGGCTCGAAGTTAACTCTAGGCCTCCATTAGTTGTATCTATGTTTTCTTGAGAATGAGAATTTATGTAATATTTGGAATAGTACACTTTGGGTATACTATTCCAAATATACTATTGAATTTTTTTTGTATTCTTTTGTTTTCTCTTTGTAATTGACTGTAATTACTAGCATAAACAAATTTCTCCCATATTTGTCTTGATATTTGAGCCCATGAAAAGAAGTAAAAATTCACAGATTTTTTCCGTTCTCTCTGGCTTTTATCCAAGATGTGGAAAAAGGCCATAGTAATGACAAAATGCTGTTGTCAGCTACACACTTTTCAATGCACTGCCTTTGCTGTCATTGTGCAGCACTGCAGAGTTGTTTGCCTGGTGATTACCCAGCAACAAAAAGCGAGAAACACTGTTAGCAGGAAAAACACTGTCAGCAACTAAACTGTTATGGGTCAGTCAGAATGACTGAGCATTGCACTTCCATCTTGAGCTTGTGTAGGAGCTCAGTAAGATATTATAACATGTCTCAATCAGTGCACAACTATTATAGCACACATTTAAAGGAGATTCCACCAACTTTTCAAAGTTTCTGCATAATTAAATTGTTGCAATGTAAACAAAGTCATTCATAGGTTTGATGTGAAATGGAATTAAATTGTGGAGAAATTTACCCGTTTGGACTTTTTTGTAATGGTAATAGTGTTAAAATATATTCATATATACATATTCTTGGGTACTGTTCTGCCTCACAGTGCCTTGCATCTCCGCCATTAATATATTTTAAAAATTGCCAAAATGCCATCTCAAACATATTATAAAACAATTGTCTCCCTCATCAGACAATGTATTTGTAAGCATTTAATGTAAAAAGTGTTTGGGGTGTCGTTTTAGAGGCATTAAACACTTCCGACATCTGGTTCCTATCATCACCACTGTGAACAGTTCTGACTCAGTATGTTTATAATGGTGCATTTCACATCCAATCACTCTGAATGACTGTTTACATGTTAATGATTAAAAATAATCAGTGGATTTTAACTTTACAACTGAAACAATGAATTTAAGACCAACCCCTGGATGAATGACTTTCTTGCTATATCTAAACTTATACCTATAAATGCAATGTTAATGCAGTTTTCATCATTTGTTAAAGACGGACTTGCATCAGTTTCCACTATGAATTCAATATGTATATAAAGTGGGTCAAGTGGGCCTAGAACACTCTCATCTACAGTAGACAAATCTCTCTAATCTAATTGTGACATTTTCTCTGAACACACAACATATCAGCTAATTGTAGTGAATACAGCATGAATATCTGAATATTATCACTGTCTTCTATATTTTACATACGTTGCTATATAAATTCTGTTATTATTAAATCATTATTCAGTAGTCGCCAGACTGGCGACCTGTCCAGGGTGTATCCTGCCTTCCGCCCAATGACAGCTGGGATAGGCTCCAGCACCCCACCACGACCCAGAAGGATAAGCGGTTTAGATGATGTATGTACGTATGTATTATTCAGTAGTACAGCGCAGGAGACACTAAAGGCCTTTACTTGAACATCATCTAGTCCTATACATTCCTGCAAACCAGTTTCATATAGAGCGTGAGTTGTAGTTCTATCCACATGGTGGCAGCAGAGCTCTGTGATGCACTTTAGACCTGATAATATTCTGACTCAGGCATCAGAGTGAATATTATGTTAAGGAGTGTGTGCCACCATGTGAGGCGTTTTGGTATTGCTGGAGAACAGGCTCTGGTTTTCATCAGTTTTGCTTCCCTTTCTGTCTTTAGTTCAGGTGTTGGGTGATGGTGGTTTGGGGTTATTAGGATTGTGACACTGGCCAGGTATGATAGACTCTGGGCCACACTGTCTCTCACACTGCCACACACTCACAGTTTAACTATGAAATGAGGTTTCTTCAGATTCTTAAACTACTTGGCTTGTCAGCTAGCTAATGCTAGCGTTAGCCTAGCCCCCTTTCTTTTCCTCACATAAAAAGTTAACTAGCTAACAAGCAACCGAGTGAAAACCTGCAGCAAGCTATACAGAACATATTTGCCACAAATCCATATTGTAGGTGAGTATCTTCACTCTATAACTACTCGCTACATTATAGATTTTTAATAAGGTTTAAATGTTTATTTTAGTTAGCTTTTAGCCAAAATCATATCTTCCCATATGGAAAAAATATACTTCAAATGTATATGTAAATGTACACTATATGTAGACTTCTGTGTTTTGCATTCTACTTTGCATTAACCGTTGTATGTATGTGGCAAGATGCTCACACAAAATGTATTTCAATTAAACACGATATCAAATTATCATATTTGGTTAATATGGCAATATATTCTGAAATACATTTTAGTGTTTGGATTGTATTGCATGGATTGCAATGTATTTGAAATGTATTTCAAACATATATAAATAAATGTCTATATATTTTTCATGTTCCGCCAAGAAATGTAACTAGTTCCTTAAGAGTATGGTTTCGTTGCTAAACAACGACCGCTGAATGAGGACCTTACGGTTGCCCATCGCTGTATATTGTGGACATTTCATGATGTTTTTTACTTTTTGTTGTATAACAATAAACATATGATAAGATTACACTGTTTAATGCAAAGATGTTTGATTTATAAGTCCTTTCTGGTCACCAAATTACCACCACAAGTCTTATTTATCCCCACATAGTGTACTACATAGGAATTGAAATACTGGATCCTGCACCCCAACTGTGCAAATACAGCTAAGAAATAGTCATTTGGGACTCAGCCACATCCATACTAAATAAATAAATAAATAAATAATGAACTATTTGGCTGTAGAGGCTAGAATTTTGGAACTTTCATAGCTAGCACACTATTTAGGGAGGACAGAGTCATTTGGGATTCAGCCTGGGTTTGATGCTACTTCTGACTGAAACACAAACATTTAAAGCGTGTAATCAAGTGACATTTTTTAGACTTTCAAACTGCCATTTTACAGGGAATCATACCAATGGAGTTGTTTTGGTTGTTTGCTATCTTTTAGCCTGTTAGCTAGCTGACTAGCCTAGTTATAATTAAGAAGTTTCCAGCCCCTCAGTTTAAACAAAAAACGGGTTCTTACTTCATCAATATACTCAGTGGTCCATGTGAGCAGCATGAGAGTCAACATTTATTCCATTAACCACAATCTTGAAAAGCTCCTATTTTCATGGAGCAAAATCCCAAGCCAGCAGAAATCACTTTGTGTCCATGTATCTGAAGAACTCCAAATGAATTGTTAGTAATTTACATTTAGTGCTAGCGTTTTTCAAAGCTATATCTGATTTTGACTGTACATGAACCAATCTTGAATCACTGTGTATGAACAGAAACTTGGCAAGCTACCTGGGAAAAAAAGCGTGGTTAAGGGATTTTTCCTGCCGTGGTGTAGTAATACGCAGTTCAGTCGTATGTGAGGCGATAATAGGTGTGGTATATCGTGGATTTTACGACGGCTTCGAATGCGGCTCAGCCAGTCAGATTTTAGGACCAGATCCATCCATCTTATAATGAACAATAAATGAGAATATATTACAGATGATTTGAGATAATAATTTATATTTTTTGGGAAGGGAGTCTAAATAACATTTGGCGTGGCCAAAGCCCTCCTAACACTGGCCTGCTGATGCTCATGTTTCTAGCAGATACTAAACAGACTGGTGCTGCTTTGTGGGAGGACATACAGGAAGGTCCTTGGCAGGGAGGAGTTCAGAAGCCAGGACAGCAGCCCTGCAGCATCCCAGTGAGAAAAGACACTTCATGTTGGCAAACACTCCAGTGTTCCTGCACTCATGAGCGGATCCAGGGGCGGGGCTACAGGGGCACTGGCCCAAATAAAAATCTGATTGGCCATTTGAAATCTTAAATGGCCATTTGCTGTCACTCACCACCTATAAGCAGGTCACTGATTGACATGTAAACCTGCTGAGTATTGGCAAAATGTGCTGTTTTGAATGCTAAACATGCCACTCGAATGAATCATGTAGATTGTAAGAATTTTTTTTTTTTGATCCCTACTGTCAACAAGGAGAGTTCTTAGGAAGAATCAACTTCCCTATCATGGTTATTTAGACACACATAGTAGTATTAAACACGTGAAAATGTTTTTCTTGAACAGCTTTTGAATGACACTGTTATAAAACTGTTACAATGTGTACACATAAAACTATTATGATGTGTACACCAGCACAGTTTGCAACCAAGACAACCAGTTACCACTTTGTTTTTGTCTGAGATTAATGCAGAACCCCACTAAGAGCATCTACAAATTATATCTTAAGTGGTAATTCTCGGGGTCCAAGCACCACATGGCTTTTTACAGTTAAAGTAGGCCTGTTAAAAGACAGAACAAAAATGGCCAGAGTTTTTAGGACAAAAAAGGCAAAAGCAGCTGTCTGCCAAATTATGTGACATTTTGACCTTGGTAAGCAATTGGCTTTTAACACAAGTGTGAATACCTGGAAAGCAGAAGGGGAGAGTAGGGCACAACACATTTTGGTTTTTGTGAAATATCTTTTTAAATATTTAAGTTGAAATAATCATGTTTTAATATGAATAACATATACAGCTCTGCTATAAACAAACACTTGAACTTTGTTTGTAGCACTTACAGTTCATGTACAATTCCATCAAAAATGATGGGATGTTCAGTAGTACAGTTTACCCCATGGGTGGGTTAATTGTAACACAGAAAAGGTCAGTTGTAACACTTAAAATCTAATTAATTAGTGCAAACAAAATTAATTCAATATAATTCTATGTTGTAAGAAACAAATATGTTTACCAACCATAATGCATTGCATATTATCTCTCTATAAGACAGACAGCTCAACTGGTAGACACACGGTCCAAAACTCACACAGTAAAATATGGAACATTATTGTTAATAACTACAGCTTTACCAACTGTTAATGTCAATATACTTATTTAAAACCAAAATACTAACATCTGAAAGATACTAAGAAGGTAGAAAAAAATATCTGTGCTATGTTGTTGGCAACAAGATGGTAATTAAAGTAATATAAGGTTAGATTCTGTGATTTACACAAGCAGCTCAGTAACCGAAAAAAAACTTATGCTGAAAAAAATTACTTACATGCACTTTCTTTAAAATGCTGATGAACCGCTTTGAATTTTCAGGGGACCTCGCGGCTAGGAAATGTGGTGATGTGGCCAGAAGCACACACTGCTTGACATTGTATAACAACATAAAAAGTCTTTGTTAAATTGTGCCCCATGTTAGGTTGTTCCCTGAGGTTTCCTCCAATATTTGACATGACTTATATTAGCATAGTTGTCGAACTCAATGAACTGAAGCATTCTGTAGCAATTTGATGGAAGAGATCAGTCAGAAGCAGAAAAAAGAGGCTGCAGCTGCCCCATCTTTTTCAGAACTGCAGAGGAAAATCCATTTTTGTGCTGTAAAGATACAGTACAGATAAAAGAGAAAGATGGAAAGGCCCTGTTTCCATACTGCTTTTATTTTCTTGCCCTCACTCAATTCGACTCACCACTTGGATGCGCATCACAGCTGTTACGCAAGTGGCCAGTCATGGCAGTGCGGTCGACTAAATTTTTTTGAGAAGTTTAAATGTAACATACATAAAACTTGAGTAATTGCTTTTTCTGGCTGTACACCTGGTGTAGAACTGTGGTGCATTGCCTTTTATTTTATTCTTGTTAGCCGTGTAGCCTTAGCATGCTAACTGCTAGCTAGTAAAGCAAAGTGGTGAAGTTGCATCAGCAGTCACGGACAACACATGGAGAAGTGGCATTCCAGAGCCCAGCAAATTGATTGTTATGGCTTTATAACGTCAAGTATTTTAAGGTAGTTTATTTCTATGGCATTATTGTCTTATTTGCTTCAGGTCACAGTGATTTCTGGTGCTGAAGTCAACTTTTGTGTTCACTCAGGTCCTCATCCTGTGAGGGCTCATTTAACACCCTTCACTTAAGCTAATAAAGTAGCGGAATGGTCCTTAAGGGATTCCCGTGAGGGGAAATGACAAGGCCAAGTGGACAAGTGCATGTTAAACCAGATACTGAAATGGCTGCCTAGAATCTGAGGAAAAGATGTTAAGAGGACAGAGAAAGAGCGACTGAGGGAGGAAAGATGGTTCATCAAAATAAAAAAATTACACAACTTTCCACTTGTCCCAGATGTGACCACTCAGCCAAATCATATTTGATGTCCAAATTTTGCTTCTTTAGTTTAGCACTGGAGCTACAAGGCTAAGTTACTAACAACACCACAAATCAATAGTCATATTCCAGAAATGCATCCCTAAAACTTCTCTCACCCGCAACCAGGTCTTCATTAAGGCTGTGCAGACTTCTCAGAGTGGTTGAGTGCACAATATGACTTACTGTAAACTATAAAATGAGCAAAACACTGTGCAGCTGAACACTGAGGGACAACAGTTGCTGAATTCCAACTCCCCCACAGATTCCTTTGCGTGCATACACGTCACACATGCATATGGAGCTATATTATAATTACAATTTTTGTTGTTTACATTTTTAAAGTATCAGTATCAATTCCAACAGTATCAAATTCAACATTAACCGTTTTTCATAAAAAGAAACCACAAAAATGTAATCTGCAGCATCCACATGCCTGCGTCATTTGGGTGCACACAAATGGAGTCGTAACTTCAGCACAACACTTCTGTGGAAAATAAGCGTGTAAAATGTGTAAATTCGATTTTTTTGAACAATTCTTTTAAATAACAGACTTACGATAGAAATGAGGAAGAAAGAAGACAGAAGTGTCAAAGAGGTTTTGCTCATCTCCACATGATACCAGGCCAAGACAGTGTTTTCTTGTTACTCTGATGGAGCTCATGTTGCTCATTGTTGCTCAAAGTTGCTTGTGATCTGAAGACTATTAAATATTCAGGCTTGTTGGAATAGACCTCATCCCACTCAGACACATGTAACATTCAGGTTTTGTCAAACCACATGCTTGATGCTACTGCTTTATGTGTTGAAAATTTTTCCTGAGCCTTACTGTGAGCATAACAGCTTGGTTTATAGCACCGTGTTCCTGTGACTGTACTGCAGTCTGTGAGGGTTTCACCCTGCTGGCCTAGGCAACACCTAGACAACATGACCTCTACTGCCAGGCTGAGTGAAAGCATCTGTGCTGAAATTGAAACGACTAAAACTCAGTCTCAAACAAAACTGTGCTTCTAAGAAACAACTAAGAGAACAACTCATCATATTATGAGAAGGATGTGTTGCATGTGTGATCCCAAGATATTTGCGTCATTTGACAGGTAACACCAGCAGGACAGACATTAGTCATTAACATTAACAAATAAACTAATTAACAATGGACCCAGGATTGACCCTTGAGGAACTCCTGCCTCACAAATATCTATGTTTGATTGTATATCCCTACAGGTTTTTTTTTTCTCCAAATAAGATTTAATCCATTTGATAACTACTATCAAAACAGAAAGCTAGTCTAGTAAATGTCATGTTTTACCGTATAATTTAAAATAGCTTTTTTATGTAGTTAAGCACATAAAAGAATGTGAAGAAGAAGAATGTGCTTGTGGTCATTTTCTCCATATTACCAATTTACTATTACCCCATATAAATTCAGAATAAAACTTATTCACAAATTCAGCAGAATCATGTTTTCACACTGATATAACTTTCCTACTTTGAAGTCAAAAATAAATGTGACTTTTATAAGTTTTTATAATTATTTAATTCTGTCTTCAGTAATTATGCTTATTTTGATTTGTATATTATTATGTATACATATACAGTACAATTTGATAAGGTTGCCTTGAAAAAGTTAAGTAAATATAACTATTATTTTTCAAGTTATGTTTACTTTGAAACATTTGGTTACCGGACATTTCTAGCAGCTAACACCTCAGCCTGTAACAAATAAATCTGTCTATGGGGTAAGTTTCCACTAATACCACTTTTGACTGAATTGTTCACAAATAGTTTGTGCTAGAAACAAAGTTAACTTCTTCATTGGTAGCAGAGATGTGTATATTGCTTGTTGGAACCAATTTCTGATCTCACTGAAATATTTTTAAAATTAGAAAAAAAAGGTGTCACCTGTTACCTATCCATCCATCCATCATCTAAACCGCTTATCCTTCTGGGTCGCGGTGGGGTGCTGGAGCCTATCCCAGCTGTCATTGGGCGGAAGGCAGGATACACCCTGGACAGGTACCTGTTACCTAACGGTATATAATTCCTGAATCTACCCTGTGTTTAGGATCACAAAATCAGCCTTTCATTTTTTATCGAACTAAAAAAGACTTATTCTGGTAAGAGTATCTTAGATAGCATTGATAGAAGCTATTCGTTGAATCATTTATAGAAACAGGACAGAAAATCAGAAACAAAAAATGACTGTAAATCAGAAAATGTTCAGTCTAATGTAGTTGCCTTCATTCATTTTATTTAATTTTGCTTTTAGTGCACAATTTGTACTTATTGGCTGATTTAACATTTTAGAAAAACAATATGTTACAATACAAAACCATATAAAATACAAAATATGCCATAACTTTTGCACAAACTACATTTTGTTTTTAATTTTTTCCCAGTATTTTAAATTCAGTTACACATACATTAAAATGTGCAGAGGTGTGTTCTTTGCAGAGGACGTGTTATCTTATTTTCACTTAGAAAATCAACAAAATGTAATCTAGACCAGGGGCACCATGGCCTCTGCATGTGAATGTTTATATATAACCAGAGTACTTTATCCATATTTTATTGTTAATTAATAAACATGAAATTGAGACAGTTATCACCTTCACTTGTGATGCCACCTGAGGAGCCTTGTCTGACGCCTTCAGAATGAACTGTCATACCTCTTCACTGTGTTGCACATTACAGTTTATTTATACAGATACTGTCCTGTACAAAAATCATTCAACTTGGTGGAGTTAGAAGACACTGCTCTTTGTTTCCTGGTCATTTCTGAAATGGTCCTCCATCCGTCAAAATACTAAACCAACATAGGTTCACATAAATCAAGACTTGAAACAAATATCATGTTTGACAAATGCTTATAGAGTGCTGTTAAAAGAAGAGGTGAGCACAGTGGTAAACATGCCCCCGTCCCAACTTTTTTGAAACATATTTCTCGCATCAAGTTCAAAACAGGCATATATTTAAAAAAATTGATTTGTTTTCTTTGTACTATTTTCAATTAAATATAGAATTTAAATGATTTGCACATCATTATAATTTATTATCTCAAAATAACAGTCCAGAAAATGATAACTATCTCATGGCCTCTCTGGATTTCCATATCATTGCATTCTGTTTTTATTTATATTTTGCACAGCTTTTTTATAAAACAGGGTTGTAATTGTGTGCTCTGCTGTATGGGTGTGTGTTTATGTTCAACTTTTTTTAGGGGAACTATATGTTCTCAGTATGATGAAAACATGAACATGTTTATGGTTTGGGGACATCTGGCTGGTCCCCACAAGGACAAATGCATTTTTTTTATCACTTGTTATTAGAAAATGTGAAAGAGCCCAAAGATGTGCTATTGGTTTCTATTGGTTATATTGGCTATTGGTTATAGGCATAGAGTTGGGTTATGTGCAGCACAGCAGCTTTTAGCTATAGTAATTAAGAAGGCAATAGGAATACACGACAAAGACATCAACACAAACTTTTGTGTGTGTGTGTGTGTGTGTGTGTGTGTGTGTGAGTTTATGCACTTGAAGGAGGATTCCACAGATCTTTTTAAATGTCTGCAAAATTAAGCACTTAACTGCAACCAAAGTCATTCAGAGTGGTTTGATGTGAAATGCTCCTTTCCAGAGAAACTTACTGAGTCAGAATTATTCACAGTGGTGGTGACAGGAACTAGATGTCTGAAGAGATTAACGTCTCTTAAAACTACCTCACAGAAAGCTATTACACCAAATTGTTTTGAATAAGCTGCCTAAAGTCTGAAACATTGTTTTTACAATAGTCCTATAGGAAGGTTTTGGTTTAAAACAGATTTTTTAAAATCCATAGCAAAATGTGTCTGGGCCACATCCTTAGGATTGTTCTGGTCCAGTATACAACTGGGTCCTTGGTCCAGATCTAGTAAAGTGAATAGAATTAATGGACGTTACCCAAATCTGACCCAACTACATTGTAGGTCCACAACATTCATGACAGAATTCGCCCACAAATATACACATGAGGCAAAACTGAAGATGTCCAGCATCTAACTCTATTCAGGCCCATGTGCCTAACATCTGCCCATTAGTCAACCAACAATCGCGTAGGAATTGGCCCAAAACTGTCTGCAGGTGGTACATGACAGGCGGTGTAAGGCAAAATAGTTCCCAAAGCAAACCTTTTTTTAGGCCTATAAATGGTTCCTATCACACCACTGTAAAGAAATCGGAGTAAGTAAGGGCGTTTTTACACTTGTCCCTAATACTTGAGTCTGCACCCAAGACCAGTTCTGAACTCATTTTGGGGGAGAGGCTCATTATCGCAGGTTTGTTTTCAAAAGATTTCCATCTGCAATGTGGATCAATTGCGTAATTCCATTTGTCTCCTTCCTGTGCCAGGTTTGCAAAATGGTAGGCACTAGCTTAATCTGTTTGCTGCTTTTTATTATTTTCCTTGGAAAGAAATGCTTAAGCAGTGAAGAACAGTGCTTTTTGGATACATGGCATTTCACCATGCAGGAGCACCTGCAAACAAGGAGCTGCTCTAGTATAAGAATGTTTTAGCCATGCAGGCCAGCACAACCCAGATAGCAGACAGTTTTGGGCCGATTCTGCCTACCCTACTCAATTGTTGGTTGACTGGCGGATGTTAGATATGTGAGCCAGAATAGGGCTAGATGCTGGACGACTTCATATGGTTTTGTCTCATGTCTATATTTGTGGGCAACTTCTGGTGTGAATGTTGTGGGCCACCAATGTAGCTGGGCCAGATCTGGGCCAAGACCCCAGCTGTATACTGGGCCAGAACAAACTGAAGGATGTGGCCCACTAGTAGCCCAAAGGTTAGCTTATTACAGTAACCTTGCTCCAGACTTATGAAAGTGTGTGGTTTTATGAAAAGGGAAGTGACGTGATAAAGTGGTCACATAACAAAATGAACCAGTACGGGTGCCAGGGGAGCACAGCTTCTGCACGTGCAAAGGACGGCATCAGAGCGAACCCCAGACCACCGATTTCAGGAGGACCAGAGATTGGTTCTCTGGACCAATCCTGGGCTCGAAAACAGCTTTCACACTTGACCAAACATACCAAAAATTCTAGCATGAAAAAGCCCTAAATTTCTCAACAATGCATAATTTCACATCAAACCACTCTGCATGACCTTGTTTACAACTCAGTGATTGAATTATGCGGACATTTTGAAAAATTGATGGTTTACCCTTTAACCCTGTACCCCTCTGTATCAAGACCTTTGCAGAGGGCGCCACCCAAGAGAGCACCGTCTTGTCTCTTTTTTCAGCGCGGTGGGGTCCTCTCTCCCCTCCCTCCCTCTTTCTCTCTTCTCCTCCGCCCACGCGTGACATCTGAGAGAGAGAGAGAGAGAGAGAGAGAGAGAGAGAGGTAAGCCAAGTGCCGTTCCGTCAGGGAGCAGAGAGAGGCAGACCAGACCGTGAGTGTGTGAGTGCGTGGTGCTGTGGAGCAGAGAGAGTGTGTGTGTGCGTGTGTAGCGTCTGTCTGACTCTGTATATCTTGATTGAGACATTAGCTAGAAGTAGACTCGCGCCGGGAGGAGCAGTTTTTTGTCTTTTTGGCAATAAGGAGGGAGAGAGAGAGAAATATGCCAGCATTTTTTAAACCGAGATTCATATAGCGTAGCTAGCCTCCTGAGCGAGAGTGAGGTGTGTTTATTAATGTTACTGGGTTAGTCGTTTAGCCTCGTTTTCGCCCAAAGCAAGAAACAAAAAAATCACATATTTTATTGTTTGTGTGTTGAGAAAAGGAAAGAAAGACCGAGTTTTTACATGATCTGAGGATAAATTGGACGATATTTTTCCTTTTCGTTGAAACGACTGAAAAAAAAAAAACACAAAAACGACGGTTTGGTTCGTTTTTGTCGGTTGATGTGCGTGGCGCTGAGCACGCGCACATTAGGCTAACGGTCGAGCCCACAGCAAGTGAGTATTGACCTGAGTGTAGTGGTGTGCGTGTCTTCGTGTGTGTGGTGTATGTGGTGTGTGTATACATATATGTGTACGTGTGTGCCTTGTACATGTTTTTTACCGTCGACTCTGACGAAAAAAATTCCCCTCACGAAGCTCACGACGCCTTTTCTTCTGAGAAGTGAGACAGGCGGCGCCTTTTTACCCTCACCAACATTCAACAAGTCTTGTCTAGTTTTGTTTCTGGTGTTTTGTCCAGTTCTTTCCTGTGGTTTTGATGCAACTGTCGACATATTTGTCGGATTCAGGATTCACCAGCCTTCAGGTGAACTGTCATGGCACGTTAAGGCATCGTGTCAGTCTAGACAAGAAACTAGCCTAGTTATTTAGCTTATGTAGGCTGTCTAAACTGAAGGCCCAGGCCTTCACCAGCGTTGACCCCCCACACATGGTAAGAAACCATGAAAAATCACAAAATGAGTACTTTATACTGGCAAACGTCGTAGTTTAGTGAGCACAGCCACTATGGCTAACTAGTGCCATGTCTCTAGCAGAGGGATGAGTAAGCCGGCTGAAAGAGACGGGAGGGGGGAGAGGGAGAGAGCCAGACTACAGAAATGGAGGAATGAAGGTGCTAAAAATATTTAAAGCAAAAGTGGCCTGGAGTGGGTGAAAGAATTAATAAAAGAAAAATAAAAACAGGAGAAAAAACAGTGACTGAAGCAAAAAAGATGTCGCAGTAGAATACAGAAAAGAACAGAGAGAGAGGAGTGGTAAGTGAGGTGTCAGGCAGGCCTTATATAAAAAGGTCAGAGAAAAAAAGTGTGAATTATTTAAAAGCTGAACTCTCTGTTCAGAGATGCTGTGTGAGTGTTTCAACTATCTTAGTGTGTTAGTGCTCACTATCTTGCCCCCTTTTCATTTATAAATCATAATTTTCGTAATATCTGTCCTTTTTCTGTGTATATTTGTGCCCTTGTACTATTATCACTCTCAGGAGTGGGCTTGAATTGTATTGTGTAGAGATGAAGACTTGGATTTGGCCAAGGAAAGCTGTTTGGGTACAGCACAAAGCGGCATCTTTATTGCCCTTTTTTACCTGTACATCTTGCCCTTTTACACTGATGTAAGTCTAGTTCCCCCACATTTGTAACCATTATAACAATAGAAATAAAAACGTTCGTCTCCGATTGATGTGAAACAGCATCCACCAAAGCCATTTGGCCACTGTGTACTGCACATTCCTTTTCTTGGTATAGCCAGTGCATGTGAAACACAACTGAAGGCTAGTAGCATAGGTTTACTATTATAGACGACATGTACACACTACAGTAGTCCAAAACAGCAAGTTGACTACTAGATGTGATTGGTAGACAGAACCAAATGATGCTGTCAGATCCTGTCACAGTTAGGATGAGCATCCCGGTGTTGAACCCAAGATGTACAACTGATTTTTTTTTTAAAATTGGGAAAAGAGTATGTTAGTGCCAAATAATTAAGAAAACTGAATAGTGTTACACTGTCATGTGTTTAGCCCTTTCTTTCTTTTCTTTCTGTTTATAAGTGTCTCCTTTTGATTTCCCATATTCCACCACATCTGTTTGTTTCTAAGGTTTTTGCTCTTCACTCTAACCTCAGCATAACCTCTTTTTCTGAAGACCATCTCCAGTATCACCCTTTGCCTAGACTGTTTTCAGCAGAGACAGGTCTTCCTCTACTTATGATTTAGAGTGGTTATATTTCCTAGGGCCAGTGTAGAGTTCCAAGAATTTGTATTACTGGATTTCTAATCTAATGACTGTTGCTGCCCATGAAAGAGCCCCGGCTGTGCTTCAGGTTGCAAGCAGCAAAACCATCAGAGAAGGGCAGCAGCTCTCATTTAAGAGAATTCCTGGAATACAGAGTGTGAGAAGACATGGTCAAAAATCAGTAAAATTGCTAATAAAAAAAGGAGGTGTGGTACAGGTGGTAAACAAAGATGTTCATATGCAGCAAAAAAGCTAGTATTATAATGATTGTGACTGTGGTTACATATGAAGATCAGTAAGAGTAGTTGTTTGGACAGTAGAGGTGTCGTGATATGCATATTAATATGATTTTCTTTATGTGGGGGTTGTAAATATATGCGTTGTGAATCAAAGCTAGATTATATGATATAAAAATTACTGTGACATATAGTGCTGTGCAAAAATCTAATGTCATCTGACAAAATAAGATGAGACGCCTTTTATCTGGGCAGTAAAAATAGCTTAACAACTTCCAAACCTGTTGGCATCAGTTACCATCCATCTAATTTAGCCAATCAGTATCAAGTTTGGATAATCAATTATTCTTCAGATTAAATCAGATGTGCTGGTTGATGGAATTCAAATCCATGCATTGGCTGGACAATGCTTTTTTACAAAGTTTTCATGGTGGCTTTGACGAGTTCAGGACAGTCACACAAATATCTCAAACTAAAACAATAATATTGTCTCAGCACTCATAGTACATAGAAGACAGACAAATGTTTATTTAATTGCTGAGATCTTTATTTTTACAGTATTTCACATTACAAATGTTAGCGTGCTTATGGAGTATGTGGATTCATTGGGCTTTTCTTCTAAAACTATATTATGTGTTGAATTTTTTATGATTATTAGAGAAAGAGTCTGACTTCTGTGAGAGGTCGTTTCATTCAAGCTACTTACATGTGGATTAACTCACTCAAATTCATCCATAATTTTACCCAAACTTTACATTGCCAAAATTATGTTGGCATTTCTTCTAATTAGTGGGTTTGGCAAGTTCAACCACAGCCATTACTAACGTAAGATCAAGCATATAGCCAAATAATCTTCGTAGAAAAAGAATGGCAGTCGAAAGGGTCATAGTGAAGAGCTTAGTGACTTTAAGCATGGCACTGTAATAGGATGCCACTTTTCACTTTTCTACACAGCTAGAGCTGCCCCGGTCAACTGTAAGTGATCTTATTGTGGAGTGTCTAGGAGCGACAACAGCTTAACCATAGAGCGGACACGCAAACTCACAAAATAGGTACCGCGGAGTGCTGAAGTACTGAAATCTTAATGCTATCCTTGCAGACTGCAAGTCAGGCCTTACTGCCCAACATCAGTGCCAATCCTTGCTAATGCTCATGTGGCTGAATGGAAGAGAGTCCCCATGGCTATGTTCCAAAATCTAGTGGAAAGCCTTCCCGAAAGAGTGGAAGCAGAGAGGGTACCAACTCCATATTAATGGCCTTGGGTTTGGAATGAGATATGTAGTAAGCACTTTGTGGGCCACATACTTTTGGCAAAATAGCTGCAGCTATGTGCCACTGTAGCAGTTTAGATTAGCAGCCCAGATTTAACAGTTAGCTTCATAAACACAAGATTGTTTCTGTTTGGACTGTAAAACGGTGCATAGACATGGCAGTGTGGAAAGAGAGTGTAACTAATAAAATCCAGATAGTTGAGGCAGTCTTACACATATAGTTTGTGTATCTCTGTGAGCACTGTGTCTGAGGCTGAGATTACAGGTTGCCCTTATATCATATGACAGTCAAAGCAGTCTGAGAAGACAAAGGCCAGCATAAAGTTCTGAAGAGAACACTGAGCCTTTTACTCTGCTGCACATGGCGGACATATATAAGTAGTTTGAGATGTCTGACACAAAAAAGCATTTGTTTTTAATATGTTGTGGGAAGTATTACTAGTGCCACGAAGCCGTTCATGCTGCCAAAAGTGCTGCCCATGGATTTCCTCAGGGACATTGTAATGGTCTTACTTCTTTATATTAGAAGTACCATTGCCCTCTGTTTTCTCCTTACTGATGATGTAGAAACAAGAGCTCTTATTTGTGACTGCAGTACACTTCAGGTCACTTTTTCAACGTGGAAATATTTTTCACATTAACCTCACATTGACTTCAGATGCTGTGAAGTTCAGAGGTTTATCCAGAATTAAAGCATGACACACTTCTACCTTGCATATCCTTTTCAGTGCTGGATTCTAATACCATGGGTGGCACAGCAGCTTTTGTGGCCAGATATCTGATTGGCAGGAAGACTCATCTTTCTCACTTCCTCTCTGTTGCCATTACAGATGTCATGCGTTATGTGACAGCATCTGTTGCTGTTAGCTACAATCAGTTCAACAGGGCAGTCTACAAAATATTTACTAAGTAAATCATATATATATATATATATATATATATATATATATATATATATATATGTGATTTACTTAGTAAATATTTTGTAGACTGCCCTGTCTACAAAATACATATATATGTATGTATGCATGTATGTATGTATGTATGTATTTTATGATTTACTTAGTGAGGAGCAGTAGCAATACTCCTGTGAGTAAATAATTATCTGGTATCAAACTTACCAAAGTAGTAGTGAGTCTGATTACAATGATTTCTGCATAGTTCAGTCATGTTTTTTTTTGTGTTTTTATCATTTATGGTTGGTGAGTTAGCTGGCTTGTTAACTGCACCAAAAGGAAGGGCTTTTTTCATCTGCAATGTTTTAGGCTAAGTCTTGCCCATTTCGCAAGGCAGCGCAAACTGAAATGTTTTGTATTTGTCTAAGGCATGAGGCAGGTATACTGTTTCTGGCATTGTAGGTATAAATTGGTGGTAGAGTTATCTGTGCAACATGGTAATTCATCAGAAACACATTCATCAGAAGTTCCACATTCAGTCCCTGAGGACCCTTACCTATGACACAACTAAGCTGCAGGTAATCAGCAGCTGGCTGTTGGTCAGTTGGTTGTCATGCAAATTTAGTCTGATGTTACAGCTGAATATAGATGATGAGTATGTGGAAGTGTGATAGTATTTACACTGCCCTGCCCTACTCTGATCTCTCTTTCTCTGTAGACTTGCTGTGCTGTAATTACTGTTAAACTAATGAAGATTAGGAGTGAGCAGTAGCTTGAGAGGCAGAGGTGAAGAAGGGGTTACAGAAGCTGTAAGATTATACTCTTTCCTCTTTTAGCCTTTTTTTCTCTCTTCCTCTGTTCGTCCTTCCTGTGAAACCTTGCGAGCCAGGTTCCATATTTATATTGGCTTAGATTTCTCCCTCTCACTCTCTTTCTGTCTCCTGCTCTTCTTTGCAGACCAAAGAGCTTTAAACTGTTTGTGTTCGATAAAAAATCCGACGATTATTATTCAACTAGACTCATAATTCACTACATATACACATATATAGATACAGAGGTGGCATTAAAACCATAAATTTAGCATGTCTCCTGTTCAGCAGACCACTTCAATATACTGTTTTCAGTGTACCATGTCTCTGAACAGGTGCGTCCTAATTATCCTATCACACGACTTGCAGGGATGTTGTTGCCTCCTCAAAAAGGAAGTTGGCCTCTGTGTCGAGACTGGAGTCTCTGTTGTTTTAGCTCAGGCCATTCATGAGACAAGATTTCTGGGTAGAATTATTGATCGTTCTTTGTTTATTAAACTTGCCAAAGTAGTAATAGTGCACTGTTTTTACATCTTTCAGAATCTATTGAACACAGTGGGTCTGGTTCTAGATTAGTTATTCAGAATGTGTTGTTGGCATTCTGTTCTTTAAAGGGGGACCTCCAATGAGTTCTGCAGTCTTTGCACAGTTCGGTTGTTGAGATCTGAACAGTCAATCAGAGTTTTGTATGAGAGTAAATGTCTACAACATTATTTATTGTCCAAAACAACTAATGAACCTACAGATATCTTCAGAGTTTTCATGTGTGATGTATATTTTACATTGTAAAACTATGCCTCAGACATCAGGTAGCTTATTTGTAGCCATTTCATGTAATAACTCTGTGTGAGGTAGCTTTAAGAGGCATTAAACACCTGAGCAATCTAGTTCCTTTCACCACCACTGTGAACGATTGTGATTCAGTACGTTTTACTAGAAATTTCCCATTAAATTACTCTGAATGATTTTGTTTATAGTTTAATGATTCAATTGTGCCAAAATTTTGGAAAATTCTTCAAGGTGCATGACTAATATTTGCTAAAAAGCGTCCATGTGTAGTGCAACTCTTAGTGTGCCTTCTTTTCTGAACAGCTCTGTGTCTTTTTTAGATAAAAATGTGTCTTAACTCCATACAGGAGTGAAGTAAACACATACTGATCCACCACTGAAATGCTCCAGAACAAACCTCTCTACCAGATGTTTTGAAGTCTTCCACACAGACATTGTACAGATTATGAAGACCATCTGCACTTTATATCTTTAAGGTACTGACCTTGAGGTTGACATCAGCAGTATTGCATTATTACATGAAAGTAACCATTTGCCATCTGACACAAGCTTGTAAAGGAGCTTTTCCTAGAGCCCATCTCTTTATTCCACTTCTGTCCCCAGCACTACACAATAAGGTGTTGCTCTACTCAAGCACATCTGATTTAACTCACGTAGGTCTTGGTGGAGAATTAAGCTGAAAATGCTAGAATAGGGATGGCTGTAAGTATGCATAGCAATTGTAGAATTATCATGCTCAAATTTATTTTAAAAATGGCAGCCATAACTGATTGTAAAGGTATTGTCTGTAATAGAAAATTAGAATTTGTTCAGTTTAATTTAAGATATTACTGATTATTGGCATCAGTTGTCAGTTCATTCAGTGAAGCTAACTCAATTTAAAAGCCTTATCTACAGCGACATTTGCTCATGATTATCACAGGGCTCTTGGTGTGGGCTAGTGCCTGAATATTGCAGTTTTTCATCTTTGGTACCCTGAGGAGTCGCTCCAAAGCACAGCAGTAAGCACACTGACGCAAGCGTAATCTCCAGCCGTGCTGCAACATCTCTCCTTCTACACCTCTTTCTCATTCTCACTCTGTCTCAGTCTCAGTCCCTTTCTCACTTAGCAGTTAAAATCCTCAGCCTGTCACACCTCAGCCAAAGGGTTGTTGCTTTGACACAACTAATAACAGAACATTGATGGTTTAACATAAGTAACTGCTCTATTTTGGTTACGCTGTGAACATCTATGGTGTTCTGGTTTTAATAGGAATCAGTTGCTGATCCATGTGTAAGGCACAGGTTGGTCCAGGCTGCTGTTTCTACATGAGGCACAGGTTAGTCCAGGCTCTGTGCCCTGCAGGTGGGAGTGGCTCTTTAAGTCCAGATGTTTTTGTGCTGTCTGTTCCAGACTGCTAGATCTAGCCCTGATTTCCAAGCAAGAGGCAGGAGTGCTGCTTGAATGTGTTGCACTGCAGCACTGGGATTTCTGATATGACTAATAGATGAACATCAGTTTTCTTTTTGCAAATCAAGTAACCACACTGTCAAGACGTGGTGGGACTGATTGTCTTGTCATTCAGGCATTTTGATAAGCAAATGTCACTGATCTTGGTTCCAAAGATCTACAAAATATGTGTGAAACTACTGAATGAAATCCAAAACAGTTTCACCTTTGATGTAACGCTAAGAAAGCCCCTCAGGACCACGCACACGTGCACACTGCCACAGAGACTCACAAAGAGCACCCCCCCCCCTTCTTGGCATGCTTGGTCCCATCATGCCGCAGGCTAGTGATGTCATAGTGAAGGGGTTTTCTTTAATGTGAGTCTACTTCTACTTTATTCACAATTCCATTGTTTTTTATGAATCAGCACTTTGAACAGCAGGGAGATGCTATCATGAGGCATTATTGTTAGGTGTCAACAGGATGGCCTCTTTATCTTTTTATTCACTCTGTTAAAATCTTTCCTCAGACATCCTCCCTTTCTTCCTTCTTCTTTCTTTCTCTCCCCCCACCGAGCATGCTCAAGCTATTTTCACCTGCCTCTCATTCTGCACGACTGGCTCCATTTCATTAGGAGAAGGGCTGAGAAAGACAGAGAGTCAGAGAAAGCTGTGTGAATGGAATGGATTTGGGGATAATAGGAAAATGATGATGGCAGGCAAAAAGGAATGAGAGAGAGAGAGAAAGCAGAGGTGCATGTATGGAGTGTGTGTTAGTGTGTGTGTGTGTGTTGGGGGTAGGGAGAGAAGGAGGTAGGGTCAGAAAGAGAAAGAGAGAGGACAGTGTTGTCACTGCATTGAAGGGGGAGGTGACTGCAGTATTCTGCATCGCTGCACTACCTCCTTCCTCCTGCTGGTGGCACCACTGCATGAGAACGAGGGGTGAGAAGGAGGGGGGAGAGGATGAGTGTAGAATGACTGAGAGAGAGAGAGACCCATTAGAAATGGTGTGTGTTAGACCCAGAGGAGTTTCACTGAAGCACAGCAGCGCAACACACACTTCTGGAGGCGCAATATTCCCAACCCTCCTGCAACATTTCCCCCCCTCTTATGACTCTCTCCCTTCCCATCCTCACTCTCTGCATCTACTCCTCTCCCTATATATCTCTTGCTCTCTATTCCCCCTCTATCTCTCTGCATCTGCACTTCTCTTTATGTATTTCGCTGTAGAACTTGATTTCCATTGCCCCTCTAAACTTTCGGCATCCATACCTCTATCTCTCCTTCTATCTTAACTCTCTTATCTCTCTGCATCTGTACCTCTCTATGTGTGTCTCGCTATTCCCCCCTTCCTTATCTCCACCCATACCTCCCTCTTTTTCTCACCCTCTCTGAACTCTCCCTTTTTCCCTCTCTCTGTATCTATACATCTCTGAATGTATACACATCTCTCTGCCTCTTTCTCTATGCTGTTTCTATTCCCTCTGTATTCTCTCTATCTCTCTCCACCCATCTTTCCCTATGTCCCTATTTCCCAGAGGGTACCTTCTTCTTTATCCCCCCATCTGTGCTACCCATTCTCTGTTCCCTCTGTTTCCCCTCTATCTCTCTTTCCATACCCCCCCATTTCTATGTCCCCCTTTTTGTCTACTCCTACTGTCTTTTTTCTCTCTCTCCTTTCTCTGTCTGTCCCACTCTACCTCCATCTCTAGTCACTCTGTCCCTTTTCACCCCTCTCTATCCATACCTCCACTTCTTCTCTTCTTCTTTACTCCCTCTGTTTCTCTCCACCCATACATCCCTGTCTCTGCATCTGTCTTCCCATTTATTCCTCCTTTATCTCTACCCCCTCAAACCTTTCTATGTCTCACTCTCCCTGTTTCTATTCTCTACGTACTCTGTCTCTCTATCCATACATACATTTCTTTATTTATCTCTCTCTACCCCTCATTCTCTACGTCCTCTGTCGCTCTCTCCATATATACCTGTCTCTATTTATCTCTACCCCTCATTCTCTACGTCCTCTTTCTCTCTCTCCATACGTACCTGTCTTAATTTATCTCTCTACACCTAATTCTCTGCGTCCTCTGTCTCTCACTCCATACTTACTTGTCTTTATTTATCTCTCTCTACACCTCATTCTCTACGTTCTCTGTCTCTCTCTCCATACATACCTGTCTCTTTTTATCTCTCTCTACACCTCATTCTCTAAGTCCTCTGTCTCTCTCTCCATACATACCTGTTTCTATTTATCTCTACCCCTCATTTTCTACGTACTCTGTCTCTCTCCATACATACCTGCTGGTCTTATACTTCCCTCTCTGTTCCCAAAAACTCTCTCCATCTATACCACCCTCTCTTTATTTCTCTGTCTATTCCTCTTTCTCTATTCCCAATATCTCTTTCCATCCATACCTCTCTCTTCCTCTCTTTCTCCCTCTATCTCTCTTTAGGTATCTCCATCCATACCTCCCTCTCTTTGTCTCCAGCTATACCTTCCTCACTCTATTTCTCTATTTCTATCCACATATCCCTTTCTATATTCTTTCTTTACACCTCCCTCTCTATCCCCCACAGTTTCCTCCATCTATACCTCCCTTTCTTTCTCCCTTTTTCTTTCAGTCTGTACCTCTGTCTCTCCCCTTTATACCTCTATACTCTCTCCCTCTATTTCTCTTCATCTATACCTCCCTTTCTCTCCCTCTATACCTCTCTCTGTGCTCCTGCAGTCTACTCCATCTGTACCTCTCTCGCTCTCTTCTTCTGTGCATTCTTCTCTTACCCATTTCTCCATCTCTCCTTCTACATCCCCTGCCATTTCTCCATCCATACCACCCTGTTTATCTCTTTCCACCTCTACTTTTCTACTTCCTCTGTCAGTTCCTCCATTCCTACCTCTCATCTCTCTTTCTATACCTCCCTCTCTCAATCTCTCCCTCAATGCCTCATTCTATTTTTTCATTTCTCTCCATCTATCCCTCTCTTTCTCTCTTCCTCCTTATATCTGTCCCTGTTTATCTCTCTTAGCCCCCTCCTCCCCTCCTCCCTCTCTCTCTTTCTCTCTGTTTCTCAGTCGCTGTTTTTCTTCTTCATTCTTGCTGTGTGTTTCTTCTCCTTCTTAATGCCCTCTGCAACTCCTGCGCTTTTTCCCCTCTTACAGCTGCCAGAGCCAGAGCGGTCCGTCTTATCTATGCTCTCCTTTTTTTTCCTTCGCTGGTTTTACTCCGTTCTTTTTCTTCTCCTCTTCCCTTTGATCTTCGCTCGCTTCCACATCCTTCACACTGTACATGCAAATTCCCCCCCCCACCCTCTCTGCTCCCCCCTCCACCTCCTCTTCACACGTCATCTCTCTCTCTGTTATCTTCCTTTTCCCCAGCTCCTTCCATCCTGACCCCTCCCCTTCTCATGCTCTCTCCCTCCATCTCTCTCCCTCTCTCTCTTTGCCTCCCTCTCTCTCTCTCTCTCGCTCTCTCTCGCACTCTCTGTATTGGATGGGTTTTGTGTTTTTGCCAACTACAGGAGCATAATTGACTCGGTCAGCAATCCTCTGATCCCCCCCCCCTTTCTCTCTCCTCCATTTGAACTTCAATCTCTCTCTCTCTCTCTCTCTCTCTTCATCTCTCTTTCCTCTTTGCTGGTATGGTGGTGGTAGCTCCAGCAGTGCCTCTTTCTCTCCCTCCCCCACTTGCTGCAGAGTGTTTGCTAATTTATATTAGTGTAACTGCAGTTGTCCCAGATACATCTCTCTCTCTCTCATTCTCTCTCTCTGTTTTTAATCTTTGATTCTTCTTTTTCTCTTCAGCGATAACTGATTCTTGCCCTGTATTTACTCACTGTGGTGCACATACGCACCCCCACCCACACTAACTCTACAGTGCAGCTGTAGAGGACAGGCTGAATGTCGTTTGCGCCGTAAACCCGGGATAATTAAACTCTCCTCTCTCGCTCACAGTCTCGCTCCACTCGTTCATCTCCACTCTCCTCTCCTCTGTTCTCACCTTGTTTTCTTTTTCATTATTTTGTGTTGTAAAACATGGCTACAGATTCCACTACTGCAGAACATGATTTGAAATGTTTTTTCCTTTAAAAAGGTTTTTAGGATCTTAGTGTTTGAGTTTTTGTAGTATTTACTATCAGTTCATCAACAACTCTGAAGCTGTATTTGCAATGATAGCTCAAAAGAAGTCTTAAATAGTGTGACATTTTGGTAGAAATACTCATATGAAGTAAATGGGGAATCAGACCTGGTCATTTTATTCTGTTTTATCTTTACTAAACTTTCTTAGTCTTATGCTGTTCCGTCTGTACTGAAGAAAGTAATGGTCGCTGTCCATGGTGCTGAAATTAGATCCCAGTCCTGTACCCTTTTTCACCTACACTTGCTTTGATTAAGCTTGACTTTATTTTATGAGCTTTTATGATGCAAGACTTACTCTCTTACTTTCTATGCTACGAAGCTCTATAGTCAGCACTATAGATCACAAAAGATCCTCTTTAGATGTACACTGGATACACACTGTCTACACAGTATTCTTAACTCCATGCTATGATCAAGTTAGATCTTGCATACCATAGTTATGATCACATTCTGTTTGCAGTTTTTTTAGGTACTAAAATTAGTTTTATATGCATCTCAGTCAAATTAAAGTTATTACTGCACTCGCATCAGTTTAAGCATCGCTCAAAAAGTGTTGCTTTACTGAAATCATTTTTTCATGCTTCTTGTAAAGTCCTGCGTAACTGCTCAAGTTACATTACTGCTGCTGTAATCTGAGAAAGCAGTATTACTGTACTGAATTCAGTTTTTCATGCCTCACACAGTCTTATTACTGGACACTACATAAACAGTCTGATATAAAGACTGTACAGAGATCAGCTTTCTGTCAGATGAGCCCAACTGATCCAGGAGTGGAAACACAGCTGTTCTAAGGTCAGTTTTGCAATGGCTTGCTGATCTCCAGAGTCCTGTCATAATGCAAACCTCTATAGACACACCAAAGCATCTTTTTTGGATAGCAGAATTAGGTGAAGTCTTACCTGAGGCACACTCCTGGCTCTCCTCATTTTCGGCTTTCACCCTGTTTTAGGCCCACATGAAGAGTTCCCACACAAGTTAGCTAGAGTTTTCAAACTTGCACCATGGACAGGAGGGTAGAGCGTAGATGAGGACAGGATGGGAACAGAGTAGAAGATAAAGTAGTCAATGAGTGGAGGAGAATAGACATATGAAGAAAGAAAACAAGAAGGAAATAAAGCATGAAATGAAAGAGGGAGAGAGGATGGATGAGGTGGAGGTCAGTCAGTGGGAAGAACAGAGAAGGGATAGAGTGAGAGCGCAAAAGAAAGGTGCAGCGGGATGAGGGAGAAAAGTAAGGCATGGGACGGACATGGGAAGTGAGTTGCTTCAGAGAAATGTGAATCCTGAATGCGGAATCTGAGAGCGAGAGAGGAGAAGGGGGAGGAGAGTAGAGGGAGGGAGGCCGAGAGAGGAACGGGATACAGAGAGAGAGAGAGAGAGATATCAAAGTGGCGTATTACTTTGAGTATGGGAAAACAGCTAACTCAGAGGTATCCCAGCCAACAGACAGCACTGCAGTGGCAGAGAGAGAGGGAGGATGGGCGAGAGAGAGATCGAGAGAGGGATAGAGGGAGAGCAAAGGACGAAATGAGAAAGCAACTCCAGCCTTTACTGCAGTGAAAAACTCATTCACTCTACTCTCTCTTTCTCCCTCCCTTCCTCCCTCCCTCTCTCTCTCTCTCTCTCCACCCCCCTTCGCTCAGTGCTGTGTGTGCATACCGAACAACCACCCCTCCCTCCTTGCCTCTTCACTCAGTTGATCAGTGGACGGCAGTGCTGGCTGTACTAATTTACTGAGTGACATTGTAATTCTGCAGAAAGAGAGAACAGCGGTCAGTTTAATTCAGACAGGCAGCAGCGTCACAATGTCGACTACACAACTTTGCATACATTTAGCTCTACCATATCCAAGTCTTCCCTGCTTCATCCACAGCCATAGCAGGAGTGTTTAAGATTCAGAGCTTTTTGCACTGCAGTGTTGATCCTGTAGGTCCCAGATGTCGCTACAGATCTAAACTATAAGCATTCCTCTCTGCTTAGCATGAACACCATGAATTACTGTTATTGTGAGCTATTACAACACAGCAGCTCAGATAGCACAGTCCTCATGAGTGCTGATCACTTTTGGGACATGATTCATTACACACTGCAGGTGTGTGTACTGTGGCATTCGCCAACCAAACGTCCTGTCATTGCAGCCTAACGGGAGACATGGGTGACACATACATACATGAAACAGTTCTTATGCTTTTCTCCCCTCTTACTAACCATCACCCCTTTTTCTCTCTCCTCTCTCCTCAGACTCCTCCCCCCTCCGCTTTCTCTCCTCCTCTCCCTCCCCAACTCCTCCCCCCTCCATCACCGCCCCCCCCCCTTTCCCCTATGCTCAGTTCCGTGTGTGTCTCCTCATTCAAAGGGCGCAAGGGTGGGAACAAGTCGTCCAACAAAGCATGTTACAGCGCCGACATGCCTTGCCCGTCGGACAGCGAGAGAATCGTGATAAACTGCGGCGGCGTGCGCCACGAGACGTACCGCAGCACGCTCAAAACGCTGCCCGGCACGCGCCTCTCGTGGCTCACTGAGCCGGACGCGTTCAGCAACTTCGACTACGACCCCAAGGCCGATGAGTTCTTCTTCGACCGGCACCCGTCCGTCTTCTCCTTCATCCTCAACTACTACCGCACGGGTAAGCTGCACTGCCCCAACGACGTGTGCGGGCCGCTGTTCGAGGAAGAGCTCGCCTTCTGGGGCATAGACGAGACGGACGTGGAGGCGTGCTGCTGGATGAACTACCGGCAGCACCGCGACGCCGAGGAAGCGCTTGACAGCTTTGAGAGCCCCGAGCCGGACGCGCCGGACGACGACGCGGCTCTGGCCGGCGGCGCGGACGGAGACCTCAAGCGCCTCTGCCTGCAGGAGGACGGGAGGAAAGTGGGCTGGTGGCGCGTCTGGCAGCCCCGAATCTGGGCACTTTTCGATGACCCCTACTCGTCTAAATACGCACGGGTGAGTAGCCTCGACGTTACACCGGCCGTCGTTGCCTTCGTTCAGGGAGCGGGTCAGTCACTGAGCGTGCTAACTCGCTAAGAATGAATGGGGAGTTTTGTCTCATTAATGAAATTAATGAGTTTAAAAATCAGACGTTTGCTAACTGTCACGAGGTTTGCTCTAATTAAGGAAACAGTTCAGTAAGGAACAGTGCGTAAATGATCAGTTCTGTCACAAAAGCTCATTTGACATTGCTTCAGCAAATGAACTGTTTTGTCAAATAACTGTTTTGCTAACAGGTAACGAAAGCTTTGTGTCATTGAAGATATAGTGAGGTTCAGTAAGAACAGGCGATTAAATGATTACTTGTGTCACAACAAAGCTAATTTGACATCTTGCTTTCGTAAATGACCAGTTCATTGAAGACGGAGTGCAGTTCAAAATGGAAATTTGCTGACTGTCATTGTAAGTTTAGTGTCAGTAATGAAATGGTTTAGTAAAAACGGACGATTAAATTACCAGCTCTGTCCAAAAAGCTAATATGGTAACAATAAATAAAGTTTTCCCTCATGAAAGGAACAGTTCAGTCATGAAAGTAGTAATTTCTTGAGCAAATGCTGAAATCTAAAGACGTGGTGTGTTAAAGGAAGGATTTAGTCAACAAGAAAGTTAATATGCTAGCAATTACTGGACACTTTCTGTCATTAAATGATCAAAGACCTAATTTACTCACGGGTTTTGTCTCATTAAAAGTCTCTTGCTAAAAAAAAAAGCTAATTTACTAACAGTGATTGGATGTTTTGCATCCTTGTAAGAAAGATTCTGTCAAAAAATGTTAGTTACCAGCGAATGCTGGTTGTCGCTAATTTACAGTGTCTTTTGAGCAATGGCTGTTCACTTGCATTCATTGTTAGCAACAGCAGCTTTTTCTGACTAAAACTGTTTGTTGGATAACAGGAATGAATTGCGAAACATGAAAATTACAGCATGATTGTGGTGATTTTTGTTTATACATCAAGGCTGAGGTAAATCAAATTTCAAATCAGCTTAATTCAAAGTGCTGAAATGTCAAAACACAGAAGTTTTGTCTTGTTTGTCAAAACAAGTGTTCAAAAAAAAGCATGTGTTGCTTACTAGCATTGTGTTATTCTATGGTAACTTTGCATATTTTTGACAGGTCATGCAGGGTTGTCTCTCATAAAGAAGACTTTTTGAAATGTTACCAGTGTTCTTGATGTTACAGACCTGTTTCCCAGGCCTGCTTCAGTAATACAGTATTGTGGCATGTTTTGTGAGCTGTGTTCTTGGTCATTGCCATTCAAGTCTGAGGCCCCGTTTTAGAGCTGATCTGACAAGGGCTTGTAATATGACCGTGTTAATGCTTGAGAGATAACTGTTGATGGATAGATGAGTAAGAGATGTGGATGATATTGATCAGACGTTGCTGAGTGTTACCTGATTATGAATCATCACTCAGGAATGTCTTATGCTGTCTGCCTCAAACTGAGTCCACTGTACTTAGTGTTGTGTTTCAGTTGTGACTGTAACGCAACCATGTGCTGGGCTTCGAAGGTGACATGACTATGATTATGCACAGACAGACGTTAATACAGATATCGTAGAGTCACAGATAAGCATTTATACTTGTAAATGGAGAATATTCATACAACAGTGCTTATGCTCATGAAGTTTGTGTGTGCTGTAGGGCTGCAGTCACCTACTGTCACCTGTCTTCCTGTTGAATAGAGGAAGTAATTTCAGGTCATGTAACAGTGTTTTTAGTGGTTGGAGGTTGATGCTGGCAGACTATCATCACCCTGATATATGCTTTAATACATCATCCCCATCACCATCTTCCTGATCCTCATTGATAGATAGAACTTTATTGATCCTGAAGGAAATTTCACATTGCACATATATTAGACAGAAATAAAAATAGACATAAATTAGGCAAATTAGGCAGTCAGAATCAGCACTGACATTAGCTGTGTTCCAAAGCCTAGGCTGCAGCCGAGGTAGGGCGGGTCCTTGGTAGGACTGTCCTATGAAGACTCCTCTTAGTAGCCTATTGGTCACACAAATGAAACCGTCCACACCAGGCTGCGTGGTGACGTCACCAGAAAGGTCCTAGCTCTCATAACTGCTGTACGAAACTTGTGAGGGAACTGTAAGGGAACTTGTGAGGGAAAACGGAGCCCGTAGCATTGTGTTTGTTGCTATGGTAGCTAATGCGCCAACAAACTTATGTACTATGATAAACTATATATACAAATACTTCTGATTATAATGCGATATATGCTTTAATTAGTCAGTCATTTTACACTTTATATGGTAATGAAGACGAATTCAAGGACATGAACAACTCACATTTTAAAACAACCTCTGCTCCAACTGCATTGTTTTTCGCCATTTTCATGATGCTGTTTTTTTCCTTCACGTCTTTCGTGCGCAGAGAACTTTGGGTAACCGAAGGCCTGGAAGGATACATCTGTTGCATCCTCGAAATCACTCAGAACGCAGGCTGCATTTCTAGGCTGTACATGAAGGGTCCTTCACTTTGGAAGCATTTTATGACTTAGCGGATGAGAAATGCAGCCTACCTTGGCTGCAGCCTAGGCTTTGGAACGCAGCTTTTGTCATCGATTACATCATTGATAAATTCCTTCAGCAGCAGGAGGGATCATACTGTCACTGCTTAATGTACTGGTATGATAACTGTTCACTTGCTTAGTTTGTGGCCTAACTAACAACATCATTTGACCACATTGCTCGGTATGAACAACACAAGAGGAGCTAACACAGTGTAAGCATGACCTGTTGTGCCCTTGTGAGCTCCCAACCATTAATAGAAGTGACATCGCTGAGAATCTTTTGGGTTTCTTTCATCCACAGCGTGTTCTTTCAAACAGCTACGACGACCTGGTTTTAAGCAATAGTTCTCATCCAAATTTCGCTGCTACAGACTCTTACCATTACTACCATTACTTACCATTACTAATATGTCACCTTTACAGTCATGTGTTTCTTTTGTCACAACACGATGTTTACCATATTAACAACAGAGATATTCTACACAGCAGTAGTGTTACAGTCATGTCAGGGCAGAGTTTAATGAATTTGACTGTAACGGGTTTAAAATTGAAACTTTAATAGAGACACAAATACATGGTTTACAGGACCACAGATTGGTCATGATGGTCAGGATTTTCACAGCATCTCTGAAACCTTCTATCTCCAAAACAGTAACATTTTTTGTGGAGAAGGAAAAACTTTTAACTTAAGGTGGAAGTTAGAAGAGTAATTTTGGACCATTTATCTTGCTCCATTTATCATGAAATTTTCACAATGGCTGCTGGTGTTTTTAATTTATATACGAAAAAAAAAACAGGAAAAAATGGTGATTCAAGGTTTTGTCCTGATATCAATGATAGATTAGTAATAAAGGTACTAATAACAAATAGTTGCCATCATAACAAAACCTTGTTACTTAACTCTACCGATCTGACCTCACTACTTGGCAGGTGCCTATAAGTCTTGATGTTTATACCATCCCACAATGTTTTATTTTAGCAAGTAAATGGAATGTATTTTGATAGAAATGTGTATGATTTACTACCCAAAAAGCAAACTGTATTTTCATCTTCATACACGAGTGTCAATGGCTTTTATTTGGTAAAATATTTTGGTCAATTTTAAAAGCTATTTTTTGTTGTTGTTATATATAGAAAGTTGCAGTTGTGCTGTTTGTTTTATCTCGGCATGGCTGTCTTTGTGGAGAGGTGTGAACTATTTTCACAGCAGTGTGTTCTCATTCTTTCTTTTCACCCCTCATCGCTCACTAGCAGCTCAACAAAGAGTCACACAGAGAGCCAGCAGTGTCCTACAAATAAAACATGTTAATATGTTTTTCAATGACGGTAAAAAATTGAAGTACTACTTTTTACTGTAATTCACCTAGTTTAGCTGGTTATTCAGATTTTTTTTTTAATGTAACAATGACAGTAACTACAAATAAAATAAACAAATGTATAATAAAGGTGATTTCTTTTTATTTGTCTTATTTCTGTAAATTAACAATAGCAGGTTTAAAATGCAGTGTATGTGTGGCTTGTTTATATGCATTTTACCTCATTAAAAAAATAAAAACAAAAAACAGGTATTGACCATTAAAATTTTACATTGCTTTAACAGTGAAAATACTTTTTTTAAGTTAATCGGATACTGGGGAAAAAATCCTTTATTTGATTATATTAAATAAAAATATCTAAGTTGATTTTCATTCCGTCAGTGGAATGGCCACTATATATATATATATATATATATATATATATTTCTTTTTGACCTTTATATTTTTTACACCATTAGCAAATATCAGCTGTCCTTACACAAACACTTCATATCTATATAAAAGAAAAAATAACAAGATTTACACGTAACAGTGATGATTTGCTCCATCAGGTCTCGGCAAACCGCCAGTGTTGTTTCTGGCTTAGAACCTGTTCTAAACCTTGAAACCTAGACGTTCAGAGAGGCTAATGTTTTGTGTATGTGTGTGTGTAAAATGTTTACGGTAGGTTTGGGATTGGCAGAGAACGCGCCACTCCAAAAGAATTAACCCCCCATTATCCTAATGTCATTCACAGGTCAGTACTCACTCCTACTGTTTCCGCCTCTGTCTGCGTCCAGATTTACAACACAGCGCAGTGATATAGTACAGACGACACAGCCATACACAGTTACAGGAGTGTGAGCTCATCTCTGAGGGGAAGAGTGTGTGTGTGAGTGAGTGACTGAATGCAGCTCTCTGGCACAGTCATGCAGGGCTCAGTACACAGCTCTGTAACCCAGTTTAAGGCATTTGAGTGATCTAGAACTAAAACACAAGACATCGGACTCACGGCAATCATGCGTGAAAGGGAAAGAGCAGAGAGAGGAATGGGTGGAAAACAGAAGAGAGAGATGGATGAAGGTTGAAGGAGACAGAGAGAGACTGATGGGGAAGGAGAGAGAGATGGAGAGAGGGAGATTATTGGCATGATTTAAAGCAGGACGCTTGGATTTATGGTCCGGACGGACGGTGAAACATTTATGAGCTGAGCAATAATCAGCAACGTTATTCATACCAACACCATTCCTCGTGCACAGCAGGACACGTGAGCTGCTCTCACACACACATACACACACACACACACACACACGTTTGCTGCCTTTGCTGCAGTGAAGAGAGAGAGGTAGAGTGAAATGGGGGAACATGAGTGATTGGGGTAAAAGGAATAGAGAATAGGGTTGAGAATACATAGAGAATAGGGTTGCACCGATAATGAATTGCTGGAGCTGCCTCTGATTTCTTTACAGCCAAATCAACCTATTTTTTGGCCAATTTTCATTAGCTGAAGGATTTTTAAAGGACCTATAACATGGAAAACTGAATTTTCCTCAACGTTCTGAAATAATTTGATGTAGTATGTTATCGTTAATGTTTCAACGTTTCGTGTTCTTACCATTCAGTCCATAAAATTCACACATGGAAACCAAACTGCAAAAACAGCCCACAGTGATGCGATTGTTTTTGTGATAGCACCAAAACCAGTGCATTTACATATATCTGTCTGTTGACTACATCATTTTAGCTCCACCCATTCATGCTGTTAAAGGTGTGTTTCAGCCTGGATTGCTTTCTGAATGAGGTACCGTACAGGGCAGCCAATCAGAACAGAGCTTGTTTACATATATCAGTCTTAAAGTCACTGACAAAACAGCTTGCTTAATTCTGTGGTATGAAGTGAGTTTGGAAAATGGTCATGTGAAGATGAATTATGGGTGTTTTGTCATGCATAAAACCACATGTACATTATAAGTGGACCTCAGAACAAAGAAAAGAAAGAAAGAAAAATACTGGATAAGCAGCAGGCAGCAAAGATAGTAACATTGCCCAAAGTTTGTACTTCGTAGGCTAAATTAACCTGTATAAATGTATAAAGTAGGGATGTGCATGGATACAGAGTAATCAATAACTGTTTAAGGTGTTACTATTGTAATGCTGAAGTTAAATATTCAGGTATTTGTTGATTTGTTACTTTTTTATGTGAAGATGGACATACAGACTAACAATTCAGGGAAACAGTTCAACAGTTTTATATTTTAATAAAGGATGCATTGTCAAGGACGTGACTCAGAAGGCAGAGATAGGGATGCCAGCTCCGACACGGCATTACATATTGCTGTTGTCAGAAGAAAACCTTCTATCTCCAAAATGGTAACTTTACAGGAGACGGATAAAACAGACTTTACTTTTAATGTAAGTCAATAGAACCAGACGTTTTTCCAAGTAATTTTGGCCTGTTTCTTTTAGTCAGTTCATCATGAAAATTACACACAATTTTCAAATTGTCAAAAACTGAAAAACTGGAGATACGAGGTTTTGTTCTGACAGCAGCGATATAATTATTTATTAAATAGTTATAACTAGTGTAGCTGATGTTAGCTGAAACAGTAAAATACATTTCTCTGACAGTGTAACATGTTGGCACATTGTCCGTTGAGGAAAAAAGACCTTGTGTTGAACAGGACGAACCTTCATCAGCATTCAACCTTATTAGTGTCAGCTCGTTAGCTCATCTGCAGATGCAGCTTCCGTTACTCATTCAACACGAAAACCTACTGTGTTCCCATGGCTATTTTTGAATAATAAAACATGTTTTCAAACTGGAAGCTCTAGTACTATCATCTAAAATATAAGCCCAAAGTCTATTTTTTGCTTTTAAGTTGTTGAGCTGTCCTTCTCTGTAGTTAAAAGCATGTGTTCTTTACCTTATTGTTCATCATATACCTGCTTTCTAAAATTAGTCAGAATGCACATCACTAACATGTAGCACTTAGGTTGGTGGGTAGCCATAGCGCCTGTGTGGACATCACAGAAAACATTAAATGCACTACTAATATTACTTCTTGTAGCCTGTTTAAGCAAAAGAATATGAGAAGAAGTGTGATTGCGAATGAAATCATGGCTGAAGGCGAGTGCCGTAGATCACAGCCGTGAAGTCATTCACAGTACTACATGACCTCATGTACTCTTTTGCTGTCATACAACAGTTCTGCAGAATAAAGAAAACACTGTAGAATCTGATCAGACGTGCTGCAGGACAAATTAAGAGCTCATTTGCAAAAAAATAATCCTTTAAAAAAACGAGCTGACTGTGCTGAGTTATTCTTAACACACAGTGCATTCTGAAACCTAATAATGTTTTGACACAAAAGTCGTTACTGTCCATTCTCAAGGCATTGCAAGTTCATGTTCTACAGCCGAAACGGTCAAACGCCAGCACAGTTCTCCAGCAGAACCGAATAAATTTGTTCAGCGAATCAGCGCACAGTATTTGGGTCAGGTGACGCAACATTGCTGTGAACTGTTTTAGGCAGAAACCTTCTACCCTGCAAAGTGCAGTACAGAGGTCTTAAAATAATGGCTACTGGATCTAAACACAGCGCAGTCTCTCTAACAGAAAACCACTTTGGAGTCAGCCGTGTGTGCACAATTCCATACTGGACATAAAGTACAATATTTGGGTTTAAAAGCCAAAATTTCATAACTCACATAGTGCACTGTATAGCAGTGAGCCATTAGAGATTCAGCCTTAGGATTTTCCAAGGTCTGATCTTATAGATGTTTAATATTGCCTATTAATAGGATGTTTTTTGCTGCAATTCTCACCTACTTGTTTTTTGTTAAATATTGCATTTGAAAGAAACTTGCATCCATTATTAACTTTGTTAAACTCTTGAAACATGAAATGACCACTGGAGTTATCTGCTTTTGCCAAAAAAAACATAATGGAAAAAAAATACAATCTTTCAATAAAGGCTAATTTTGTACATTATCTGTGCTTTGTTGTATATACTTAACCCTCGTGCGGATGTTTCTGTTACTTAGTGGGTCTGGTGGACCCACCACATTATTGTTTTAATATATACAATGGTTTCTGGCAATATGCACAGCTATCTAACATAAGAATGTTGAGAAATTTGTAAGGCATGAACTACTCAGCACTGCTCACTTTATCCAGTGCTAGATAATTTACTGGTGCCTTTCTATCCAATACTTCTTTAATCAGTGTTTTATTCCTCCTGACAGAACTGTGCCTCAATTACCAACAACATTTAGAATATTATGAGCTCCAATTTTCTGTTTTATTAACTTCACACATCTCTCACTGGGTAATGCTGATTATCATACCTGGGCTCGTGTTCACAAAACTTCTTAAAGTAGAAGTGCTGATTTAGGATCTGATTTATGCCTTATTTACTTCGATTTTACTGACTGGAACAGATCCTAGACCAGCACTGAGAGGCCCTGTTATAGGCCCTGTTTTCCACAGATTTTGCTGTATTTTTTGTGTTCTCTGCCGTGAACAGGGTTGCCAGGTCCAGTAAACATCTTCAGCCCAAAATAAAAGTGTCCACCAGAAGCTAAAACTTCTATATTTTTTCCCACAACTGTATTTTCAAACTAGCTCAGTTTGGTAGGGAAAACTTGAACCTGTACCAAACACGCCACGGCATAACCCAGTGGTTCCCATACCCCCTCAAATCGAGCCATTGCTGTTGTGATCACAAATAACAGCACAGATGGAACACTTCTCAACCAGACTGTGTTGTCAGAACTAACTGTTGTATAAAAGAATATATCAGGTTCTCGCACATTTCTAATCCATTTTATTAACTAAAGTTTATTTACATCATGAAATCCCCAGATTGGCCAAAATAACAATTAAAAGGCCAATCACATGTTGGAAGCATTCCGATCCTGGCTAGTTCCAGTCATGCACCCTGATGAAGAGGAAGAGGAGTGAGTGATACATACAAGACAGAAAGGAATAAGCAGAGAGAGAGAGAGAGAAATAAAAAGACAATGAAAGGGATGGTGGAGAAGAGCTGGCGCTGGTCTTGTCTTCACCTCTTCAATCATGTCTAAAGACACCAGCAATCGGATCCACCTCCCCTGCAGCTTTCTGCTGACGATTGATTGATCGCTTATGGATTTTCCTCCGTGTTTGTCTTTCAGTATCCATCAGAGCCCATGCACCCGCTCACTCGCGCACACCTCCCCCCTCGTTCTCACACACACACACGGCTAATGTTGACTCTGCTGCTGATCGCACTAGAACTGATACTGCTCATATGCACATGCATGCGCATCCACCCTGCTGAAGGTTATCATGACTGTTAGATACAGTGACCTGAAGAGTGGTGTGTCTAGATATGATTTGCTTTGTATTCTGCAGTCAGTGGCTGTTTGGAGCTGGGAAAGATCTGATCAGTTCTCAGGGTCTTAAATATGGAGAAATAATGTGTAATGGTCAAAGTTATAGTCTTGTCAATGTGCCACATCTAGGGCTGTGGGTTGAACATTGGCGGGGTTGAACAGGACCCTTTTTTAGAGGTCCAGGGGCAATATGAAATATGAAAAAATATCTCAAACTAATCTCACCACAAAATTCCAACCTAAATCTACTAGATTTCATAGTGACAAATGATAGGTGGTGATGCTTTTATGATCCTCTGGCACAACCAGACTTTTTTAGAATTGGAGGTAGGGCAATCAAAATATTGAAATCAATAATTATATCAGTATTATAAATACAGATAAGTTTATTTTCTGTAGCATTAGTTATGTTAGTAAAACCAATGCTTTTTTTTAATGCTTTATTACTAAATAATTATTACCGATATGAATTATTGGGGCCTTATATAGCTGAGTTGTAATTATTAGGGAGGTTGTAACCCTCTTAACCCCCACCCCCATCCCCCGGAAGTTACACCTATGGGCACGTCACCTTTGGAGCTTCTGACAATACTTAATTTAAGGGGCAATATCTCACATTTTCTTGTATTTTTTATTTTCTCCCATGAAGAAAAATGATAACAGTGTTGCGGATTCATACACCAAATACAGTCATAATTCAGTTACTTTAATGTTAATGACCTCAGGTCAGATCCATGAACACAAGTGACCACTGTTGGAAGCATATCACGATGAAAATGAGAAGCAAATCCATGAAAACCAATGACTGCTGGTAGAAGCCTGTCATGATGACACGTTGGTACGAATACATAAAGATATTGATTTTCATGAGGTCAGAAAAACAGTGAATTCAAAACAGGCTATTATTGCTGCTTAGTTTCAATATATGGATTGTATGCAGTTTAATAGTGTTAACATACTGCTTTACACGATTTTATTTTTAAAAAGTAAGGAAAATATGTGAACCTTTTACATTAAGAATTTCTAAATTACCAATCGATCAATCAATCAATCAATCAACCTTTATTCAAACTCGGAGTACACCGAGGGAGACCTACATTTAATGTAGCTGAGCCAATACAGAGATCAGGGATTGAGAAGTTATAGCCAATAGTGAAAACATAACCACTAAAAAGTAATTATAATCATGGTAATAAATAAAAAAAAAAACTAAATCATTAAACCAATAAAATTACAACAATATAGCAATTTAATAAATAAGATAAAATAAGAATAAAAAATGATAAATTAAATAAATAAAGAAATTAAAAAATGTAAAGCAATACCTTGGCAATATTAAAATAAATAAGAGCAAAATAATAAAAATGAAACAATAAATAATAAAATAAATTACTTTAAACCTTAACTAAAATCAAATAACAGTTGCAGGCTGATAAATGTGGTATCATAAGCTATAATACTGTCCTACAGGATGATTATATGTGGTATCATAAGCTATAATACTGTCCTACAAAATGAATTCATTCGTGCTGCAGTGTGCACGCTTTCAGGACCGTGAAGTATGTAAAGCTCATTTACCTGAAGGTTGTTTTAGATTTTAGATAGTGATCGTTGCTGAACTGGGCTTTTTATAGATTTTTCCATAAAATGGATTGGTGATTGTGTACAAGAGCATAATATTCACTACCTGCCTTTGACGTGCCTTTGTTCTGAGGTCACTGGCCGTCCATGTGGAGTAATTAGGCCTGCAGCAGGAGCTCTTGTTCTCAGTACCCTGTTCAGGTGTCCTTCTACATGGGGTTGAAGGGGTGTTAATAAACTCATCTAAAACGGCTAGAACAGTCAGGGCTTATTGGCATATTATAAAGCAATAATAAACACCCTTTTTGAATGTATAAGTTGATGAATGATGATGTTTCTGATGGTGTTATACAGTACTGTGCTGCACCCTGGACTGTAATTAATGAATGTTGTACCACTTGGCCGGTTGAGGACTGGAGAGTAATACTGACTGATTTATGCAGTAGCCTGAATAAGCTGATGATATGAAAGAAGGAGGTGGATTTTATGGACAGTACAGAGCTGATCCTGGATCAGCAGTCTTGTTGGGATGTGAAACATCTGGTCCCTGGGTTCAGGATATACACACATTAGAGCTATCAAACAGCTTCATTTCTTCTTAGTCTTGTTAGTTTATTAATCTTATTAGCTAATTTCCATTGTTGAAGGTGAGGTGGTGTCTCTGTAAGCATAAAATATGTTTTAGGCCGCACAGACAGCTGTTCCTCCACAGGTTTTTACCTAGTCGTTCTCCACAACCTGAACATCATCTGTTTTTTCTTTTTTTGGGGTGATGCCATAAAGTGATAATGGCAGCATTTTTAATGCACTGCTTTCGTGTCATCCCGAGTTTTCCTCATGTTTTATGCCTGACAGAGCAGGTGCTGCTGGCGCTGGATGGAGGGTGCTTTCAGAGCGGGACTGTCATGTCTGAAAGGGCAGTTTTTCCGTGTTATTCTTTTTTATTGTGGTTTATGTTTTATTGATTGTTGGATAGCAGATTTGAGTGATCAAACCATTGTTCCACCATTTCCCATCATGATCAAAATGCCTTCGAAAGTGGGTTTTATTTCATATTTCAACTGAAGACAGCAGCATAGATCAGTGGTATCAGATCTCATTACTGAAGTGCTCATAGAGCCAGTACTGTAGCACGTGTGATTCAATAGTCAGGACTTTTTTGCTTTTCTTTATTTATTTCACAGAACAGTTGTGTTGTGTGTTATAGGGAATAATAATAACTTCAACTGAATCACGGCCATGATGTTAGTCACTATAACACACTCCCTCTTTGTTTTATTGCTTTAATGACAGTAGATGGATGATGGCAGACCAGATCTTTCATAGTTCTGAATGGAGCAGCTATGGAAAATTCTGCCACTGCCGGCAGCAATAGCAGCGCACCTCAGCAGAAGGTTCCCTCAAGAGTTCAATTTTCTCAACTTTTGCTGTCAGTTGCAGTGGTACCCAGATGTTGATTGTTTTTTTTAAACACAAGTGCTGAGTTGAAGTCTAACTGTTCATATACAACAAAATCAAACTTTTTAAAATGGACCATGAGAAACATTCGCATGTGTCTAACACCACTGTTATTCCAGGAATGTTATAACTAAGGCAGCATTTAAATGGCTGCCTGCTGCTTACCAGTACTGATTACACCAATTCTGCTATGAAGCACAGAACAACCAGGTTTTCAACATGTAAGCACAGTATTACAGTGATATTACTGGTTCAAGCATGTTCAATAAGCAATTAAGCATGTTTTTTTTATTGATAATAATAGGACTAAACAGTTCTTAGCAAAGCAGTGTAGTTTCAGTAGGTAATGGCTGCCAAGCAACATAACACAATTCCATGAACAGCACAATGGATTTTAATAACTTGTGAATAAGTTAATAAATACAGAATTCACATAATGTATGCTGTCATATGATGCATGTGTGTATATTGAGTGTTATAAAACGCATAGTTCCAGTCCTAAAATCTGATTGGCTGAGCCATGTTCAGAGTCATTGTAAAATCCACAATATATGCACACCTCTGGTCGCCTCACAACAACTGAATTGTATGAGTACAACACAGCACGAAGCTGTTAAAGGAATAACCTTTGACTCTCATGCTGCTCGCATGGACCACTGAGTATATTTATGAAGTAAGAACCCATGTTTTGTTTAAACTGAGGGGCTGGCAACCCATGTTCTTCACTAGAACTAGGCTGGTCAGCTAGCTAACAGGCTAAAAGTTAGCTAACAGCCTAAACAACTCGATCATTAATGTCACAGGTATGATTAACTGTAAAACGACAGAACAAAAGTCTAAAAAGTGGCACTTGAATGAATTACATGCTTGAAATGTTTATGTTTCAGTCAGAAGTAGCGTTAAACTCAGGCTGAATCCCAAATGACTCAGTATTCCCTAAATAGTGTGCTAACTGTAAAAGTTTAGAAATTCTAACCTCTTCCACCAAGTGCATCATTTATCGAGTATGGATGTGGCTGAATCCCAAATGGCTAGGTCTTAGCTATGTTCTGTACCGTTGTGGTGCAGGATCCAGTATTTAAATTCCTACGTAGTGCGCTGAGTAGGTAGCAGGGAGCCATTTGAGATTCAGCCCCACACAGGAAGAGGGGTGCCGCTGGATTGGTGCTAAATAAGATTCAGTGGTAATTTGGTGACCAAAAAGTACATATAAAGCAAAAGGTTTTGCATCAAACAGTGCTGTGTTATCATATGTTCATTCTTATATGACAAAAAGTTTAAAAAATCATAAAATGACTGCAGTACAGCGATGGGCGAATGAACATTCTTCTCATTCAGCGGTCCATGGTTGCTGAGCACAATACTGTACTTCAACGGAACTACATTTCTTGAAGTAGTAGAACTTAGTTTTGCTTCCTTAGCTGTAGATAGTCTTTAGCTGTGTCCCAAATTGTGCCCTATTCACTATGTATTGCACTATTTTGGGGTTTTGCCATTTTGTAGTGGTGTTTATAAACATAGTGCAGAAGAACCAGTATACTCAAACAATCCCACAATGCATTGCAATAAGTACGTTGTTTGATTTGAAGATTTACACACAACTCCAATGGGTAGGATTAGCGAGCCCAGCTACAATGGCAGCATCTCCACCGACCTCTCTTCAGTTCCCGATGTAAGTAACCTCTACTTATTTCATGGTGAAATTGTTCTACAAACTGATGGAGAATGTGTTGGACATGGTTCTATAAAGAACCTTTTGAAAATCGTTCTTAATTGTTACAAGTTTGACATCATAACAATAGCAGAACCGTTTTTGGTTCTATATAGAACAGTTTTCGAAGAGGTTCTATATAGAACCATATACAGTACAATTTCCATAAATCTGTAGAACCATTTCACCATGCAAAGAACCATTTAAGCATGAAATGGTTGTGTATAGAACTCATAAATAGACCCATTGCCTTTACTAAACATCTTTTTTAAGTGTGTATAATTGTGTTCTGTATGGTGGTTCAGATTTCTGAATGTAGGTTATAATGATTAGGGATTTCAAGCACAGCAGTTGTCATGTTAACATACAGTAGTGGTCATGTAATTGATCTGTCTTTTTAAACATACCATTTAATATGGTATGTTTGAATTTTTTCCAAAGTATTAAAGGCCCCATAATCTTACATTTCTCTTGCTTTTGATATTCTTTTCATCTGATCTTCATCCGATGTCTGACTTATACTGTTTGCATGGTTTTATGATTAGGATTTATTATCATGAATCATTTTTTTCCAACCTCTCTTTATCCATTAGAAGTTATCAGACTGTTTTTGTCGCTGTGCTTTCACAGCTATTGTCTGTAAAATGATTGGCTGCCCTGTATTATGCCTTGTTTAAATAAGCAGTCTGGGCTGAAACACTCCTTTAAATTAATTTTTAAATTAATTGATCTGTCTTTCTCATTCACTCTTATGTATGCAGTCCACACTGACCACTGTCTTCTACTGTATCACATTTGACGGTGTGTCCTTTATGTTTGATTGTATTTGATTGTTTGCACCTCTGAGTGAAGGTCGCGTCTGGCAGTCCTCTTTGTCCAGTCTTTGCTGATAAGCAGCACTGGCTGTGATGGATATAAATGAACCTCTGTGGTCAGTCTTGGCCTGGACGTTGCTTCCATCGACAGTTCTTGGGTCCAGTCCGGGACGCGGCGTCCCTCGCAGGCTGAGAACAGCTCACCTCACTGGATAGGGCCGTATCGATGGGCTGCCAGGGCCCTATATATAGCAGCCATATTAACCAAACTGCTTTGGACAGGTTTTTGTTTGACTTTGCCATTTTTTTTATGTCGGGGACATTTCATCTCTGCCGGAAAACCCACTGACACCAGAGCACCAAGTCCATTCTGATCTAGTCAGACAGAAAGAGACAGAGAGAATACTTCTCAAGCGGACACACTCAACATGCACGTACATAAAGTAAGACACATGCTCCCACAACTTTGTGTTTTTCGTTTTTATTGTTTTACACCATTTAAAACACTGCCTTTTATATTGAGTGAATGCAGTTGTTCTCATATTTTTTCCTTTCTGAATATTCTGTCAAATATTATTTTAAATATTAATTAAGAGTAAGAAAAGCTGAGACCCTTTTAAGCAAATACATTTTATTTTATTGTTAATTTTTTTTAGTATTGAAAATTACAGTGAGTGTGTTTACATGCACTTAATAATCCGATAACTGCAGAAAATCAAATTTTGTGAGTAATCTGATCAAAACGTTGACATGCACTTGGTTAATCAAATAATGGAAAACTCCAGGTCTACATGAGTCAGGCAGTAATCAGATTTCTGCTTTGCAACCAGCCAGTAAACTCACAGAAAAAGACGTGATGTTAACATAACGTAAAACTCAATGCCACAGATTTATTTAAAAACATTGCACCACTTTACCTGAAAATATGAACATACATCATCTAGAAGATGAGGATTAAGTTAAGGTCATCTTTTATTAGTCCCACTGCAATTCAGTGATACAGCAGCAATATATTTAAATCCTTCATTTCATCAAGCATGTATTTGATTTTAGCGTCACTCCAAGTGTTTGTTGCCATCTTGCTGGTGCTGTGTTAAACACTGCCTGCTATTTCTGGTACTGCGGCCTGTTTTCACATTTCTCAGTTGGATTTACATAGTTTACACAGACTGAGAAATCCGAAAGAAATCTGAGTAAGAGTACACATACATGAGGAATCCTATTATTGAGCTTAAATCCAGCACTCTTCATTGTTTTTAATCAGATTTCTAGACCTTACTCCAATCTAAGAAATGGCCGTATGCTGTTTACATGACATAATTGAATCAGATAACCACAGAAAACAGATTATGATTGAATAATTAAGTGCATGGAAATGCGCTGTGACCTTGACAGTGCCTTTTTTGTTCTACTGCATAAAATCTATGTATTTATGTATTGTCTTTTTAAATCAGAAGCTCACACTATGTGGGGCAAGTGAACATTACCTGCCTTACATTCATCACATCGCAAAAGTGCAACATGGATTGCCAAATTGAAAACAATTAATTGGCTGATAGAGTGAAAATCTCCTGGTTCTGATCTTGGCCAATTCCAATTCATACCTATTTTTTATTTACACAGGGTACCACTTTAAAATAAGACTACCCTTGTAAATGGTTAATGAATGGTTTAAAATGAGTTTATTAATGGTTCTTTCTAGGTCTTAAAGACTCTAAAATCATTAATAAGCATTTATAACACATAAATAAAAAGGCCTAACAGTGAACTCACATTCATTTATACTGTCAAACTTCAGACTTTGATGTTTACTGATTTTACTTTGTCTTTTTCATCAGTTAGCATTAAATCTATAAGCTTCATCACATGTTCATATTTATCAGATATAACAGCTCACTTTTGCTTTTAACTGCTTATTAATGATAAATGAAGCGTTTATGTGAACAGATTTTTTGTGACTCTAATAACCATTAACAAACTATTTTTAAACCATTTATAAACCCTTTATAAAGGTAGTCTTATTTTAAAGTGGTACTGAAAAAAGAAATATAATACTACAAAATCATCACATTTTCCTGAGTTATTACTTTAAGTGTAGTTTATAATGCCATAGAACATGAAAGTGTATGATTTGGGTGGATCTCTATGGAGTTCACTCAGAGAAAAAAAGATTTGTTGCAACAAAGGCAACAGGTCAGAAGGACTATAATTTGACAGATGTAAGACACACAGACTGAAGCATATCTGTTCCATCAGACAGACAACTGAAAAACCACCTCAAATATTATGATTTTTTAAGGGTGATTTTGAGAACAAAAGTATTAGAAGCCTTTAAATAGTGGTCACCAGACCTGGTCCTAGAGATCTACCTTCCTGCAAAGCCTAGTTTGAACCACAATCTACCACACCTGCTCTAGATAATCACCTCCCTCAGAAGTTCTTGATTGGCTGGATCAGAAGCATTAGTGTTAGATAAGTTAGGGCAGCATGTTTGCTGCAGGTTGGAAATGAACTCTGCAGGAAGGTGAATCTCCGGGAGGAGGGTTGGTGACCAGTGCTGTAAAGTGCTGTTTAGGTCAGCCCCACTGACATACATGGTTTCATAAATCAGTATTGGCTTTACCGTTTTCACATTTCAAATTTATTGAACATCATCAAATATTCATTCTAGTCTTAATTACCATACAAATTAACATATATTTACATTTTCAGTATCTTTTTGGATATAATAAGTCTTCTGCATAATTCAATACACAATTACTGTTAATTTGCTAAGTTTAACATATTGAAATAAATAAATAAAATGTGGCCTGTAGAGAAGCTATGGCACATTTAATATGGTATGTTTGACTTTTTTCCAAAGTATTAAAGGCCCCATAATCTTACATTTCTCTTGGTTTTAATATTCTTTTTGTTTGATCTTCATCTGACGTCTGACTTATACTGTTTGCGTGGTTTTATGATTAGGATTTATTATCATGAATCATTTTTTCCAACCTCTCTTTATCCATTTGAAGTAAACAGGCTGTTTTTGTCACTGTGCTTTTACAGCTACAGCTATTGTCTGTAAAATGATTGGCTGCCCTGTATAATGCCTTGTTTAAATAAGCAGTCTGGGCTGAAACACTCCTTTAAATTCAACATGAATGGGTGGGGCTAAATTGCTGCAGGCTGAATAGGTAGATATCTATATTACATATAGATATATGCAAAGTGTGACGATTTTTGTGACATCAGAAAAACAATGAATTCAAGTCGGGCTGTGTTTGTGGCTTTGTTTCCATGTGTGGACTATTTGGACTGGGGGGGTGAACGGTATGTTTTGAAACTATAACTGTTCAAATACTACATACACTACCTTTTTTATTTAAAATACAATGAAAAGTCAGTTTTCCGTTCTTTAAATTCAGCAAATAAATAGAAATTGTGCTGTAAAGTTTAAATATTTAATAAAAATGTTTAAGTTTGTTTACTGTAGAAAATTTGTTAACTTATTTTCAACAGTGAAATGTATCATTTTGCCAGGGGTATGTAGACTTTCGTTTGCATCTGTATATGTACCAGTCAATAATTTGTGTGTCTGTGTATATATGTGTGCTCAGTATACTCAGAGTCCTGGTTTCTAATCCTGATCTCAGGTCAGCTCTAATTCTGCAGTCTTCTGAGATTATTTTTGCAACAGTTTTTAGCCCCAAGGCCACACACACACACTTAGACCCCCACACACATACATTGCTGGCCCGGGTACAGTGTTAGTGCTCTGAAGGTGATTACACTGACAGACAGGGACGCAGCCAATCACATCATGGCTTGTCTGTTCAGCTCAGGAGGACAGCCAGTCATAATGCAGTACGGCAGTTCTCTTCACATTCAGAGCCAGTAACAGTGCAGTGTCTTTGTTCTGCTCAGGGACGCAGCCAATCACAGTGCAGCTTACCTATTCTGCTGCAGGATTTAGCCAGTCAGTGCACGTGTCAGGCTCTATGCTATGCTGCTTCATCTTTTCCTGCAGCAGTGCTGTCTTTTCTGACGTCATCCAGTGAGGTCACTGTTCCGTGAGAGCGCTGTCTAAGAGTGCTGCTAACAGGTTTTACCTACATTCAGACAAACTCCACACTGTGCCTCCAAGGAGCATCTCACATCTCTCATCACACATCTTGCATCTTGCATCCACTAGGGGGGTAAAAATGCATCGATTTAGCATGATGCATCAGTCTGAAGGTGGCAATTCAACTGCATTCATTTTGGAAAATCAATTTTATAACATACATAGACTCCAGGGAGGGTTTGAGCTCCTGCCCTTTTGCCCCCAGACTGTGCAAGTGTTCTCTTGTGTGGCATGTATAATAATTGTCTTTTATATGGCCATTCTTCAAGATCTGTTTCAGCGAGGCAAGGCTCAGCCTCGTCTTGGGAATAGAGCTACCGCCTGTTTCAATACCGCATTTATACCCTCGTCCATCTGGCCTTGCCATTTCCCCTTGGGGGAATCCCTAATGCCATCTCAAGGGCCGTTCCATTACTTTATTAGCTCAAGTGAAGTGTGTTAGATGAGCCCTCTGAGGGGTGAGGGATCGAGTGAACATACAGTCGTATTCAAAAGTTTGAACACCGCTGGTAAAATTTCATTTTTCAAGTTAAAGTAAGAAACTTAAATATGTAATTTTCTAGGAATTTAGGAGCACAGTTCTATTTATTTGTTGAGTTTAACATATTGGGAAAAACAATTAAACTTAAAATGTGAAACACGTTTTATTTTTCCCATTATGTTAATTTTAGCAAATAAATAATAATTTTACATTTAAATGTGCAGTGTGTTCTGTGTAGAGGACGCATTCACTTATTTTACTAGGAAAATCAACAAAACATGTCATTTGACCAGGGTTGTGCAAACTTTTGCATACAACTGAAAGCCCAGAAATCATTGCAATTTCCTGTTCAAACAAGTAGTGATGTGCACATGTACTCGAGTACTCTGGGGTTCAATCCCCTGACTGGACAAGCACTCTACACTATCTACACTACCTTCGTCTACCTGTGTAAAATGATCAAGTCGCTCTGGATAAGAGCGTCTGCCAAAAGCCTATAATGTAATGAAATGTAACTGTTGGAGGTGTTAGTGTTCAAATACTGAAATCACTATTCAGGTACTCACTACATAAGTCGTTTTATCGCAGTAAGATGAAGAAAATATACAGGCTAACAATTCAGTGAAACGTAATGGTTTTGCTCATATTTAAAAACGAGTGGTATTTCTGATTGCTGTGGTGACTCTGCGCTTAAAATCCTACTGTTAATGCAGGTTGACTGTAGTAGCTGTTTTCAGACTGTTCTTTGTGGTTTTACTGATGTTTAATTAGCTGCGTTGCCATACAAGTTTTCGCAGAAACTACAGATAATGCTCTATTCTGACATTGTGTCGCTGGCGCAGGACTATGAAAGCCTACATCGTTGCAACATCTGTCGATTACAGTATTTTTTTGTCATGAAGAACTATTTAAGCATGAAATGGTTCTATGTAGAACTCAAAGTTCTAAACAGAACCATTTTCTTTACTAAAGAACCATTGAAGAACCGTCATCTATTGTTTTTAGGAGTGTATGGGTTCAAACACCAGTAAAATACTAATAAACTGATATATACCAGCAAGCTAATAAACACCCATTTCGCAACCTCATTATTCTCCCTATATGTCACAAACAGCTTAAACACGCACAATACACTTTGGTGCTAAAAGCAAAAATGCCACGTTAAAACTCTCTCGTAAGGGCAGAAAAGTGTACCTGCAATTCTGAAATGAACCACTAGAGGCATACTTGTAAGGACCTGATATTGTGGGTCTGAAAGTGAGGGTCTGAAAGTGCGGTACTGCGGGTCTGCAGCTGGATACTACTTGTTCTGAGTGCACCCCATGCTGTTTAACGGTTTCAGTTTGAATTTCCCAAAGCTTTTTATAACATTATTCCCCCTAATAAATACACGTTCAGCTCAGTCTCCTCATTATTCACCACCACCGCTGCAGTGTTTTATTAGACAAGTTTTCACTGGCATTAACACACGCAGATAATAAAAGGGAATGGTGGAGTCTGGGATTTTTTTCAACTGCAGATTTAGGGGAGGAAAGTACCGCTCTCACAGATGCATCCACTATTTTGCAAAATGAATAAATGGAACACCGTAATGCTAGTTATAGTGAACTTCAGCGGAATGGCAAACAATAGAAATGGTAGATTAAAACAAAAGTTAGGACACTGCTGGAATTGTCCTTAAGTTAGGACAGTATTTAGGGAATTTTGCCTAGTTAGGATGTTTCTGTAAAACTTTCTTGTCTGGAGTTAGGAACTCAGTCACAGTTGTGCATTAATTTTTAAAAAAATAATGTGAATAATACCACAATAGTCAAATCGATTTGTGGAAAGTTTTGAGATTTCATGATGCTTTGGAACATATCTAAATGATCTAAATGATCTAAATAAATCTGAATGATTCATTGTGAGGTCAGAGGTTTACTCCCCTGTGGTCTACACTTCTTTTCTCTCTCTCAGTTTTCTGCTTTCACCGCAGAGACATTTGGTTGAAAGTGTGTTTCTGAGTTTCTCCTTTCAGTTTTCTGCTTTAATTCATAGTATTTGTTTAATAGAACATGCACTGGAATAAAGTTAACCATCCGTTAAATTCACACACTCAGCCAACTGTACACATACATACACACATGCAGAGATACACACACACACACATACACACACACACACACACATTTGTGAAAAATGTGACTCAGTTGTGCCTCAAGTGTTGTGAGATAGATCTGATGAACCCAAAATAGTGTGAGAAGAGCGAAGAGAGAGGAAGAGGAGAGAGAATGAATGTGGGGTGATAGACTGAGAGTTTTCCTGCCATTTCTTTTGAGGGTATCAAGACACTGACCAGTGTTCTCACAGTGAACAACAGTATTGCTGTAACAGTTCTAACAGTTGTCCTTAGTGTTCTTCAGTAATTTTTTGACCTCATACTTTTGTACATCTTTTGCTTGAGTGATTATTTTACCCAAGTATCAATACTTTTACTTGAGTATTGATTTACTCTACTCTGACCACCTCTGACCAAGCTGGCTAGCTCATTTCAAACAATTGGTAAAACCACAAAAGTAAAGTGGGGTGACAGACTGAGGGTTGTCGTGTCATTTCCCTTGAGGGTATTAAGACACTGACCAGCTGTGTCCTCACAGTGAATAACATCACTGCTGTAACAGTTCTAACAGTTGTGTTTATTTTTTTCTGAGCCTTAACAGAGTAACTGCCTACACCTTGTACCAAGTGAACACCCAACACCTCATTCCTCCCAGTGACATCCGCAGTGCAATCTGATGTTGAGTTTTGTAGATCTTTGAATGTGCTGAGCTGTAAGCTACAAAGATGTAAACAGGATTTGCCCAAAAGAACACGTTGGGAAAGCAAACATATTGCCATGGAAGACTTAGGTCGCAGTCATACTAGACTTTTGCATGGCCCTTTTATTGGTTGAGTTTGACACCCCTGTTCTATGGGTTAATGCATTTTATGTGGCACAATTTAGCACGTATGTAGTGGAATTAGCTGGTGAGATTTAATGATGTAAATGATTTATTGTATCTCTATATAATCTCAGTACAAAGAACCTTCATGAGCTCCGTGGGCAGGGTCCCTCATTTATCTGCTCAAAAACATTCACACAAATAAAAAAACAAAAGGTCCTGACTTGTACGAAATCTCATGTTGTCCTTTACCGTGAGGACATGTTGGCCAGCGCCTCTCAATCATGAATAGTTGGCGCCGGTGTTTTTGAAACAGGTGAATCGCGTTTTGGTTTTCCCTGACAAAGATGTCCATGTGCGTGCGTGCGTGTGTGTGTGTGTGTGTGTGTGTGTCTGATCCAGTGTCGGCTCCACTGGGAACATGAGTTGTGGGCTGCTGGGTAATTTCATCTCTGAAGTGATTGGTACTTCCTGTAGAGATGAGATCATATCCTGCTGAGCAGCATCTCAGAGGCGACATCACACCCTGCTGTCTCTCTCATCCTCACACACACATACACACACACACACACACACACACACAAAGCGCTGACGAGGGTTGTTTCTCACTGTACTCCCCTGCAGTTTCCTGATAATCTTATTAAAATTGCAGTCTATAATGTATGTCGCTTTTGAATTATTGTCTATCTAAACAGCACACGCAGAAGGAAATACAGCCGTAATGATCAGAGGAAACAGACTTTTGCAACTTAGAAGCAAGTCTGTTAAAAATCAAATATGAAACATTGTGGCTTTCCTAAAAATATGTTAGAATAAAATAAACATTGCATAAAATACATACAATAAAGATAAATAAGCATAACACACATTGCAATACGTCATGTTAAAGTGGCTGCTTCAGTGTCTGTTATCAAGCTTAGACCTTCTAATGTTTTTTAGTAGATAATTGTGTTATTGTAGGAACAGATATACATTTGAGCGTGACAAGAATTTGATGTTAATACAGCTTTAATACAACTTTAACTGAACGGGGAACTCCTCCAATTTTTCAAATTTTCTGTGTAAAGCCATCATTGAGGTGCAAACATAATCATCCCGAGTGGTCTGTTCTAGAGAAACTTACCAAGTCAGAATTGTTCACAGTGGTGATGACAGGAACCAGACGTCTGAAGTGATTGATGCCTCTAAAAGCTACATCACGGAATATATTTACATGAAATGGTTGTGAATACGCCGCTTATTGCTTGAGACATTATTTTGTAATAGTTTTGAGATAAGAATTTGATCTAAACTGTTTTACATATAAAGACTAAGAAGACATGTGTAGGTTCACTGGTGGTTTTGCGTAGTAAAGAAAATGGCAATATTTGTGTTGCACACACATTGACCCCTGGTTCCTATCAGCAACACTGTAAAGACATCTGAGTACGTTTCTCTACAATTAACCTTTTCACACCAAACCACTCTGAATGATTTTGTTTACCTCTCAACAGTTGAATTAGGCAGGAATTCAGCTTTAAGTAACAAAATTAGTGGAATTCCCTTTTGAGTAACTTTTTAGATTGTACTTCACTTACACAGTGGCATTGTGTGTGGGATTGTGCAAATGTCTGTATTCCTAAAACATGAACACGTATTAGCAGATTTATGTACAGCGTGATTCAAAAAGATTCATCCGATTTCAAAATGACTTATTTCACTTGTAAATCATTACAAAACAATGCAGTAAATTGTAAATGGTTTAAGTGAGCATGAAGTTTATTCTGTAATTTTACAAGTGCTCAGTATGAACCTCCTCCAGCTGTACGGACAACATCAACGCAGTAGTCAAATTCATCCCATACTCGATTGAGCATGTCGGGTGTCACTGTACTCACAGCTTTTTCAATGTGATTTCGGAGATTATCCAGTGTTGTGGAACCAAGGACGAAAGCTCTGAGCTGTTGGAGGTTCACTGCTGATGAAAATCACGTTGCACAGTTATGACGGATTCACTCTTATTGAAGTGGAGAATGCAAAATGCTTTCTGCTCAGGGGTCTCCATCTCTTCGCAGACTGAAGGGAGCTATCTTCCGGTGACAGTCAGAAACTCTATGACTCCCTCTTTCAATTGGTATGTGATTGGTTCCTAGGCACCTCACGGTTGTAAAAATATGGCACTTTGAAATCGGATGAATCTTTTTGAATGTATGTGTGTGTGGGTGGGTGAGAATATATGTGTGCGTGTGTGTGTCTGTGTTTGTGTGCTTATCAGTTCTTACAATGATCATATCAATACTGGCAGAAAAAAGATGATTGGCATTGGACAAACGTTTAACATCACAAACCAACTTTTGATGGCATATTTATTGTACTGTAGAAGAGCAGAATGTAGATGCTTAAAGTGCTTAATGTCTGCGTTGTATTCATTTTCCTGCGTTTGTAACCTGATAAAAACAAAGATAGTTCTCTGTGATGCTAATCAAGGTAGCAGGTGGCCACCTCCATTTTTGATGTTTTTCAGTTTTTGACATAATTTGAAAGTACCTGTTGGCCTTTACATTGTGTGTAAATTTCAGGATGATTGGACCAAAAGAATTTCACTTTTGACCATTGACTTACATTAAAAGTAAACAAGGTTTACAGGAGAAGGTTCTCCTGTAAAGTTATAATTTTGGAGATACAAGGTTTTGGTCTGACAGCAGTGATCTACATTTTATAAATGGTTGCTTATCTGCACCGACATTGGCAGATATACAGCCATATGCAAAAGTTTGAATACCCAGGGTCAGATTACATATTTTGTTGATTTTAAGTGAAAATAACATAGCACGTCCTTTACAGGGAAGAGATTTAATAGCTGATTTTCTGCCATGATAAGTATTCTGAGTACATGCCATGAACTCTCTCTCTCTCTCTCTCTCTTTCTCTCTCCCTCTCTCGATCAGACGCTGCATTTCTCTCATTAAACTCGCTTCCTTTGTTCCTTGTTTCCTCTTGTCTACTCCTATTCCACACACTCTTTTAATGCTGACTCTGTGTTACTGTGCGAGACTCTTCTGCCCATCGATGAGTGTCTGTGTGTGTGTGTGTTCCAATCAGAGGACAGAATGAGGGCAGCCACTTTTTCCCTGGAGTCCTTCCACTAGGATAGTTAAAGGCTTGGACAGCCGTGTACTTGCTGTGGGTGAATGGTGTCAAAGTCAGTTTAGCTGCTACTAAGCATGCCATAACATTCACACACACACACATGTATGTTCACGTGTTCAAACACACACAAACATGCATGCAAGCACCATAGACACACACACACACACACACACACACACACACACAAACATGCTTATATGCGTGCTGGGTAAAATGATAACATATGAAAGCACATGCTAAAGAGGTTGCATGTCAGTACAGTGTTGCTTGAGTGTGTTGTTCTGTACCTCAGAAGGACATGATTGAACTTCTGTGCCAGCTCTCTTTAGGAAGGGCAGTGTGTGTATGTGTGTGTATGCTTGACCATCTGCTTGTTAAGGCTGGCAGCAGCAGGGACAATGAATGCTGAATTCATCACTTTGACTTTCTGCTCAGTACACATGCAAAGTGTTTTTTTATGTAGGCCGATTTGTGAGAGACCACCCTCTGAGATTGTGTGTGTGTGTGTGTGTGTACATTTCCAGGACAAAAATGACCTGACTTTGCAGGAAAATTAGAGGACAGGCATAACCTACAATGTCAGGACCAAGAAAATGATCCTGACTGTGGAAGGTGCTTTTTTACATAAACTCCACTTAAAAAAAAACAGCTAAATTTTAAAACTGAAAGGCTAGACCCGTTTCTTTTTGATTACCAAGGTTAAGGTTAGGGTTAGGTTAAAAGTTATGCTTAAAAAATCCTTATTACTCATAGATGTGTAAAATGTATAGGACATATTGTTACATACAGGGTCGGGCAAAATACTCAAAAAATGGTCATTGCTGAATACTGAATAAACTGTCAGTAAAGTATTTTGTCACAATACATTAGAAGTAACATATTCAGAATGCATTTAGAATACATATTAATAAAACACATGGGACAAAACTCTGCTGTAAATTTTACTTAATTCACAGTTACTCACTAGTTTTCTTCATGTAATTCTTCTGTTAGTATGCAGCATGGAAAATTTGCTCATCAAGTTCTGACTTTATCAACTTTTTTCTTTTCTCTGTCATCACCTGCTTCAGTATGCTGCTGCTCCCACAATCCCCCGAGCAGGAGTGCAGTACAACACCGATGCTAAATTTATCACTCACAAACATGTCCACTACTGTAGAGATTATTAATTTGATCAAAGGCGTTAACACAGAGATTAATAACTGATCATCACATTGATTTATCAGTCTACTCAGGCTTTAGCAGAGCTCAGTAACACTGAGATTAATAACTGATCATCACATTCAATGATGTTGAGGTCTGGACTCTGGAGTGGTCAGTCCATTGTTCTGAAAACACCAGCAGCTTCTTTGTTTGATTTGCAAATTGTTCTATTTCCTTTTCTCAGTAATGGCTTCTTGACAGCTATACATCCTTCCAGACTCATAGTGCTGAGTCGTCTTCTCACAGTGGAAGGATGGACAGAAACACCTGCGGATTTTTTCATTTCTGAAGCAAGAGTGGAGCTTGATTTTCATCTCCCTCTCAAAGATGAAAGATTTAAGTATCTGAAGGTGACAGTTTTGGTGACCTACCAGGTCTTGCACGGTTCTGTTTTTCTCTAGTTTTGGAAACTCTTGTTTTTGTATGCATGCATGTATGTATGTGTGAGACCCAGCGTCCTGACACCGTACTAAAACAAACCTGTTTTTTTGTGTGTCCATTAATAAGATGTAGTGTATACTGCAGTGTGTTTGTATGTGTGTGACAGAGCAGGACAGAGAGACCTGTGACTTTCTCGTTTCTCTTACGAGGCAATTTTTTGTCACAAAGCACTCTAATAGATTAAGGAGAGAGAGAGAGAGAGAGAGAGAGAGATTGGGGAAGGAAAGATAGGGAAGAGATTGATAGAGGATAGTGAAACTGTGTGTGTGTGTGTGTGTGTGTGTGTGTGTGTGTGTGTGTGTGTGTAAGTGAGCGTGCTCGCATGTGCATGCCAGTGAGAGAATGAAAGAACAGGGGAGGTGTGTCGCAAGGACAAACGCACATGGCAGCACTGCAGTGATCTGGAGAGAATACAAAACAGACAGGATCCTCTACACTCCACACACACACATTTATGTGGAGCAGTAGATTGTCTCCTGTGGGGACGCTACACTGTAAGACACTGGTGTAAAATTAAATATGACTGTGCTAGATGTGATGGAAGTCATTGTTTCATTACAGAGACAGCCTGGCTCTGTTCCCAAAGCATGACCAAGCTTAGAGCAGACAGCGAAGCTAAAATCTCCCACAGTTGTTGACTATTTATTAACTTTTTCAGATCTACGCTAGATTAATAAGAAGAAAATTAGAAAAACAGTTACACAGATTTCCTTCAGATGTAGTTTATCAGTCAAGACGTGTTTGATGTCAGAAGTGTCCTTTTTCAGTGGGCCTATCATGATCATTTTAGCTGACAATTAAATGATATTTGACAACTATGTTGTCTTTTTTGTTTTATCATTGTGTGCAGCTACTAAAGTACAAGCCTAAAGTGGCCAGACTGGCTGATTAGCTATCTGCTTCCTAGCAGTCGATACTTAGAAGCTCCCAACTGACACCAGACGCAGCTCAAGCTCCAATAAACAAACATTTCTCACTGCTGCCCTCTAAAGGTGTTACAGCTCCAGACAGAATTTAGAACTGTGATAAATGTGGTTTGCTTAGATCTGCCTCAACGCAAATGAAAATGCGCCCAATCCGCATTTTGCTTGTTGCAACGTAAACATATGATTGTGAAAGCTAACATTTGGTCAGTTTAAATTATTGTGCTCAGGGGGCCATTTACAGAATGATCCCAAATCTGATCTGTTTAATCGATATGAAACTTCACTTCGTATCAAACTTAGGACAATACCTATAACAGCCTAACACTTCCTAAGTGCATAATCTTATTTTAACTCCTGATAAAAGTATTAAAGAAACATGGTAACTGACAAAATGTCCTACAGGACAACCTCCTGTTTCAATCTCTCATTTCTGCTGTTCTGTGAAAATAGAATGTAGTAGTTTTTGGCACCTGTGACTGGCTGTATAACAAGTTCACCATAACTGTGTTTGTATTCTTGTTGCAGAAAGAAAATCCCAGACACTGCAGACTGTAGGTGTTTATGTCAAAGAAAACTTGCCAGATAAAATACTGCAGCGATGATGTTGTTTAGAAAGTTTAATACACTTTGTCCACTCACAGTCACACCAACCTTGTAGGTCCACCTTGTAGATATGAAAAAAAGTCAGAGACAGTAGCTCATCTGTTGCTGCACAGTTTGTGTAGGTTTACCTCCAGTCCTTCATCAGTGGTCACAGGACGCTGTTGGCTGTGTATCTTTGGTTGGTGGACTATTCTCAGTCCAGCAGTGACACTGAGGTGTTTAAACTCCAGCAGCACTGCTGTGTCTGATCCACTCAGACCAACGCAACACACACTAACACACCACCACCACATCAGTGTTACTGCAGTGCTGAGAATGACCCACCACCCAAATAATACCTGCTCTGTGGGGGTCCTGACCGTTGAAGAACAGGGTAAATGGGGGCTAACAGAGTATGCAGAGAAACAGATGGACTAGTCTGTAATTGTAGAACTACAAAGTGCTCTTTTATGGTAAGTGGAGCTGATAAAATGAACTGGCTGGCCGGTGTAATATGAGTTTGTGAAAAATCTTATGTTGGCCTTTGTCAGATCTTAACACAGATCAAATTCAGAATTCAAGATGACTGCTTGTGGGTAGAGAGGGGCACAGATTAACATTAATGGAAGTTTTCTGTAGGTAAACATGTTCAGGTAAAATGTGCTTTTTGTCGTCTTTTGACATTGCCATTGCAACATCATCAATCGGAAAGACATTAATCAAGTGTCGTCATGAAGACTGATTTTAATCACTGTTATGTGGAAAAGCCACTAAATTTTATTCACCCTCTTGGTGGCTGTAATATAACATCATTTCAAAGCATGCAAATAACACACAGCGAGCACTAGCTGGGTTACAGTACAGCCTCCACATGGCAGTGGTAGTTGCAAGCCTACCAAATAAACAATAGGAAAAGTCCATGCCTCCCCATAAAAAAAAGAAAATAGTTTTTTGGAAGTTTTTATGCAAATTCCTCAAAATTATACTATAGATAAATACAATTAAACTGCAATAAAATTTATGTTCAGCTTTAATATACTGATATTTGCAGTTTTACTGCAAAAATACATTTGCCACACATACCCTCCTTTGATTGATCATGTTTATTTTGATGCAGATACTGTTATTTATTTAGTTTGGAAAGACTGACTGGCGTTACGTCCTGTGTTCGGTTGTCTCTCCATTGTTTCCAGGTTGGTGTTGCTGCATGACTGACGTCCCACAGTTCCCAGCATGTGATTGGATGTTCCTATTGGTGCTGATAAAAGGCCTTTGCTATCAGTCAATGTGGAGGGGTCTTTTTTATTCGGCCTTGCGCTACTCTGCTCCCCTGGCTGCCCACTGTTTATTTAGTTTGGAAAGGTTGTCTGGTTCAAACCACATAAAACATAGAGCATCAGTTTATGATTTTAAGCAATGTAAGTTATGTGACATACTATATACAGACCGTTAGAGAGTGGAGTGCACCAGCAGGTAGGATAACTGCTTTTTCTGTAAATTTACGCAGTAGTTTGATGGCAAAAGGAAATAGCCCGCACTGACAAACCAAAGCTTACTAGTTAGGCTTCGCTAAAAAACACTCATGGGAAAAATCTTTCAGGGGAAAAATCTCTCTCACTCAAAGAGCTGAAAATGAAAAATAGCAGTTCTCTAAAGACAACATGGGATTTTATCACTCCGGTGGGACGGCTGGTTTGATGGTGTTAGTGTTGACTGTAACCCATTAGAAACGTTTGAAAGGATGAAGCGAACAGATTCAAAAGCATGTGTCGCAAAAAATTACGCCGAGGAACTGAGGAAGGTCAGGAAAAGAGTAGCTGAGTAGGAAAAGAGTAGTTGTACACATCTCAAAAGAATCTTTTATGCTGTTCTTTTAATAGAGCGGAGTGTTTCAGTTTATTAGGCTTTAATATATGATTGCTGCCATACTTTGTTTGACTAAACGCTTTAACGGCAAACGTTTGCATGCTTAAAAATGCAACAGATGTACTTATTATACTTGTTGTCACAGTTCCAAAGACGACCCTGTCCGTCTTAGCTCTTCTCAAGACTTTAGAGGGCCATTCAGCACTTTTTTCAATACACATTCATTATAGTACACGACAGTTACTGTCTCAGAAAACAAAGCACCGAATGCTGTGCGACTACTGCTTCAAAAGCATGTCATGGCAGACTCAAAGCCGCATGCAGTGGAATTTGCAACTTTCAATGTTAGTCTGATCTTATCTGATCTTTCTTCTCTGTGATCCAAGTGCCTCTGTTTGGTCTTTCCACAAGTATCTGGAATTGTACTGGAAGGTTGGAACGCCATTCTTACACAAGATATTGGCTCAGTTGGTGTTTTGATGGTGGTAGCGGAGAGCGCTCGGTCCAAAATCTCCCATAGAGTTTCAACTGGGTTGAGATCTGGTGACTGTGAAGGCAATAGCAAATGATTTACATCATTTTCATACTCATCAATCCATTCAGTGATCCTTTGTGCACTGTGAAGGGGGATTGTCATTCTGAATGAGACCACTCCTATCATGATAGAAATGTTTAATCATTGGGTGTGACCAGTCAGAATAATCTTATACTGGTTTGCAGTGAGTCTTCTGTCGGGACTAAGTGCGATTCCCGCTCGCTCAGAGCCCCAACATATGGATAAAATTATACTAATCTGTTCCATAACTATATTTCCATTCTTCAATTAATCTAATTGCTGATTCTCATCATAAACGCAAAATAAAAAATAAAATTTTGTCAAAAATAAAAGAAAGTTGAATAAAAGACTTCAGCCGTTGAGTTCTTTTGGAAGGAAGGAAAAGGCCCTCTTCTTTATTGAGCTTCAGGTGGCAAGATGGCTCCCGGACAGCCAAATGCAAAGTACATTACAGAAACATCATTTTTTATACCCTGTTTGGGGGCGATGAAGCAATCACCCCCTCCCTCTCACCTTTTCTCATTTCACTTTGGTTCCCATTGTTTCCCATCCTTACACTTCAGTTGGAAACCCTTATTTCCGCACGTGTCCTTATTTTTTTCAAAACTTGCCATGCTCAGCTATCCCAGGCTACCCCCATCCTTCCAAGGCTACCAATTAGCTTCTTGTCTTATTGAACTGGTTCCAACACTGATACTGTTTAGTTTCCTATCAGCTTTACCTCCCCTCTCACAGGCCAGCTTGTTCTTGCAACAAAGCACACTAGCTTCTAGATGCTTCTAAACTTCAGGACTTTCTCATGAGAAAATCCTTACACACAGCATGGCCTATCCTTAGTGAGGATTAATACACTTTTGTTAATCAACTTTTTAGCTTATAATTATGGATTTCTTATTGATTATAATAGTAATATATTCATTAAAATACCACACTTCCCTCTGAGGGGGATAAGTGGACCAGGGGTCGGCCACCTAAATGTTAAGAAGAGCCATTTTGCCTTTTCAACAAAAATCAAACCACCATGGGAGCCACATTTTATGTCCATTTTACCATCTTGGCTGTAAATATATCTCATTATGGGCTAATGTACTAGTAAAGGCTACAAAATATAATTTAATTGGAAACGCAGACTTACTCTGCTCTGCTTTAAGCTTTAGCTCTGCTATAATCACTTTTCTCGCATCTCAGGCAGGAAATTTTTACACTAAAGTAGAATCGTTTCTTGTAAAATATCTCTCAACATTCAATCTATTATATGGCTGTAGTCAGCTTCTCATTCGCCAGCTTCTTCCACCTTAAATGGTGCCTGAGCTGCCAGAATGTAACTGCTGCACCATTTAAGGTGGAACGGGAAAATTCGAACAAGAAGCTAGTGAATGAGAAGCTGACTTTTTTGTGTTTGACTGTTTCTCATTGCAGATTAAACGTATTGGGAAACCAGCTGGAGTGTTTATAAATGCAAGTCCATACATCTCCAAAGTCCTCTTGTACTGTTCTCTTGGTGTCCACTGCACATGCATTCACCCACTTGTTCAGAACATGGTGGAGGATGTCTCATGTCATTGTTCTCTGTAGATTAGTGCCTGTGCTCTCGTCTTTATAATGAAGGGTTTATGCACTGAAACTCTACTGTAATGTGTTTGTCTGTGTAGCTGTGGGTGGGCTGATCTTGATGACACAGTCTGATCACATCCTGCATTGACATTCTCACTCACCTGAGGATCAGCTGCGTTTCTGTTTTCCTTACATATCACACTGAAGCATGAACATCACAGTCATTGAATGTGCGCATTCAACAATAAATCTGTATTTTATCAGCTGCTTGTGTGCATATACATCCATATTCTCTCATTTATAAACAGTCATATGCAAAAGTTTGGGCATATTCCATCTTTTGTTATTTTCTAAGTGAAAATAAGTTAACAGGGGCCGTATTACAGAAACGTCCCGAAACTTTTTGTCTTAAGATCTGACAGGTCAAGATAAATTTTTTTCACAAATTTGAATTACAGAAGCAAATCTTATCTTAATTTAGGAATCTAATCTTATGTCATGTTTTTGATATAACTGGGGGGAGGGGGGGATAGAAAGTGGGCAGGTTCTTAAATCTTAACTTACTCAAAGTCGACAATGAACTGTCATGTCTGTTACCTAGCAAACGACCATACACGCACCATACAAGCTGAATTCTTGTCCCCCTGCCTCATTAAATGGAAAACAAAGGTGCACGTTATCTGTGTTTCAGTAGATGAAAAATGACAAAAAGTTTAGGAAGCACTAAGAGGAATGAAAGCTTTTGATTTGTGTACAGATAGTCTGATATAATCAAAAATAGTTTGTTCTCACAAGAACATTGGCTTACTGAACTACCGAAATGCTGCAAGCTGACTGCGCTAACACACACGTCTGTTTCAAGATTAGTACTCTGTACATGGACTTCATACACTCACACACGCACACACACCTGTCCCACTTGTGACCTTCATTTTCCCGCAGTGTCCTGTGTTACATCAAGTGATAGTGCCTGCCCCTCTCAGGTGTATCTCTCTGTCTACATGTGATTGGTCGATATTGTGAGAAAATCGTGCTGAACCACGTGCTTCTCTGACAGGACATTTTGTCATTTTTTGGATGCTCTGCTTGAAAGAGGAAACGATGAGACTTTCTCGCCCTTTAGTGAAGACTCCTCTTCGTGTAGTTGTATAAGTACAGTCACACTGATGATTTGACCTTTATGTGGAGGAGTGTGTGTGTGCAGTGTTGGGGGGGGTTGTTCTGGATCTATCTGTCACATTCTGTTAATTTTTCTCTCCAACCATTTTCATTCTTGTGCTTCCTCTATAGAGAGAGAGACAGAGAGAGAGAGAGAGAGAGAGAGAGAGAGAGAGAGAGAGAGATAGAGAGAGAGAGAGAGCAGTGAAGGAGAGGAAGCAAGAATGAGGAAGAAAGGGTGTCAGACGAGAGACAGAAAGGGAGAGATAGGGAGAGTGAGAAAGAAGGGGAGAGGGGAGAAAAAGAAAGAAGCAATGCGAGAGAGAAAGAAGGAGATAGCAAGAGAAAGAGAAAGAAGGAGAGGGAGAGGGGAGATAGAAAGATAAGGAGTGAGACAAAGAAGGAGATAGTGAGAGAAACAGTGGGGAGACAGTGGGAGAGGAAGAGAGGGATAGCGAGAAAGACGAGGGGGAAGAGAAAGAGAGAGAGAGAGAAAGATGGAGACAGGGGAAAGAGAAAGAAGGTGAGATGGAGCAAAAGAAAGGGAGAGAGAGAGACAATGGGAGAGCTGTGGAGGAAGAGAAAGATGGAGAGAGAGAATGAGGAGGAAGAGATGGAGAGAGAGACGTAGTGAGAGAAGGGGATAAAGAGAAAGAGAAATGGAAAGAGGTAGAAAGAGAAAAAAGAGATATAGAAAGACAGGAGAGAGAAAGTGACAGAAAGAGAGAAAGAAACGGAGAGAGAGAAGTAGAAAGAGAAAGAGGAGCGAGAGAGGGAGAAAGACTTGAAAAAGAGAGAGTGAGGTAGAGAGACAAAGTGGGAGAGAAAGGAGGAAGAGAGAAAGAGAGAGAGAGGTATATGTAGAGAGACGAATAAAAAAATGCAGAGAGGAGATGATAAATGTGTGTGTGTGTGTGTGTGTCATGGAGAGTGCGTCACACACTCCCCTGCACGTGTTTAACGTGTGTTCTGTGTGAGTGTGTGTGTTTGTGTTGTGTGTGAGCATATCTGTGTCTGTGCGTGTGTGTGCTGTAGCGGCGCTGTGGCGATGCCGTGTTTACTGCGGCACAGCTTCATCACCATCTCCATGGCGACGGCTGCGCTAGCTTCCCCTTCTTGCACCAAGGACAGAGAGATGCCAAATAGTGATGCCTTACGCCTTGAGGCTGCTGCGAGCTGCCAAATGGGGATCCAGTGAAAGCCGTTTAGATGAGTGACATGAAGCTTTATCTCTTAAAGTAACGTTGACCTTGAATCAGAGCTGCGTAATCATTATTCAGATCGGAGAAGCACACTCACACACAGACACACACTCACACACACTCTCACACACACACACACACACTCAGAGTCAGACACTCTACTACTGTAAATAAACGTAATTAGATGTTGAACAAAAGCCAGCCAGTCTACCACACAGTGTGTCTTTTGATGCATTCTGTATGTATGTGTGTGTCTGTGTGTGTGTGTGAGAGAGGGTTAGGGAGGGAGAGGGAAGGGGGGAGGTTCTGCATCAATTTCACTGCACTGATTTCTACACTCTTTTTGTCTTGATCTCTTGAAGTACTTGAATGTCGAAGTGTAGCCACACAGCTTTAGCTGTTGTAACTGGTATCATTTGTTATTGATTTAACTGCATGTCCCACCTCTTTCTCCAAGATGAATCAGTTGCAGTAAAACCATAATTCACATTCAGAAATCAATCATTTTGTCATAGTGTACAGCTTCTCCTTTTTTGCAAATGTAAACATAAGTTTCAACAAAATGAAACATACATGAAGTTGGCACATAAATATCGATGGATATTGGTATAGGGCCGATATCAACAAAAAACGCAACAGGGTGGGGTGGTGTCCACTTTTTTCATGTCTTCAGATATCACTGCGGTATACTGTATTAAAGTGGGGTAAAAAGTGCCTAAAAATGTGCATAAAAATGAGTAAAAGCACTGTTTGCATCATAAAAGCGTTAACTTCTGTGCTATTTTGACGTGTGTTAAAATTAAAAACTATTATATAAACAGTTCGGTTCTGTTACAAGGTCGCCCAGTAACTGAGTGCAGTTGCTGAGTGCTTTTTTCCATCTGATGTGCTCCTAAATCAAAGAAACACAGGACAGCAAGGGTGTCACAATTTCAATATGTAGCGGAAAAAAAAGGAATTATTAGGCCACCCAGCCCTAAATCTGATCCAACACTGTAACAGGATTGTGTACAAATTCCTGTGAGGTGGTATGATAGTGCTTTTAGATGACTTTTAGATCTTAAATAAAGAGCTAAAATGTCTGACTATAAAGCTTAGTAGCTTTTAAAGGTAAAATATTGGATTGTTATTGGCTGCTATTAAAGATTTCATAATATTAATCTACAGATAAAATGGCCAGTCAGTGTTTATTTATGGTTACATTATAAAAAGTGAAGTTGCATAATATAGTTACAGTTTAAGATATCAGCAGTGAACATATGGTCTACTTTGCATAGGTGTTAGTAATTTGTGTGTTGAAGAGCAGCTGATCATAGAAGTGGAATGTGGGAAAATCCTGGGTAAGTTTGAACTCTTAACATTTCCATTTCAAAGAGATTTTGCTATGACAGTGTATACTGTAGTCTGTGTGCCAAACTGGATACGTGAAACTGATCACAGAAGAGGGATGTGGGAAGAGTCCTTATTTATGAGTATAATGATCTGGATGGTATTGTTAAAATTCAATATCACAGTAATTCCCAAATACATATTATAGTTTATAATTATTATAATTTATATTAATAAAGTTAATGAACTCATACTTCCTGAGTGCTGCTACTCTGTGCTAAAAGAATACCTTACAAACCTGATTTACAGTCAGGTCCATAAATATTTGCATGTAGACATGTTCTTTTAGCTCTCTGTCACAGCAAACTGGAGTTAATAATAAATATAAGCTCATAATAAATATGAGCTCAAAGTGCAGAGTTTCAGCTGTAATTTCAGGGTATTTACATCCAAATCGAGAGAATGGATTTGAATGATGACCATTTTCATACATTACCCCAACCCCCACTCCCACCCACAACCCTTCACAACAGTTGTCCAGATCAGGAACACCCTCCAGGAGGTAAGCATATCTGTGTCCAATTCAACAGTCGAGAGAGGACTTCACCAGAGTAAATACAGATGTACACCATTGGTATTAGTATCGGCTTGTATGCTCAGATTCAGCCAAATTGGACAGCGCTTCACAGTGCAGATAGGCAGTTACCTATAGCTTACTGTGAAAGCAACCCAAGACTTTTTTAAGGCAAAGAAGTGGAATGTTCTGCAATGGCCATATCAGTCACCTGATCTCAATCCAACTGAGCATGCAGTTCACTCACTGTGAAGGTAAAACTTGAAGGTAAAACAGGTCAAGAGAAAGCAGGAACTGAAGAGAGCTGCAGTGAAGGCCTGGCAGAGCATCACCAAAAAGAAACCCAGCATCTGCTGATGTCCATGGGGTCCAGACTTAAGGTGGTTTTTGACTGCAAATGATTTGCAACAAAGTATTAAAAATGACAGTTTAATTTATGGTTGTTAGTTTGTCCTGTTACTTTTGAGCCCCTAAAATGGGGGGTTATGTTAGAAAATAGTTGTAATTCCTACATCGTTTACCCAATTTGGATGCGTGTACCCTCACATTAAAGCTGAGATTCTGCACTTTGAGCTCATATTCATTACTGTATTTAAACTCCAGTATGCTGTGGTTGACAGCTAAAGCAACAATAAGTTTACTGATACGCAAATATTTATGGACCTGACTGTTGCTTGTTGTGATTGGCCTCTTTTGTTCTGTGTTCTTGTCCAAAGGCAAGTCTACAGCATTACACAATCTTTCCACATTAACGGGAAAATAAACTTACTTTTTATATAGTTTTTATGTGTTTGAACTGGTCACCTAGTAAGTGACTTGATAAGTCATGGAAATGTGTAAATTGAACATGATAAAATGTTAAAAACTATGAGCAAATAGCTTGGCTACAAGGACACTGCTGCTTTATGGAGTTAAATGTTATCATGACTATAATACATTCATATATGCTGTTATTTAGTGTACTGCTGTATAACAATGTATTGCCCAGCACTAGTCTGAGGAATGAAACTGTGCAGGTGCTGGTTAGTGCAGTCTTTCATGACTCAGCAAAAATAAAATCACTATTTGTGGCGTCTTGCTGCTTATACTATTCTCCATGTGTGGCTCCATGGTTGCTCTAGCAGCATGGCCTCTACCTCACTGCCCTTGCGTTTTATGTCAAACCCTTTCTGCTGCGCTGGAATGAATCATCCTGACTTGCATCCTGACCTGGTTTATTCATGGCTTCTCTCTTGGGTGACTCTTTGTTTCTTCTGATCTGTACGGTAGTGCATCATTGTTCAGGGCTGATTTATGGACAATATCTGCTGCCTTTTCGTATCATTGCAGCTTTTAAGCCATCATCTGTTCATAAGAAGTTGCTGTATGATTATGCTATGCAACTGCGTTCACAATACAAGCTTCAACTTCAGCGAAGTTTTCAGAAGACGTTTTGAACATTGTATGAACATGTCTGGGTGATGCTTGGGTGTTCCCAAATTAAGTTTGGGACAGTGAAGGAGTTTGGATGAAGTTTTGGGAAATTAATGTTTTTGGATAAAGGTTAAGGAGGTGAATGGGCTTGGGTAAAGTTTTGGGAGGTGAATGGGTTTGGATAAAGTTTTGGGAAATGAATGGGTTTGGATAAAGTTTTGGGAAATGAATGGGTTTGGATGAAGTTTTGGGAAGTGAATGGATTTGGATAAAGTTTTGGGAGGTGAATGGGTTTGGATAAAGTTTTGGGAAATGAATGGATTTGGATGAAGTTTTGGGAAATGAATGGATTTGGATAAAGTTTTGGGAGGTGAATGGGTTTGGGTAAAGTTTTGGGAAGTGAAAGTGTTTGGGTAAAGTTTCGGGAAGTGAATGTGTTTGGATAAAGTTTTGGGAAGTGAATGTGTTTGGATAAAGTTTTGGGAGGTGAATGTGTTTGGGTACAGTTTTGGGAAATGAATGTGTTTGGATAAACCTTTGGGAGGTGAATGGGTTTGGATAAAGTTTTGGGAAGTGAATGTGTTTGGATAAAGTTTTGGGAAGTGAATGTGTTTGGATACAGTTTTGGGAAGTGAATGTGTTTGGATAAACCTTTGGGAAGTGAAAGGATTTGGATAAACCTTTGGGAAATGAATGGGTTTGGATAAAGCTTTGGGAAGTGAATGTGTTTGGATAAAGCCTTGGGAAGTGAATGGGTTTGGATAAAGTTTTGGGAGGTGAATGTGTTTGGGTACAGTTTTGGGAAATGAATGTGTTTGGATAAACCTTTGGGAGGTGAATGGGTTTGGATAAAGTTTTGGGAAGTGAATGTGTTTGGATAAAGTTATGGGAAGTGAATGTGTTTGGGTAAAGTTTTGGGAAGTGAAAGTGTTTGGGTAAAGTTTCGGGAAGTGAATGTGTTTGGATAAAGTTTTGGGAGGTGAATGTGTTTGGGTACAGTTTTGGGAAGTGAATGTGTTTGGATAAACCTTTGGGAAGTGAAAGGATTTGGATAAACCTTTGGGATGAATGGGTTTGGATAAAGCTTTGGGAAGTGAATGTGTTTGGATAAAGCCTTGGGAAGTGAATGGGTTTGGATAAAGCCTTGGGAAGTGAATGAGTTTGGATAACGTTTTGGGAAGTGAATGGGTTTGGGTACAGTTTTGGGAAATGAATGTGTTTGGATAAACCTTTGGGAAGTGAAAGGGTTTGGATAAAGTTTTGGGAGGTGAATGGGTTTGGATAAAGTTTTGGGAGGTGAATGGGTTTGGATAAAGTTTTGGGAAGTGAATGGGTTTGGGTAAAGTTTTGGGAAGTGAATGGGTTTGGGATAAAGTTTTGGGAAGTGAATGTGTTTGGATAAAGTTTTGGGAAGTGAATGTGTTTGGGTACAGTTTTGGGAAATGAATGTGTTTGGATAAACCTTTGGGAAGTGAAAGGGTTTGGGTAAAGTTCTGGGAAGTGAATGTGTTTGGATAAAGTTTTGGGAGGTGAATAGGTTTGGATAAAGTTTTGGGAGTGAATGTGTTTGGATAAAGTTTTGGGAAGTGAATGGGTTTGGGTACAGTTTTGGGAGGTGAATGTGTCTGGATAAAGTTTTGGGAAGTGAATGTGTTTGGATAAAGTTTTGGGAAGTGAAAGGGTTTGGGTAAAGTTCTGGGAAGTGATTGTGTTTGGAAAACGTTTTGGGAAGTGAATGGGTTTGGATAAAGTTTTGGGAGGTGAATGGGTTTGGTTAAAAATTTGGGAAGTGAATGTGTTAGTGTAAAGTTTTGGGAAGTGAATGGGCTTGGGTAAAGTTTTGGGAAGTGAATGGGTTTGTGTGAAGTTTTGGGAGGTGAATGGGTTTGGATAAACTTTTGGAAAGTTAATAGTTCGGATGTGTGAACAAGTTTGGATGGAGTTTGGAGAAGTTAACAAGTTTAGATTAAGTTTAAAAGTGTGAACACGTTTGGACTCACATATTGCTATTTATGTTAGATGCATATTAGTCAAATAACCAATATTTTTAAAATTTTAATACAAAACAAATTCTTCTGGAAACAAAGTTTATGTTATGAATACAAAAGAAAACAGAGTGTGATAAGCAGTGTTAACAACTGAGAGACGTTTGAAGTTAATAAAACCTTAAAATTGGTGTTTCTAATCCTCAAGGATTATCTTGACATTTATTTAAATAAAACAAATTACATAAAAATAATGCCTTTAAATTATTATAAAAGGGTTTTTATTTGTTTTATATATATATATATATATATATGTGTGTGTGTGTGTGTGTGTGTGTGTGTGTGTGTAGCATGCGCCCATCCCCTGGGCCACTATAACATTCCCCAAGCCCCCACTCCATCATTTACCTTTTCGTTTTTCTTCAGTTCTTGTTGGCATGTGTTCAGTGAGAGTTTTTCAGAGAACTTGTCTTTCTAGAGCAGTAAGCTGTAGTACACTCTTAAAAATGATGGTTCTTCAAGGGTTCTTTAGTAAAGAAAATGCTTCTACATAGGACCATGAACACTCAACAAACCTTTTACATGATTAAAGGGTTCTTTACATCACTAAATGGTTCTTCAGATTGATGGAGAATGTGCTGTAGATGGTTCTGTCTAGAACCTTTTAAAAAGGGTTCTACATAACACCAAAGTGGGTTCTTCTATTGTTACAATGTCAAGCCTGTAACAGTAGAAGAACTCTTTTTTTTTAAAAGGTTGTATGTAGAACCATATAAAGCACACACACAGACATTTTCTAAACAGCTTATCCTTCTGTGTCGTGGGGGGAGCTGGAGCCTATCCCAGCGGTCATTGGGTAGAAAGCAGAATACACCCATGACAGGTCACCAGTCCATCACAGCCATACTAAAACACATTCTCCATCAATCTGAAAAACCATTTTACCATGCAAAGAACCCTTGAATCAGGGCTCTTTGAATGTCCATGGTTCTATATAGAACCATTTTCTTTACTGAAGAACCCATGAAGAACCATCATTTTTAAGTGTGTAGGAAACTTTTTGTTCAGGTTCATTGTTGTTTTCAGGAGGGGTGTAAAAATGCATTTTATTGGAAGTTTTAGTTCTGATTTTTTTTATTTTTAGTTTAAGATATCAGAAAAAACCTAAAATATAAATTGTGGTTATATATATGTTACTATATGTTTCTATGTTAATATGCTTACATTTATCCCCAACATGTTAAATTTGGAAAATGAACAGTAATTATGTATTTGTATGTGCAGAAGTGTGTTCCGTGTAAAGGTTTTAGTACTTAATGTGCTCTGTACTTATTTTCACCTAGAAGGTTGACACCACATGGGCTCCCGAGTGGCACAACCATCTAAGTGGAAGGCTTATCATTAAACTGAAGTGCTGACAAATATAATATCTTCATGATTATATGAGCATAAAGTAAAAACCTCTGGACTCTAAAGTTCTAAAGTTATATTTCTTTACCACTCATTAGTAGCCCGAGTTAAAAAGCAGATAAATGTCATGAACGGGTTTAGCTCTGGCTCAGTGTACCTCAGAAGCTCTGGAAAGCTGTCGTCATCCAGCAAGTCCCATGTGTGATTTCCTCACACCACCGTGCGTCAGGCTTTCTGTTTGATGGACGAAATGGTTGTCTGTCTTACCGCTTGCAGTCGTTTGCTTTCGATCTGGTTCATCGCTGTAGCCGTACTGTTGTCCTCTCAAGAAGTGGTCCTGCTGTTTTTAGTTGTGTGCTTCATCTTTTAGTAGGCCTATCTGGCGTCCTCATGTGTACAGCTCAGAAACGTTCCTCAGTAATAAGACCCTGAAGACTAAATAAATCAAATGAATGTTTTACTGATTGTATGATGTGTTCATATAATCATGAACATAACACATTCGTCAGGCCTTCGGTTTAATACAACACACACATGAGTGGTCTACTGACTGCTGGGTTCCTTAACTTTACCAGACGATATGGAAACACATACATGATTCTGAAAGAGAGAGAGAGAGAGAGAGCGAGAGAGAGAGAGTGTGTTGTGGGATTAGAGAGAGGGATGATGGGGATGGGGGGATGAAAGAGGAGAGGAAAGGGGACCTGGGCTGAGAGAACTGGTTACTGCAGCAGTTTGTAAGTAGGTCAGGCTGGGGAGTGAGAAAGAGAGAGAGAGAGTGAGGATAAGAGAGAGACAGAGAGTATAAGAAAGAGACAGAGAGAGAATAAGAGACAAAAAGAGAGAAACTGAAAGAGAGACAGAAAAAGAGAGAGAGACAGTTAGTGATGAAAAAACAGTTAACTCGTTAGATTTTCACACCATTAGCCCTCTCTCTCTAGCCTATCTCTCTCTCTCTCCACCCCCCCTTTTCTTTCTCTCTGTCGGCCTGTATCTCTCTCTCTCTCTTACTCTGTTGGTCTCCCTCTCTGCCTCGCTCCCCTGTTCTCTCTGTTTCTCCCTCTAATTCTCAGTAATTCACACTAATAAAAGCAGATGTTTAATCACTGTGCTTGTAAAAACAGAAGGATATGCATAACTGAGAAAAGACAACAGAAATCACATACATGGCGAAAAAGAAAGAATGAGAGAGAGTGGAAGCACAGTTACCGTTACAAAATAAACATGTCTGAGATGGTGGAGTGAGGGAATGAGAAAGAAGGGAGGAGTGGAGTGGAGAAAAAGCTCTCAATCCCTGGTTCCTCACTACATTTACATCTTCTTCACATGAGTGACTGTGTGTGTGTGTGTGTGAGAGTGTGTGCGTGTGTGTGTGTGTGTGTGTTATGTGGTATATTTTTTCTCTCTCTCTCTGTTTTATTATTTATCTGTGCAGAAGGCTTACAGTACATGTATTTATGGGGTAAATGTGTCCTTTCAGTAAGTAAGTAAGAGAATAACGTTTGGGCTGATCAGTCTACTGTTGAATGTAGCACAAGACTTTATTTTCAAGAGTATTTTTTCAAAAGCTTTACTAAACAGATTCAGTCAGAATTTGGACTGAACAGTACTATGAAAAGTGATAATGCAGTATGTTGTGTTGTGATAAATATTGTGATATTTGGAAAACAAAATAAAGAACGTAAATAAACTATTCACAAGTAGAGATAATTATTGCTCCAGCGATGGAAACATGTGTGTAGAGGGTGTTAAAGCAGAAGTTCAGTCTTCTAATCTGCACAATACGGATGCTAGGGGTGCAACTAATGATTATTTTGGTAGTCGACTAATCTGATGATTATTTTTCCGATTAGTAGATTAGTCAGTGATTATTTCTGTCATGCCGTCCATCTCTGCTTCCTGTGGGTGTGACTCCTGTTCCTGTTTTACCTCTTCTGCTCAAGTCTGCAAACCTCTGAATATCCCCCTGTTGTCCAGTCTCTGCCTTAACACAAGTTCCCATAGCAAATTAAAATATGACCCATGAAACGTGAATATGAAACTTAAGCTTGATAGCTTATATAAACAGGGGACTGTTAAGTTGCAGAAGTCATAACTCTGCAAGTCAAAAACAAACTATATAATAAGTTTCCTTGAAGTGACATTCAGGTACATAAAAGTAAAAAATAGTCCATCCATTATAAAATCTTGCTGGGTCTGGAAGTTCAAAGGTTCGAATAAGGCTAAAAAAAAAGTTCTTCTCGTCCAAAATACCTATTAGCAATAGTTTACAAAAGCTTTAAATTGCAGTGCAGGAACATGAGCATGTTGACGTATTGGAGTGAGGCTGGCTCTCGTCTTTGAGGTGATGTTCCTATGCTTTAGCTAACATAACTCAAATAGCATTCTCTTAGCAAGCACAACCATGAGACCTTGTGTCCCCCGACACAACAGGTAAACAGGTAAACTAACAAACATTAGCATACTAACATTAGTTGGCTAAAGAACAAAGTGGTAGAAAACACTTTGGGAGTAGTGTTAGACATCATGGCTCCAGGGTGCTTGCGTTTCAGATGCTCATGCATCACCATAGTGCTTCTGTGAAATGACAACTCTGCTTTACAGTGTCTGCATTCAACTTGTTTCGTTGGTATTTTTGCTGAAATGCTCCCAGACTTTTGAAAGTTTTGGCCTCACTTTTTTTGCCTCTCTTTCTTCACACATCTCCACTGCGTCATCTTATCATTCAATATAGTACAGAATGCAGTCATGCCAAACATTGGAACTTTCAACTAATCGATGCAGCCCTAACGGACGAAGACTTTGATATTGTTTAAATAGAGTAGGGTCAGCCACACTCACATCTGATCCTCATCAAATTGATTGAACCTCCTGACCCTAATTATCACTGATAATCCAGCAAAGACATTTAGTGTTGGATCATTTTGTTCAATAAATGGAAGAATTTGTATAATTGTTTGTGTTATTTGTTTTATTGGGTTCTCTTTGTCAGTTGTTATGACTTAAATGAAGATGTGTTCATATTTTAGGTCACATTTATGTAAAAATTCACAAAATGATGGTCCCCAAAAAGCTCCCCAACCATTTATTTGGCACTTTATATTTTCCCCTTTTTTCACAGCATGAACAACACAGTGAAATTCTAAAATCAATGAATATGTTTACATGCACTCAATAATCCGATAACTGCAGAAAATCAGATTTTGTCAGTAATCCGATCAACGCTTTTATATGCATTCAAGTAATCAGATAATGGGGACACTCTGCGTCTACATGAGTCAGACAGTAATCAGATTTCTGCTTTGCAAATGGCCAAAAAACTCACAAAGAAGACGTGATGTAAATGCAACGTAAACTCAAACTTCATGCCGCGGCTTTTTATTTAAAAAAAACTTCGTGCCACTTTACCTGAAAATATGAACATCCATCATCTAGAAGATGAAGAATATTTAAATCCCTCATTTTGTCAAGCATGTAGCTGGTTTCAGCGTTGCTCCAAAAGTGTTTTGCTGCCGTATCTTACTTATTTACGGTACTTGCCATCTGTTTCGTACAGGCTGAGAAATCTGATTACGGCGCTAAAGTCCAGCTCTCTTTATCAGATTTCTTAATCAGATTTCTAGATCGGAGTATGGTGTTTACATGACCATTTGAATAATCAGATAGCTGCAGAAATCTGAATGTGATCGGATTATTGAGTACATGTAAAAGCACTCATTATGTCTGGTGTGTGTAGTTTTGGTGCAAAAAATGCAAACAATAGTAAGCCCTTAGGGCCTTGCCAACCCAAGCTGACTGTCAAGCATCAGTTGGTGCCAGTGGCTGATTGTCATCTGTAGTTTGTGTGGTGTGTCCAGTGCTGTTGGCTTCAGTCAGCTTTTGTCGAAACTATTTTGGCTGCCTGAGCATGCTGAATCAGCGTTGGCAGTTGGCCATGAGAGTTTGTTTTGTGATCAGCTGTGTAGCTTGGGGAATCAGCATTCTCAATTCAGTTCTGAATGTGTTTGCACACTCATTTAAAAACTATCACAATGCATCCAACAAGAAAGGCAGCCTTGTGCTTCTTTTACACAGTGATAGACAACATGACAAAATGCTCCGGTTCCTGATACTAATCCATTTTACTATGACCAGCATGGACATGCACACAGAACTCTTTTAACGAGTGAAAGGGGTCAAAGCTGAAGTCTCGGAATGTAACATCGACATGATCGGTAAAACAGGGTTACCCTGTTGGGGGAGCCTGTGATTTGAAATCCCCTAAAGCTGAGACTGAGTATATTCCACAGGACCTTCACTGCTCCATCTTGCGCAGCTGCATACTGCTACAAATGAGTCTACACACACACACACACACACACCTGCACACCTGTAAATAAAACAGTGTGGTCTAAAAGAAAGGAGAGTGCCCAAACTTTTATACAGGTGTGTGTGTGTGTGTGTGTGTGTGTGTGTGATAGGGAGAGAGTGTGGGCATATTGGGTTGTGTAATGTACAAGAGAGGTGTGTGTGCTTGTACCTGAGTGTGTCACCTACTATACAGGTGTGTGTGTGTGTGTAGAAATCTAGGGCAGCCTTTGCTTTGCTCTGCTGCTCCACTGACGGCGAAGACCCAGTTTACTCTCTGGCACATTTAGAGCAGACGAGCTTTATAGACTGTAATATTTAAAACAGAGGAGGTGTGTACATGCACATCACTACCTGTAGGGTACTGGAGGGGCATAGAGCTAGAATGAGTAAAATAATTTCAGTTTATATGGGTAAACTGAGTTAAATTAGAATGGGTAAAAGGAGTTAAATTAGAATTGGTAAAATAAGAGTTAGAATGGGCAAAATGAGTTCAATTAGAGTGGGTAGAATTAGAGTTAGAATGGGTAAAACAAGTCAAATTAGAGTGGGTAAAGTTAGAGGTAGAATAGGTAAAAGGAGTTCAATTAGAGTGGGTAAAATTAGAGTTAGAATGGGTAAAACAGCTGGGTGACCGGGTTCCTTTCTGTGTGGAGTTTGCATGTTCTCCCCATGTCTGCGTGGGTTTCTTCCCACGGTCCAAAGACATACAGTCAAACCAATTGGAAATGCCGAATTGCCCCTAGGTGTGATTGTATATGTATGTCTGTCTGTCTGCCCTGTGATGGACTGGTGACCTGTCCAGGGTGTATTCTGCCTTCCGCCCAATGACAGCTGGGATAGGCTCCAGCACCCCACCACGACCCAGAAGGATAAGCGGTTTAGATGATGTATGTAAGGGTAAAACAAGTAAAATTAGAGTTATAATGGGTAAAATGAGTTAAATTAGAGTGGAGATAAATGAGTAGTGACACCCCTGGTCAAGTTCCATGTTTTGTTGATTTTCTAAGAGAAAATAAGTTAACACATCCTCTACAGAGAACACACTTCTGCACATTTTAATACACAATTGCTGTTTATTTGCTGAGTTTAACATGTTGGAAAAGAAAATAAAACAGAAATGGAAATAAAATAAACAGAATAATAAATTTATAGAAATTGCCATATTTCAGTTTGTTCCCTGCAGTGCATGTTTTAACTTATTTTCACCCTGAATATCAGTAATACATTTTATGTGCCCTGGAACCTGGTTCAAACATTTGCATGCAGCTATAGATATAACTTTCTTGATTCCCAGCAGAAACTGCAGATTATTAATAATTGACCCATATTATGACCCCTTGTGATTAATTATGGCTTCTTTAAGTCTTCTTTACCTGCACTATTAATTCCAGACATCCATTCCATTAACTCCTAACAATTAAGAATGCCTTCCTTAAGAAATTGTATTCTTAATGATTTCAGTCTAGCCAAGTCAGCAGATCTAGGAAGAATTAAGACCCATTGCTGTCAGCATGACGCTGCTTTATTTTGCTGTTTGCCGTTACTGTAGCTCTCAAATGAATGGCGCCTCATTGTAGGCAACCCATTTATTACAGTGCTAATAAATCTGTACATTCACTGTCCACTGTATTAGAAACACCTATCCTGTACTTCCACACAGTGGCCTCTTTATGAGCTCCACCTACATAATGGGTTCACAATATAGGTGTTCGGTTACAGACTGTAGCCCAACTGTTGTCATACACACCCTTTACCTCATTTATCAGTGGTCAGGTTCTGTCCACAGGAAATGTCTACTAGACAGGCTAAAAAAGAGAGTTGAGAGCAGGTTTCAGGAGTGATAAGTTAAAGGACAAAGCAGTGAGGGATTGTTGTGGTGAACACATGATTGATGAGGCTTGGCCTGAGGACTTGCAGGCTTGCTTTTTGGAGTGACTTTGGAGTGAGAAGGTGAAACGTTGGTGTCTGTGAAGGCTTTTTTTTTGAAGATTTGAGTGATGAGAGCAACTTTAAATGGTGGTGGAGGAGCACTGAGTATAAAGAGGGAAAGATATTTGTTTAGAAAATAGGAGCTTTGGGGGGAAAAGAAGGGATTTCGGGAGTGGGAATCATATGAAATTTCCCGATTTACAAAATAGAGTTTGTCTAGCTGATTTTGTACATACTTTGAACATAATGTTGTCCAAATGTTGCTTTGTTCTAACAGCGTCTTTCTTCTTTCTTTTCCTCTTTTTCTTTCTTTCTGCAGTATGTGGCTTTCGGTTCCCTCCTCTTCATCCTCATTTCCATCTCAACATTCTGCATGGAGACCCACGAGGCCTTCAACACCATCTACAACAAGACAGAGAATGTGACTGTGGGCAACGTGACGCGGGAGGAGATTGTGTACGAGGTGGTGACGGACAGCTGGCTGACCTACGTGGAGGGCATGTGCGTGGTGTGGTTCACCATCGAGGTGTTCACCCGTGTCGTCTTCTGCCCCGACAAGGCTGAGTTCTTCAAGAGTGTGCTGAACATCATCGACTTTGTGGCCATCCTTCCCTTCTACCTGGAGGTGGGCCTGAGTGGTCTGTCTTCCAAGGCAGCCAAGGATGTGCTTGGCTTCCTGCGGGTGGTCCGATTCGTCCGGATCCTACGTATTTTCAAGCTCACCCGACACTTCGTGGGCCTGCGAGTGCTGGGCCACACCCTCCGTGCCAGCACCAACGAGTTCCTGCTGCTCATCATCTTCCTCGCCCTGGGGGTACTCATCTTCGCCACCATGATCTACTACGCAGAGCGCATAGGGGCCAACCCGGACGACCCCACAGCCAGTGCCCACACCGCCTTCAAGAACATCCCCATTGGCTTCTGGTGGGCCGTGGTCACCATGACGACCCTGGGCTATGGTGACATGTACCCTGAGACGTGGTCTGGGATGCTGGTGGGTGCTCTGTGTGCCCTGGCTGGTGTGCTGACCATTGCCATGCCTGTCCCTGTCATCGTCAACAACTTTGGCATGTACTACTCCCTGGCCATGGCCAAGCAGAAGCTGCCCAAGAAGAAGAATAAACACATTCCACGAGCCCCGCAGCCCGGCTCGCCCAACTACTGCAAGCCTGATGCCCTGGCCATGGCCACTGCCTCACCCCAGAGGATCCTGGGTAATGTGCTAGGCGGGGTAATGGGCTCAGGAGGGCTGACAGGAGACTGCCCTCTCGCTCAGGAGGAGATCATAGAGATAAACAGAGGTGAGTGATACACAAACCACTAAATATCTGTAGGGCTTCCCAACCTTTTGCAGCTCACGGTCCACACAAATGACCACAAAAGCTTCTGTGGCCCACAAGAAGATTTAACCAATCCAGCCATTTTCATTGACTAGGTGACTAAACGGAGGTCTGGCTCAATTTAATAGGTTTAAATGCATACCTATATGTTCAAGTATACCTCCAAGTGACGGTGTAAATCACGTGTTAAGCTCCAGTCCTCGTGGGCCAAAACACTGCAGTCTTTAGCACGCTGCCTAATTAAACACACCTGACTCAACTCATTAACTAATGACCAAGGCCTTCATGAACTAAATTCAGAGCGTTAGATGAGGGTAAATGCTAATATCCTCAGCCCTTTGGCCTGGAAGGTCCCCAGTTTGACATGCCTGGTGTAAATCATTTAGCTTCAAAAGACATCTGAACATACACCACAGATCAGTAATTTTCGGCTCGTTTTCAGGGTCCGTGCACGTGACATCTTGTGCTAGGTAGTAACTGCTGTATTTTGTTTGTTTCAGTTTATGCTTGGTTTTCTTGGTTTTCTAAGTCTGAAACATGGTGGCTGCTATTCTTGTAGATGGCCAAGCCTCCAGATCTTTCTTTCTATCCATGATGGGTGAAAAGTGGAAACATTTTGCATTGACTTGCACTGAAAATATAATCATAACTAGCTAGCCTTTTGCCAGACAGATCAGTATGCTTGATATAAATATGTTGTTTTATTATTGCAAATCATTATCACAATATTGGTCATGTTTAAATTACAAATAATTACATTTGTTTAAATGAATATATTGTAAAAACAATTACGTAAAAAAAAAACAAAAAAAAAAAACAATGGCCCTCAGGTTGAAAACCACTGTACTAGTGCAACGAGCCACAAAGGCTGTGTGCGGTAAGACCTTTACACTCTAAGTATGATTTAAATTCCTTTATATGGCAGTAAAATAATTTGAACACATATATAACTGACGATGTCTCTATAATTGACTAAACTCGGAAGGTGAAAAGTGACAGTATTTTATTTGCTCTTACAATTTTTGCTGTATTTCGCTGGCAACATGAACTCAACTGATCACCATTGTCTCTCACGTTACCATAACCGACTGGCATAGCATCCCAGCTTCTACAACTTTCTGACAAATGTCAAATAGATTAGTTTGCCCTCTTCTTCGATACATGTGGTTGTAGCCAGTGGCATAACTTGAATCTTTCTGTAAGCTGTGAGTGTACAGTTGTGTCAGTATCTATAGGAGGAGTCTGGTTGCTGCAGGTAGACCCAGTGCAGACGCCCCCCTGACAGCCCCCCAGTAGTTACTGCATTGGTACTGGAATCTCCAAAATCAGCACAGACTAGTTTACAGATTACAGAAAAGCTCTCAAAACATTTAAGCTCCTCACTGAGGTGAAGAAACTCTCCATTCTCCTTTGGCTTTTCCAAAATGGAAAGAACTGTTAAGGTCAACTGGTAGAGAGAGTGGTCACCGTGAGTCATCTTTGTGCTAACATGCTTTTGGGAAACCCAGCCCAGAACCGAAGCACCTAGCTTGTACTTCCATCCTCTGGCCATCTTAATAAAACTGCTAGATGAAGAGTGGTCCACTACCCAAAAATATCCACTCCTGCAGCACTGTGGTCAGAAACTGACCACTGATGAAGGGCTAGAGGATGACTAACAGAAACTACACATCAATAGATGAGCTAGAGTCTCTAACTGTACACCAACAAAATGGAGCTACTCACACAGATGTTTAATATGTTTAAAAACAACTGTATATATTATATACAGACACAGAATCCATATAAACCCAACTGAACATTCTCTTCCACTGACACACAACTATATAAAGTAACACAAACTGGGTATCAATGTGTGATGTCATAGAAAGCTGATTAACACATTTATTGATTTATAAGGCAAACAAGACCCTCCTCTTCGGTATACACAGGGTTCTTTTGTATAAGGTGTCATTATAGTGTTCCATATAGGTTCTAATACTATGTGCATTCAGTCAGTACAGTTCCACTTCAGCCTACATTAAAAAAATTATCTATTGCTACATTTGCTCTTGCCTGTTCACACAGTACAGTACAGTGGTGCCCCTATAGACCACTGTAGTCGTGCGTCATTGTGTAGTCCTCGTTATGCCCATATTAGGAACTCCGGGTCTAAACTCCATTTCTCTATGGCCAGAATGAATTCAGAGGATCCAGTGTTATTCAAGAGAAGAATATTCACAGGACATTCTTCTCTCAAATCAGGTTCTGAACATTTTTGTTTAACACAGGGTGCGATAGAGGCGATTTTTCGAAAACCCTATTCATTCTGGCCATAGAGAAATGGAACGCAGACCCAGAGTTCCTAATATGGGCATAAGAGCATGGCGCCGGCTACAAAATGATGACACGACTACAGTGGTCTATAGGTTTTCTGATTTAAAGGCTAGGAAAACTCCCAACTGATGATGTAACTTGAAGGGAGGAGGAGCTGTTTAAAGGGGGTTGAATAATGTGTTTGTATAATGCAGTTTGGCTGTTTTCGTGAAGGAACTAAATTAAAACTGGGTATTGTCATAAATTAAAACTAGGTATTTAACAATACAGTCTATTGTATTGTAGCAAATTGTAGCGCATTATATTGTATCACATGACCTTATGATAACTAGCACGTTAGCTTGTGGCTAGTATGTTCGCTTCTGACTAGAGTCTGAAGTTTATACTTGTTGAAACCTCTAAAAACTGAAAATGGAAACATTAACATATTACAAGGCACATTTTAAGCCACTGCTAATTTTTGCTGTATAGAAAAATGTATCAAATCATGACACCACTGACCTCTGTCAAACTAATGAGGCAGAGAGATAATGCCGTACTACAGAAAACTGCATAACTCAACAAATAACATAGTAAATGCCAGTTTTAGGCCAGAATGTTCCTTTAAAAGCGACATTGGTGGACAATTGTGTACTAATGGACAATTCTGTCGCTTAATTTTGCTGTTTGAAATGCTGTTCAAGTACTTTATGGCTCTCTTACAATTGAATGAAATTGGTTTGTAGCGCCATGTTGCGCTTTTTTTCTAGGTTGACAGTGCCAGCAGAGATGATGGTGAAACAACTCAGGACATTTAAGTGCACTTAAAGTATTGAGTGTTTCTCAGGAGGCTCAGCGCCTCCGTAATAGCTGATTTTATATTTATGATCAACTGGTGACTCCATATGAGCCCAAAGCATTCCATCTGCCAAGCCTAAACACACACACACACGCAGTGCCCCAGTCCCACCAGTGAAAAACCCTAGGGGCTTTTAGCTATTTAGCTATTAGGAATTTCATTTCTGGTCATTTTATCATTGTCATTTTACTCCCCCCATAAACTCTGGGCTGTAAACAAAAGCTTCCATCTCAGGGAGCTGGCCTGACTCGACTATGTCATTAATATTGCTAATAGTACAGAGTCATATGTAAACGTTTGGACACCCCTGGTCGAATGCCATGATTTATTGATTTTCTAACTGAAGATAAGTTAACACATCCTCTACAGAGAGCATACTTTTTCACATTTTATTGCACAATTACTGTTTAGTTGTTGAACTTAACTTATTGGTTATGGCTCCTTAATGATATGTTAAATTTAAAATAAAAACAGATGTGCACTGAAATTAGCAGAAAATTGCCATATTTAGGTTTGTGTTAAATTATTTTCACTTGCAAAATCAACAAAGCATGTAATTTCACCATAGTATTCAGACTTTTGCATATGACTGTGTTTTTTTTTTCCAAGCATCTTCGATTGGATCCTTGTTCTGTGGCCAGACGGACAGTGCTTTGTCCTTCCTGGACATGCGATAATCGTTCTCTGTTTCGGGAAGTAAACAGATCTTAGAACAAGACTATACTTAAATCTGAAAGTCATCAGTATCTATATCCATACCCGTATACAGTGTCTAGGGTTATTAATACACTCTGAGGCAGACATATGTAATTCAGAGCAGTGGAGTTTGGTTCTCGCCCTACTTTTTCACACGTCTTTCACCCTTTCTGACCCACAAGCCTTTCCACTGTTGTGTTTTGCATAATTATGTGATATTTTTGGGCAGTAATATGAAGTATTATATATATACTGATGAGACCACTTAATTACCACTTCAACACTTTAATATGAGAATAAAAAGATTCAGAAAAGTGTCTGTGTGGTCACTCTGTACCAGGGTTCTTCAATTCCAGTGACCAGCACAATTTTATTGATAAACCTTTTATTTTGTTAGTAGTTTGCTAATAGGGGCTGGGGCAACAAATGCAGTGGTTTTAGGTATGAGATGTGCATTGCAGAACAGTTTTTTGTTATGTTTCTGTAAGTCTCAGGCACTCTGCCCACAGAAGAACACAGACTGCCTGATTTAAACTGCATGCTAAAATCACCACAGCTCCCAGAATCTCACCTGCCACAGAACATTTAAACTGCACTTCCGTACACTGGTGTTATCAGTCCTTTGGGAACCAAAATCTAGTTGCTATTAGAATTCATTTGCATCTCTGCTCACCAACAAGCAAGATATAGACATAATCACTGGACCAGGAAACATTCATTATATCCCATTTTAAGAAGCTATTCCTGTTTCTATTTAGTTTAAAGCTGTAGGTTGCTAGTAAATGAAATATCTTTGTGTGTTTGACTTTTAACTCGTGTAGCATTTTCACACTAATAAAGTACTTTGGATTTTGTCTCCAAAAAGAATAACTTTACAGGAAAGGGCAAAAACATTCTTTACTTTCAGTGTAAGTCAATGTGAAGACATTTTCTTCCAAGCAACTTTAGAGCATTTCTGTTGGTCCATTCATCATGGAATTTTCATGCAATATAAATAACAGATGCCCTGCTCAAATGATGCAGAAAAGTAAATATTGAAAAAAGATATGTTTTTCTTTCTATTTCACAAAATGATAGAACAAGCAATGCAAAAGGCAGCAGGACAGGCTGTTTCCTACAAATTTCGGTGGTAGTTGGGGACACATAACTGCAGAAAATCAGATTTTGTCAGTAATCCGATGAATGCATTTATACGTGAGTAATCAGATAATGGGAAACTCAGACAGTAATCGAGTTTCTGCTTTGCAACCGGCCAATAAACTCACAGAAGAACATGTGACGTAAACATAATGTAAAACTAAAACTTTTTTAGTTTTTTTTAAAAATCGCTCCACTTTACCTGAAAATATGAACATACATCATCTAGAAGATGAAGAATATTTAAATCCTTCATTTTGTTGAGCATGTAGTTGGTTTCAGCATTGCTCCAAAAGTGTTTTGCTGCCATCTCATGGCAAAGCCGCTTGCTTATTTCCAGTACAGCAGTCTGTTCCGCACATGCACGGACTGAGAAATCCAAAAGAAATCCAGGTAAGAGCTTACATGCACTGAGAAGTCTGATTACTGAGCTAAAATCCAGCTCTCTTTATCAGATTTCTTAATTGGATTTCTAGATCGGAGTATGCTGTTTACATGACCATTTAAATTATTGGAATGCTGCAGAAATCATGATCGGATTATGTTCATATGACCGACATAACAACCGCTGATGTGCACCCTGCTGTCACTGCTCTCTCTTATTGTATTAACTTTATGTGAATCAGATTGTTGATATGTGGCGCAGAAGGTGCTTGTGACATGCCTATAGTCAGGTGCTCTTGTCGGAGATAATGGTGGAAAAATGAAAGAGAATGGGAGACAATTACATTGGCAGAAAAGTTTAGTCTATAAAAAAAATATTAGGTCTCTCGCTCTAAAATGTACTGTTAACTTAAACAGCGCACGGCTCATGCAGATTTTTGGACATATATAAATAAAACAAAATCAGCACAATAGCAGTTGTAGTTAAACAGTTCTGAGATCTGGGGGTGCTGCAGCCGCCTCAGTACCCCTAATTTCCCTGTCCCTGGCTGCGACCATTACTGTGTTGACCGTTACTGGGGATGAGTTTGGGTTACCCAGCAAGCACCTGTGTTTGTGCGTGTGTTTTGCCTGAACAACATATGAACTAAAGCTAAAATGACATGAATATTTCTTTCCCTCTCTTGTTCCAAATCTGCTTTTTTCTGCTGCTGCAGTGAGCCTTACTCCTTTTTTCACTCTCCTTCTGTCTGCTTTTCCCTCCTTCTCTCTCCCCCCATCTCCCTCTTTAACCTTCGCTCTCTTTCTTTCTATTTCTCATTTCACATTCATTTCATTCCCTCTTTTTCCACCATATTACTTCTCTTGTCCTTCATATCTGGACTCTCTCTATCCTCTCTATTCTCTCATCCATTCTTTTTCTTTCCCTATTTTTTTTCTTTTTCTTTAATTTCACGTTCAATTCTTTTCCTTTCTCTGTAATCCTCCAATTGTCCTGCACCTCGTCTCTCTCTCCTCCATTTCTCTTTCTTCTTTTTCTTTTTCTCTCCCTCTCTCTCTCTCTGTCAGACTCCAAGCAGAATGGTGATGCGGCCAGTGCAGCTCTGGCCAATGAGGACTGTCCTACAATAGACCAGGTTCTGAGTCCTGAGGAGCGGAGTCCAGCAGGACGGACGCGGGAGCGCTACCAGCAGGACCGCGCCTGTTTCCTGCTCAACACGCGTGATTTCCGGCCCACTGACGGAAATGTCCGGAAAGGTATACTCACACATATGCACCCCTTATGCTAACACACGCACACGTGCACAAGTTCCAACACACATGCACACTCCTTGTTTCTCTCCTACGGGCGGAGCACAGGGGTCAGACTGAGCCCAGCAAAGAAGGACATTTCCTGTTCATTTCAACCAGAAAGTCCGCCACAGTCATCACACCAAGTTTATAACTCTGCTTTACTCCCCCAATAATGACATGACATAATATACATTGTACATTATATACATAAACACATACATGCAAATATGAAATGGTTCTCTTGAATTCTTTTCAACGATTCGGGTGAACCAATTCAATGCAAGTCCAACATGAACCGAACTTCTGTTGCATCTAGGCTGCATTCACGTCCATGTTAGAGGCTGAGGCTTTTGTGACAAAATTCGAATAATACAAACTAATGTTATATAAAATGATTTTGTAACATTTTCATTTAATTATTAGGGCTGGCCTGAGTCATTTGAATGGTCAAGTATTAATTTGTTACACAGGTGTTAGTTTTTCTATTCAGTGTTTGGAAGCTTCGTCCTTTTTAAGCCACAAAAATTATAGAAGTTCCCATTTCCAGTCCTGGAGACCCTTTGCTGTGCATTTTTGTGGATTCCCTATTCTACACACCTGATCCAGCCAACGAGGCGCTTGTTCATTAGTTAACAAATTGAATTAAGTGTGCTCAATAAGACCAATCACAACAATGTGCATAGCTTTGGGTCACCAAGACTGGGACTGGGAGCCCCTGGCCTAAACTACTACTACATTTCATCAGCAAAAGCTTTTAAACAGGCCGTCAGCTGTTATTATATGGATACATAGATAAATTCTATCTGCTTTAGTTGAATACATCATAAATTCACACTAGGCATCCATATTGCCATTAAAGCGCAATAACCTGCTCTGTTTTCCACTTGACCACTAAAGCTAAACGAACAAGATGCCTGAGAAAGAAATCATGGTTATGATTATGGCTAATTATGAAATAAAATTTTGTGTTATAAACCAGTAAAATGTTGTTCAGGTCAGCCCTACTAACCTTGCAATAGAAGGCTTGTAATACGTTATGAACGGCCTCCTTTTTCTTTCTGTAGATGGAGGACGGCTTCCTCTCTCTATTATGTGTTTGTGCCTAATTTATCTGAGTCTGACTCCAATAATGAGTAGAAGTAGTGAACGTCAGGCTCACTCACTGAATTGGAAGTCATACGTATGAAAGAGATGAGAACAGTCAATTTCGCTTCACTAATCGTGGAATGAAGGAGAATCAGTTGGACATTTGAATCACAGACATTTGATTCATTAAAATGAACAAAGAATCAGTTCGGTGAGCTGAATCAATCCTCAGCAGCCAGAGCCACTGCCGTTAAACGCAGCAGTGCAGATTGTTCTACTGTCCTATCATCACACTCAAAGCTATATACACACATACACATACACTACTGTTCAAAGGCTTGGAATCACTTGTCATATTAACATTTTTATTTTATATGCAGTAATATTTTGTTCTATATTGTGTGGATTTACAGGGCCCCTGTCGTGGTAAACAGTTCCTTCACTTGTCTGCTATAAAAGAATTTGATGTAGTATGTAAACTTTGTGAAAGTTTCAAAACATATTGTTCACTCTTCACTCTTTGACTGCTAATGCCACAAACACCAAACATATTTGCATATATCTACATATTCAGCTTATGGCATTTTAGCCCCACCCATTCAGACTGAAGTTATACGGAGTGTTTCAGCTCTGAGTGCTTTTTGAATGAGGCACAGTACAGGATGGCTACTCAGTCTTAAAGTAAGTAACAAAACACAGTAACAAAAACAGTCTGTTAATATTTCAAGCTATTAAATGTTAAATAATATACTGTAATTATCTATTTAAATTTTTGTCAAGTACAAGTCTTGAGATTTGATCTCTAATTTTGAAATATTGATGATTTTGGATGTTATTTATATTATAACTTAATTCTCAATGCTGTACAGCTTTTTCTGTCATTTTAGAATCTTAGATAGCTCTCCATCACTCTGGGCACATCTAACATTTCTTCATTTTCATTTGCAGCTTTATAGCATCCTGCACTGTTAAAAATGGAGGTCAGCTCAACTCAAAAATTATAACTTTCTTGAGTTGACTCAACTTGAGGACACAAGAGTTCCCACAACTCAAACTTCTTAGCTGAGTCAAAAGTTCTCTTAATGTTTTAGTTCTGCATCTCAGTCAGATCAATAAAAGGAGCTCGTTTTTTATACTCAGCCTCCCCACTAGCCAGGACTCTATCCATCACACAATTCTGCTAGACACAGGAAGCAACTCAGATTTTGTGTCTACAAATGTTTAATACACTGGAGAAAATACTTGTTGTTTCAACTTTAAAGCATGGCACAGTCTCGTGTGGTGCAACTGTCTAATGATTCATTCTGACATCAGGAGATTGTGAGTTTGAATCCCAGTAATACCTTTGTTGTCCATATCTTGAAGACCAAGAGGAAGATATGCCAGATGGGACTGTGTGATAGCAGGAGTGCCATTTTTGACTCAACTAAGAAGTTTGACTTGTGTGAACTCCGGTGTCCTCAAGTTGAGTCAACACAAGAAAAGCCATGCAATCAGTTACTATATCAATATAAGTTGAGCAGACCTCTCAGTACAGTACAATAATGATTTAAAACCTGTATGGTTGCACAGGACGAGCATATTATACTTATTCTGTACATTTATCTGCAAACAGATTCGTTTTACATGATTGAAAACACTAATTCCAAACCTTTGAACGGTAGTGTGTACACATCTTTATACACATCTGCTCTTTCAAAATCTCCACCACTCTCCTTTTGCTGTTCTGATTCCTCTCTTCTCTTTCTCCGTCTGTTTTCTCTCTGTCTTTGTCTTTTGTTGGACTGATTGTTTTCTCATTTTACTCTCCCTGTTTCTGTCTTCCATTCTGCTTGTCTGTCTGTCTGTCTCCTCTTTTTGATACACTTTTATTCACCGCTCTAATCCTCTCTCGTTCTCTGCTCTTTCTCTTTTCCTCCCTGCCCTCTCTCACCAACCGACTGCCTTTTGTTTGTTTCTTATCCACATTCACACTCTTTTCACTTTGTTTTCCTTCTTGCTATTCTACCATTTTGTGTTTTACTCTTTTTACTCTCACACTCATGCACGGCGACACCTTAACCTCCCTCCATTTGGAACACTCCATGACGCAACTATCTTTTTCCACGGGACCCAATAACCCCCCTCCCCCACCCCCACCCCCACCCCCAAAAAATACACCAAAATGTCTGTTTATGCCCCAAATCTGCACGCAAAACACCACAAAAATCTGTACCGTTCCACCAAAACTACTCCCTGCTCCTCCCCATGACCCTTACATGACCCCCTACGTGACCCCCCTGTCCGTTAGAGATGGGAGCGCTGGCGGCAGCCCCTGATCCCACTACACCAGAGCAGTGGTATAAGCTGGAGGGCGCTCTGTTACAGCAGGACCTCAATGCTAACTCTGCCTCCTCCTGGATCAAACCGTAGTACTGAGAGGTAAAAGCGCTAAAGATGCTAAACAGAGAAACAAGGGGATGATCGTATACACACACACAGGATACACACACACATACACGCTCATAAATACATACATGTGCATACACAAGCACATGCAGACTTAAGTCACGATGGTTCGAGGCCCAAGCCCATGGGTTTTTGTGTTTTTGTTTCTTTTTTCTTTTTTTTACCCAAAATTTTCAACACAATGTATATTTGTATATTATTTGTATATTATTTTAGTGAGTGCTTGTGAAAATGTTCACTGAATAAGAGTGAAGACTGGGTTTCACGCAAATTCTGCTTCAGTACACAAAACGCTATTCAACAAAATTCCAGTTTGGGATAGTTTTCCAGTCTGTGATCCAGTCATATCCATATGACGCTTGGCCCCTCATTACACCTCAAACAAGAGAAACTGAAACTGAAAAATGAGCCATAAAATTCCTGAGATTCACGGTCTTCCAGCAAGATAAACTGAGTTTTTAGTAGGGATGTGCATTCTGACTAATTTTAATATCAAAATGCAAGAATGCAAATATTCGTAAGAGTTAATGAACAGATATTCTGTTAACTGCAGGGAATGAAAATGTAACAACTAAAATGCCTAATAACCTAGTAACTAACTAAAGCCACCTCTTCTAATGAGTTAAATCTTTTACACAAGTTTTTTTCTCCTCAGTGGATGATCATGTTAGTCAGAGAAATATATTTTTATTGTGTCTGAATGTAGCTAACATCAGCTAGAGTAGCTAGACTAGTTATTGATATAGCCATGCTATCTCTGGCTTCTCATCTACATCCTCAGCACATCCTTGGAACTTGAGATTCATGGTAACGAATTAAAAAACCACATATGACTTTTTTTATAGATATTTATATGATAGCTACCTGTGCCTGTGCCTTAGTGGGAGGTGAAATGTGATGCTATAGGTTAATATTCTTCCCACCCGCTGCTGCACAGTGATGTGATCAAAAATCAGATGATGTTTTAGAGACAGGCAAACATCATTACATTTTGATGGAAGCTGGAAAAACAAGAATGTGCTCTTGTAAATGACATAATATGATGAATCAAGTTCAACATGATAAGAGACATGAGCTAATTTGTTGAAAAGTGTCAATTATGATTTCAGGTTAGGCTTTAATTTCTTTTCAGCCTGAGTGCCACACAGTCAGGAAACACCTAAATTAATGTTTTGCATAATCTTTACGACTAAGGTTGGTGCCTAAATGCTTGAATTTAAGTAGTGATGTTGTTGTCTGTATTAATTTATGTCCAAAACAAAAAAATTATGTGTAAAAAAAAAAAACAGGATCCAACAAGAGCTCAGCTTATGTGGAACTTCATGTCAAGTCCATATGTGTTTTTCTAATGTCTTTATTATTATTATAACATGTATAATTGTATGAGTATGAGTGCCCAAACTTGGAATTTGGTACTAAACACACACTCATACACTCATGGTGAGATGCTGAAAAGCAGAAAGTGTGTGAACTCAGCCTGCTCTCTCTGTAAGTGCCACTGCAGTGAAAATGCAGGACAGGGGAGTGGGGTCACTGTGGACAGATGAAAGTACTTTGTTGTCTCCATTGTAACATGAGAGCAGTTTTGACTAAATATGAAACTACAGGATACTGCAGTGTGTATGTGTGTGTGTGTGTGTGTGCCCAGTGCTATCTCACATGCTCTGTATTGTCTCTCCTCTTCAGGTTGTGTCATATCACGCGTTTGTATGTGGGCTTCTTCATTCTACTTGCTGTTTTAGTGTTATCTACACTGTCCTCTCCGCGCTGTTGTGTGTGCGCGTGTGTTGTGGTCGTGGTGTTGTGACGTGGCTTATCGTGTTCTTAATATGTTTCACACTTTTTTTTCCTGCTCTGTCCACTCTGGACTGGGTAAGTCCCTGCAGCTCAGTTAGGGACTTGCTCAGGTCAGTTGAGGTCACGGTGAGGTCCTGGTGAGGTCATGTGAGTGTGGGTCTGCCAGATCGCTGTCGAGGTTAAAACTTTAAGCCCTCAGTTCCAAACCAGGGGTGTCAAACTCAGACTCAGTTCAGGCCAAGTTGGCATTTTTGTGTGCCCTCAGAAGGCTGTGAAGCGTAAAGTGCATCTGTTTTCTAGATTATCATAGGTTACATCAGGCTATCATATTTAACTTTGTCATGACAGAAATTCTGTTCTTTTACGTCTGCCGCAACTTCTTTACGAAAAAAAAGGTACATGCAGTTTATCACCACTGTGTTCACTCTCCAAAAGTTGTTCTGTTTTCGATATCTGGGGCAGTATTATAGAAACTTCCTACCTTTAGTCCTAAGTAAAGATCTGAGTTCACAGTAATGCTGCATTTAGTTGTTAGCACAGGGGTTGGCAACATGCGGCTCTGGAGCCACATACGTCTCTTGTACTGCCCTGTTTGTCTCCACAGCAGAATTACATTTTAGGTAAAAATAAAATAATCTTCCTTTGCAGTAAAATAAAGCTCTGCTGATTATTGTATCATAGTTTTAACACTTGTTAATGTATAACTGCTAATTCACCAACCTTTAACCCTGGCCTAGCCAGTAGCTAATGAAACTGCTAAAGAGAAAGATTTAAGGCAAACATCGATAATTTAGAGGCAAATGGACTTGCATTTATAAGCACCCCAGCTGGTTTCCTGATACGTTTAATCTGCAATGAGAAACTGTGGAACACTATAAAGTCGCAAAGCTGGAATCAGTTTCTTGTTCGATTTGTCCTGTCCACCTTAAATGGTGCGGCAGTTACATTCTGGTGCCTCAGGCACCATTTAAGGTGGAATGAGAAAATATGAACAAGACGCTGGTGAATGAGAAGCTGACTTCAGCCTCTTAAAAAGTCAAGCGTTGAGAGACGTTTTACAAGAAACTGTTCCACTTTTGAGTAAACGTTTTCTGTCGGAGATGTGAGAAAAGCGACTACAGCTGAGCTAAAGCTTAAAGCAGAGCAAAGTAAGTGTGTTTTCATTCATATTTCTTTAGTCTACATGAGGACATTAGCACATACTGAGACATATTTACAGTAGATTGTCAAAGGCAAGCCGGATATTCTGTTGTTTTCAGTGAAGCTATGATGGATGTTGATTTTGTTCATTTTTGATTTGGGAGATATGAACACTAAACTGTTGTCCAGCATTAACCAATATTATACCTATAACTATAAATAAATAAAGCACAGAACATCCTCTTTTTTACCCCTGAAATGAGGAATCAATGGCTGTCTGAAACGTAATAAATGCTGCCTACTCGGACAGTATTTTGAAGAAGGGAGGCACCCAGTAATGTCCGAATCAAATGTGTGTATAAACTGCTGCCTGTTAAGGTTCCCCTGTTTGGCTGTTTTTGAAGGCAGCATTGATGTATCCTGTGCTGCCTACATATCCCATAATCCCCTGTGTCAGCAGCGATGCGATTAGGAAAAAATAACAGAAAACACCATCACTGACTCAAAGACAATGCTGCCTTCTAAGGCACTGACTTATGAGTCAACACAGGCAGCAAGGCATGGAGATAGCTGCCTTCAGTTTTGGGCACAGCAATTATTGCTAGAGCTCTCCTCTGATAATCATGCATTTTTGCCAGTAAAGCTGTCATCGTGGCAACGTTTTAATTTCTGTGTGCTGCCAGTCACATTCTGCTGTAAGTGTAAGAATGATGGGATTTGGCAACATGTGAAAATAGCGATAATTTTTCACAAATTCATATTACAGAAGCAAATCTATCTTAATTTAGCCATTACTTTTTATGTTCTCCATCTTATCTCAAGTTAGGAAATCTTGAACTACTCAATCGAGGTTGATAATCAATTGTTTGTGACCAGTGCAACCAATGACACATGCTTGGCTGAGAAGTAAACACATAGTCGATGTAAGTTATAATATTGTATTGTGAAAAAAAAAAAAGAAAATTTCGGTGCCGCTCCCTGTGTATCAGTATTACTTTCCTTTAGTCAGTGCACACCACATAAAATGAGGTGGGTCTTGAGTTTGACACCTCCATTTTAGATGCTCTGCATTGTTTACCAATCAGCCTGAGGAGAGAGACACAGAGATGCGTGGCGCAATCAGGAGACCTCACTCAAACGGCCACACTTCTTCAGTGCTTGGTGAAGCCAAGGCCTTCTGTACTTGTGTTTGTAAGTGTGTATGTGTGAATAGGTGTGTCTTAGCTGTTGTTGTGAGTTGTGTGCAAGGTGTAAACACACACTGATGTGTGGCTGACTGGTTGACAGACAGACACAGGGACATTTGGACAGACTCTCTGACAGACTGACAGAGGGAAGGTAAGACCAAATAGCACAGCCATCCAGCAGCAACGCGCAACCCCTCTTAACATAGAAGCTCCTGAACCCAAACCCCCCGAAACCCCAACTAAACCCTGACCCCAAGCCCAGGCCTGGCCCTTCGCTCAGCTGCAGCAATGTCAATTAGGATGAAGCAGCCATGCGCTCTCCTACTGTCCCACTTTAATTTCCAGAGCAAGCCAAAATACATATACCAGCTTTTTATATATAATTAAAATTATATATATATATATATATATATATATGTATGTTAATTCTATACTATGTGTATGTGTGCTTGTGTGTATGTGTGTGTGTTCGTGTTTGGTGTGAGGACCAGAAGTCTTCATAATGATAGGATGAATGACAGAAAATGACAGAAAAATCTGTACAAACTAGAACAGGTCCTCACATTTCACCCTAAATGGAACTTTTTTTTGGAAAAAGTAAAAGAGCTGTAGAAAGAGATAGAGGCAAGCATGTATATATATATATATGTGCATTTTACCATTTTCATGGGGTCCATTTTTGAGACCCTACCCTGCTGTGTGAGGACTATAAAGTGGACACTGGGGACATTTGGCTGGTGCCGTGAATATCATTTCATTCTTTTTAAGCTTTCTTTTTTTATGGTAAAGGTGTGGACTGTCAGAAACAAATCAAGGTACAAGCAACGTAAATGCACCCTGAAAGGTACAACATGGTCCTTAAAGTCCGTTTGTGCACCTTAAATGAATGTGTACCAGCAGACAGGCTTAAATTTTTAAAACTTGGTTCTTTTAACAGAAAAATGAAATAAAAAGCCTCGGATTTAAGACAGAACCTAAAATGAAAAAAAACATGGAGTATGAAATATTCCTCTTCCTAGTTAAAGGTACTGATAAGGTACCCTTGAGGCTACCACCCCAGAGCCAGCATTTGTACCCTAAAAGGGACAGTTTAGTAGCTTTTTAGAGAGTTTGTGTGGTCATTTTAAATGCATACAGTATGGTGTTTTGTTTGGCTGAATATCCATTCAAGCACCACATACACATACATGCATATTGCTCTGGCTGTTAAAGTGGTCTGCTCATGTGCTGTGCATCCCTACTGTGTGTGAATGTGTGCGTGAGTGTGTGTTGGGTGTGTTTAAGCGTGTGCATGTGCTGATTTGGGCATGAATGTATGAAACGGCACAGACTCCAGTCAGACTGCAGTATTAAAACTGTGACTCTACACCATGAGCTCTCTACCGTGAGTTCTCTCACTTTCTTTCTTCCTGTCTCTACACTCTCTATTGTCTTCAGCTTTAATTTGGTGTGTGTGTATGTGTGTGTATGTGTGTGTGTTTGTGTGTCCATTTGCCTTCTTTCCCTTTTTACCCTGCACAATAAACCTGCACATAAAAAATAAACACAGTATTGTGTTTATCTTGTACATGTAGTGTATTTTTCTAATACAGTACCATGATAACTAAAACTTGATAAAAGGTTAGGTAAATATCATGGTATTGCAATTTAAATCAGTACATATTTTCATAATATCTTCACATATTTTACATTTTACATTTATATTTTAGCCAGACAGACTGCAGAAACAGTGTTTCAGTTTTTTTATAAAGGCTCCAGTAGAGCTGTTTTTTGCAGTTCTAGCAGTATAGTTTGATATCAATTCACACCCATTACATCCCACAAACTTTCTTTCTTTCTCTCTTTTCTTCTTTATACATCTGTATAAAATGTTTGGCTGCATGACCTTTTGACCTCAGCATGACCACTACAGTGTGCACTGTGTATCTCCATGGTGCCGTCTCACAAATATCACAGCCAGTCTTTCAGATGCTCAGTGTTTAGCACAGCTTCACTATAGGGCTTGGGAACTGACGTCACGTTGCGCTACATTATTGGATCGTTCTGCCATTTTGGCCATGGTAGTTCTTTGTTTGCTACAAATACACACACACACAGTGTGAGAGCTTAAAGAGATGCTGTTTTATTGTGGTCTTTCAGGCTTGTCATGCTTAAAATTGAATCGCATGAGAAGTGGGTGTGTCTTAACTAACTTCAGAGGGATTCCAAATAACGTAATTTGGATGAAATTAACCTGATCATGACGTGTATCCATACAAACTCATAGCCAGTGTGTGGCATAAGTGCCTGTTCTTTTAAATAGATTAGAAGTTTTAAGTCACTCCAAGCCCATGTATAGTTTACAGATGTATGTTGTGCTCAGCTAGTGTCAGATTCCACTCAGTTACTGGCATATTTCGCTATAGGTAGTCTTTTAGTGAACACAGCAAGTCTACATCAGGTACTTAGCAAACTAATGACACTGTTACTGTACTATTCCTTACTATATTAAAACACCGCAAATATTTGTAGTATGACTTGTTTACATTGTATGTGACTTGTTTACACAAGTTTAAATCGAAAGGACAGTCAATCTAAAGTCTGTAAGATAAACAGGCAAATGATGATTGCAGGCCTGGCTAATCAAATTATCGGCCCTTGGGCACAATGTGGGCCCCTACCTGGCTACCTTTTTTAGGTGGTCAGGGAATTTTATATGACATCACAGCAGGTTACCTGAGGGCTGTGCAGTGCCACAATGACAGAATACTAACCACGGTTTGGGCACATCACCGCTGTATAATAATAACCACATACTGTTTTTTTCAGGCAAGACAAAACAATAGCGAAATTACACATGCATTTAACAAGAGCACAGGTTAACATAAACCCAAGAACCAGCAATGCCCTATAAAGCGTGCATCGGCTCTTCACAAGCAAACACTTACCCCAATAAAGTTGACAAATTAAAATTAAACAGATGAAATTTACATAATATAGAAGGAAAAAATCTGCAACTTAAAAACCCAAACCATCAACCTTTCTAAGCTAAAGCATACTGCCATGGCTGCACAAAATATGTTATATCCGATGACTTTATGCATGAAAGTAGACTGCCAACAATGATGGGGCAACTTGTTTCTTTAACTTTGTTGGCTGTCGTATTATATTTGGCTTTGGAAATGGCCATTCTCTGCTCTGCTGAAGTATCAGGTCTTACTTTTACAGATTCCTTTGGCACATCTTTTGAATATCTGGAGCTTCAAATTCAGTCTACTCAAAAGTCTACTCAAATAACTAATATTAGCTCACTGCAACAAAACAGCTGTTTAAAATGTGTCTTAATTGCCCATGGGCCTCTGGGAATGGGCCCATAAAACCCAAGGGATGGTCTGGGCCTGGCTAAGCATTTTCACCTCAGACAAAGTCCTTGTAAGCTTTCTAATGTCTTTATAATGTCTCAGCATCAGCTAGCATTACAAGCCTAGTCATATCATAACAGAGACCTTTCCCCAAGAGACACAGCAGTCCTTGGTCTAAAAAGAATAATAGGATGCTGGCATATGGACCAGCAGCTGAACTGAGTGAATAAGAGTATTTGGAGGAAATTCCTCAGCCTCCTGAATAAACTGCTGTTTTGTGGATATAGATTGTATAATGTAACAAACTGACCGTCCTGCCATTTATCTTTAAAATGTGAAAAGACTAACATTAACATTTTCTCAGACATTAGCCCATCATTTCTTAGTAGTGATCCAAACAATTCATGAATCTTCAAGATTTAACCTTGAAAGCTTGAAAGTGGGAGGGACGGAGGGTAATGCCAGTTTACCACAGGATGCCTGTAATGTTTTGAATGTTTGGCATGGGATAAAAATATCTGTATAAATGACAGAGATGGAAGTGGCTACTCGATTTATGCACTGCCATTACTCTAGAAAAGAGTAGAAAACAAATGTCGAAGAGTAGAAAATGGCAAAACATTTCATTTATTAAATTTAATTGTTCTGTTTGCCTTAATCATCTCCTTAGCTTTATATAAGTGTCATTAGCTTCACAGCCAACAGTCAACATCACTGCATAATATCAAGACATCACATTGCCAAGTCCTATAGCGAGACTTAAAAGAAACAGTTGTACTGTGGTTAGTGTAGTCCTTCCTGAGACTAACCACTTAAACACCCATTTAACTGTGGTATTGTAGTCCAGACTAGCATTTAAGTGGGTTAAAAGACTGAAGTTATAGAGTTTGTGTGTCAGAAAAGGGTCTCATGTTACAAACTGCACATTTCCGCATACTGAACACACCACTGTTTCCGCAGTGATTTGCGTTCTGGTCTGGGCAAGATCAATAGAACTTAATTGTGGGTAATATGAACGCTGTCCATTTTTAACTGCCCATAGATCAATACACTGACAAATTGCAGGAGCAGTCGTCTTTGGGCAGCATTGCTAAGGACTCCATGTACATATGGCCTTCATAACAATACAGAACCATTACTTAATCGAAGACATGAATGCATAACAATGCATGCATCATCCATGTCTGCATTACTTCAAAGCTATGCTGTAATATTACTAGTGTTACTTAAACACTAGTGGTTTGAGAATTTATTACATCCTAACCTCACTCAGCTTATGCCTTACCACCTGACATAATACAGTTTACCATTACCGTCTAACACCTTACACTGTATCTGTAAAGGTCATATGTACGCAGTGTAGTGGATGTCATAGACTGCTAGCACTGTAGGAATGTTAAAACTGGCTTTGATATTTGCAGACCTCCTTTTCCTCTCCATGTCGCTCACTTTCTCTTGCTCACTGTTCCTCTCCATTCTGTAACTAATAATCATCTCATTCTCCATCCATCTCCAGGCCGCCAGTGCAGTGCCAGTGTTTCTAAAGTGTGACTGTGGGTAGGTATTTAATACGCTAATACTATAGCAGCAGTCTATATATGGCCACTGGTAGGTATTTAATATGCTGTACATCAGGTATTTACCTTTCCATACTGTTACTATGCACCTCACTTTGTGCTTTTTTAAGTACAGTATATATAGTATATAGTTGCCATCATGGAACAGATTTATTGTAATACTTACAGTATTGTAATACAGTATAATTCTGTTATTCTAGAGTGAGGTCCAAAAGTCTGAGACCTCTAGTGAAAATTCTTTTTCTTTGCATTCTTTTCTGTTTGAATACAAAGTTTTTCTGTTATTCAAAGACTGAATATGGTCAGTGTTACAAATTTGCTTCAATTTGAGTAGAGACCTAAAAATAGTGCAGAATCTGAATCTTTCTTTTTCATTTTACTAGTCATAAATTATCTTTGTTATAATTTTTTTTAACTTTCTGAAACTTTCTGTTGTTTATTTTCAGGTTTAAATGAAAATATCCCAGGTTTTCAATGTGATCCCACAAGTATTTTAGAGTTAGTAGTCAATTTGTACGGAGCGCTGCTGGTGACATCCCATATAAATAAAAATAACGCATGGCCACGCCTTATTAACATGTAGGAACAAGATCCTAGTGAGTGGCCACAACTTAGTAAGACGTGGGAATGGGATAATTAAGTCTTGACCACGACTAAGTAAAGCGTGGGAATGAGATCATGCCCTGACTAAGTCGTGGCCACGCGTTAGGATCTCATTCCCAAGCCTTACTAAGTCGTGGCCACGACTTGATTATCTTTTCCCACACCTTACTAAGCCATGGACACGCAGTATTTTTAGTAATACAGGATGTCACCAGCAGGGCTTCGTAAAATTTGCATTTTGATTTTTATTTGAAAAATAAATTAAAATGCAAATAAGCAAATGTAACACAAACTACAAATTAGTTCATGTAACACTAATCATTTTACTGTGAGTCATTTTGGGTTGCAGTTGAATCCATTTATTTACTTTTTGTTTTTTAATACATAGTCCTCCAGGTATGCATGAGGTCTTAGGTGTATTTACCTTTAGGACTTTAGGTTAGAAATAAAGATTTCCGCATTAAAGGCATTTTAATTTAAACAGTTTATGTTGAGTATTTGTCCTGGCGTTAAAGTCAAATTATGATATTTTCCTCTCTGTTTGAGCAGGTTTGTTATAAAATTGATGTTAGTGATGGCAACAAACATCCCTCCATATTCGTGACAGAGTCCATCCATTCAATCCTCACTCCTTCACTTCTCACTGCCTAGAGCTGTCTGCCTTAAACAACACTTTGGCCCTTCAGGTTTAGAATGAGTAGCTGTGACTCTTCTTGTCACAGTACTCACTGACAGAAGGGTTTTCCATTCCCAAAATCTCTGTCTGCTCAAACATCAGAGAGGAAAGGGGGATCAATTAGAAGAAGAAATCAAGCAGGGAAAATAAGGAAGGATAAATTGGGTCAGTCTGTAGTGAGGTACAAAAACAAAACTGTAAAACCACATCAGTTATCCTCCTCCGGCAACTGGAATTTAATTTAGACACATTAGACAGTGTGTGTGTGTGTGTGTGTGTGTGTGTATGCAGACATGTACGTGTGTCGTTCGTTAAAAATGTTCCATATCTGTATGTGACTGTTCTAAGTGCTTTATTAAAGTTTGAGAAGGGAAACATCCCAATAAGCCCACCTAGATGGACTTAACAGTTTATAGTGATAGTGCTTATAATATGAAAGACTACTGTTTTTTTTGCAGTCATATGTAAAAGTTAGAACACCCTGGGCCAAACATGTTTTGATGATTTTCAAAGTGAAGTTAACACATCCTCTACTGGGAACACACTTAAATATAGCATTTGTCTACTGTGAGTCTTTAGAGTGTTTCTGTTTATTTGCTGAGTTTAACATATTGGAAAAAAATAAAACATAAAATATAAAAAGGGGCCAACATTTTTGCATTAGCCATATTTTATGTTTTATTTTTCTTTCAAGCATGTTAAATTCAATTCAATTCAAAATTTGTAGAAGTGTGTTCTTTGTGGAGGATATGTTTACTTATTTTCACTAAGAAAATCAATGAAACGGCATTGGACCAGGGGCACCCAAACTTTTGCATGCGGCTGCAGCATAATCAAGCTTATTGAAGTTTATTTGAAAATCCCAGTAAGCCCAGTTATTGTTTTATTGTCTATTATTGTCCGTTGTACTGGACTGTAGCTGCACATGCTTGAAAGTTGGAGTTCTGTAGTTCAGTTTTTAGTTGTAAACGCTTCAATGTATTTTATAAGCCTTGCACACTTACAGCTTTTTAAAGAACAAAATGTAGAGAAATGTGACTTTTAATTAGCAGATTAGCAGATTTAAACATATCGCTGCTGTTGGAATAAAACCTCGTAGCTCCATTTTTGTCGTTTTTCAGCTTTTAACATAATTTGAAAGTACCTGTTGGCCTTTACATTGTGTGTAAATTTCATGATGAATGGACTAAAAGAAATGGCCCAAAATTACTTGGAAAAAAAATTGGTTCTATTGACTTACATTAAAAGTAAAGTATGTTTTCTCTTTCTCCTGTAAAGTTACCATTTTGGAAATATGAGGTTTTGTTCCGACAACAGCGATGTGCATATATGCTTCCATTTTCAAATATCTTATTGATTAATTCTGAAGTAGAATTAGCAAGTCTGTAAGGTTTAGCTGTGACAGCACACAATGCAAGCCCATCATGTAAACAGTTGCTAATCTTAAATAAATAAAATAAAAAAACACAAATCCAGTAGTTTATATCTAATGATTTAATAACTACAGATAAATATAACCACCAAAGGAGTTTTGGAGTATTTGTTTTTAGGTAATAGCCCAGACTTTACAGGCTGCCATTGAACAAAAGGGCAGTAGCATATCTAAAGGTTGAAATGGGTAGTAAAATATCTAATGCCTGAGCAGCACTGTTGTATAGGTACTGCATTTAATCTCTATTCTCTATTATTCACCTCTTTGTTCCATGCAATTATGTAAAGTGTTTCTTTAGTACTGCAAGTGCAGCCATTTTGAAAATATTTCATATCAAAAGTGCAGGTGGGCTTCTAGGGTATGTGGGCTTGTTGGGGATTTTCCCCTTTATGTTTGATACATACACTCATATTTGATACCCTTATGTGTCATCTGTGACACGTCTTGTGTGTTTAATGTCTGTGAACATGTGTGACCTTGGATTTGCATGTCCTTGTGTGTGTGTGTGTGTGTGTGTGTGTGTGTGTGTGTGTCAGATGTATGGTTGAGTCAGTTAGGTGGTTCAGTTGAGGGCCCTCATGTATATTTCAAAGCTCTCTCAGCCTACTAATGCAGCCATGCTGCAGAGAGAGAGAGAAAGAGAGAGATGTGCTGGACTAATGTAAAGAAGTGCAACATCGCTCTACAGTGTGTGTTTGTGTGTGTGTGTGTGTGTGTGTGTGTGTGTGTGTGTGTGTTTGTACATTTGTACATTTTCTGGACAAAAATGTAAGAAACTCTAAGAAAACTCACAATATCAGGACTAGCTAAATGGTCATGTCCTTGCAAAGTACTTTGTTAATTATAAAAAGCTTCATGATTCTATTTTTAATTGAAAGAGTAAAAGATTTCTTTTTGGTTACTGAGCTTATGGTTGGAGCTAAGTTTAGGGTTAGGCTTAGAACATTGGGCCTCATTCACCAATATCTTCATAAGTTTGTTTTTAAATGTGTTCTTGAGAAAGGCCCTAAGAAAAAGCCTACGTCAGATTCATGATGTGTTCTTAAACCACAGAATTGTTCACACCTCTGTGCTCTTGAGTGTGTGTAGATTGTGTTCTTCCCAAATAAGAAAACACTGGTGAATGTCAGAATCTTCGTAAAAACTGTGAAAGTGGGATTTAAGAAGACATTTCTTCTAAAGAACGGTTGGTGAATGAGGCCCATTGTTATTATATATATATATATATATATATATATATATATATATATAGAGAGAGAGAGAGAGAGAGAGAGAGAGAATTACACGCAGTGCTGTGCAAAAGTCAGAGAAAACCCTCTATTTGTTTGATTTCCGGTGGAATGTACAAGTTATTCATGAAGTACAAGTTATTTATTTTTCAGTGTGAGGAAAAAAGAAGCAGAAAACATATTTAGGTATATAGAAATATATTTCAACAACTAAATATAATATAAACCTTTTCAGTATTTGGTGTGTCCATTCTTTTCAGGAGAGGTGCTTTCAGTTTGTCAAAGAAATCTGCAGGGATATTTTTCTACACCTTCAAATTTCAGTCTTAGAAGTTGGTTTGCATTTTCTTTGTTGAGGTCTAAGGACCTGTGGATTTTTCAGATCTGAAGAAAGAGTAGAGCTGGATTTTCTCCTCTCTCTCAAATATGAAAGTTTTAAGTACTGTTTATCTGATGGGGACAGCTTTGATGGTCTACCAGGTCTTGCACGTTTGTTAGGAGTCCCTATTTTATACATCTTTTAATATTTTTTTAACTAATTTTGGAACAGTTTTTCACTTATTTTCTTTGACTTTCCCTTTATTATGCAAGTTATTTTATATTTAATCTACTCAGAAATATCTCCTGAAAATGTAATAACTTGTACTTAATGGCTGTTTCGACTGGATATGAAGGGTGGCTCTGACTTTAGCACAACACTACATTACTTATAAATATATACTGGCATTTTATAAAAATGTGTGTGTGTATGTGTGTGTGTGTCAGTACATAACTGATATTATTTAGGTGTATACTGTACTGTAGACCTTTCTTAGCACTTCTCCCTGTCGCCTCTCATTGCTGGTGTGTGTGTGTGTGTGTGCATGTGTTCTGCTTTTAAAGAGGGAACTGTTCTTGTTTTCCTTTACCTGTGTGTTCTCCTCAAAGTGTACTGTTGTGTGGTAAACATGCAGCCACGTTCCCCCACATGTCGCTCTCACTCTTTCAAGCTAACAGAGCTCAGAAAAGACAGAGAAAGAGAGTGAGGAAAAAAGGAAGAAAAGAATGAAATGTGGGTGGAAAAAAGCTGTTGTAGTTGCACTTCTCTTGAATGCCTGGTCCCTTTAAGCCAAATATGACAAGCTTGACTGACTGCTTATGACACAGTTATAAACCTGACTTGATATCTTTTACTAAATGTGTCCATTTACTCACCGTTCACTTCATCACAAACAGCTACTCTATACTTTCATTCACTGGTCACTTTATGAGCTCCACCTTACTTACAGGTAGCCCACACTTTACTAAAAGGGTTGAGCGATGCCATAGACGAACCACTGTTTCTGTAAAGAAGAGATGTGTTAGGCCAAAGAACTTCAAAAGATTTAAAGACACTTCACATGATAAAAAGGTTCTTTGCCAGTTTAAAGACTTCTTCCAAAACCTTCATATTATGTGGAGCTTCTTTAAGATGTGAAAGGGGTTCTTCACATTCACACAAATGGTCCTCTAAAGAACCATCCACTGAAAGGCTCCTTAGGGAACCAAATGTCCTGCTTATCTGTCAAAAGTCATTTATCTGTTGATGCATAATCTCTACCCCCTTCATCACTGGTCAGTTTCTGACCACAGGATCGCTGTTGTCCAGATATTATTTGGGTAGTGAATCATTCTCTACACAGCAGTGACACTGACATGGTGGTGGTATGGTAGTGTGTGGCGCTGGTACGAGTGGATCAGACACATCAGATGGTGTTGCTGGTGTTGCACTACTAGGTTGAGAGTGGTCCATTATCAATAAATATCCAGCCAAGGGCAGCTCTGACCGCTGATGAAGAGCTAGTGGATGACAAAAAAAATGAGCTCTAGCCTCTAACTGTATATGAACAAGGTAGAAGTTTGTGATAAAGTGGACAGTGAGTGTAGAATGTATTAAGAACATAAATGCTATGATAACCTAATGAAGGCGTAATGACCACACAGTCAAGGGAAGTGTGACGGCTATAAGGCTACTATGAAGCTATCCGAGGTTGTCCAGGATAGTCCAATATGAGTAGCAGTAAAAGTATAATAATCTAAAAGTATAATTTTTTACTTTGTTTTATTTTTCATGTTTGGCTATATCATGATGTGGGGTTGCTGATGTTCCAGCAAATTGGTTGCCATGACATCCTTGACAACCTCCAGGCTGGTGGAAGGGGTCAGATGTGTGGCTGTACATGCATCCTCCTTCCCTGTCTGAAAGTAGGCCTGCTTCTCTTCCCCTGGTTGACCGAAACACAACAAGTAGTATTTTGCTACACTGTGTAGCGCCCCCTATAGAGCCAACAATGTTTTACCCACTCCAGGCTTCCAACAGGTATTTCCTTCAACCAGTGGACTACAGTGGACTGTTGACAAGTTCTTGGCTATGAAGGATATAGTGTTCTTATTTTGTTTTGTTGTGGATTGTTGGAAAAGAAATGTATGACATATTTCATAACTCGCATTTTCTTGTTTTGTCCTGTCTTGTCCTGTGTATGTGTGTGTGTGTGTGTGTGTGTATGTATGTGTCTCTTTGTGTGTGTGTCTGTCTGTGTCTCTCCTTTCTGTCTCCCTGCCTTTTATTTCCACATTTGTTTGAGTTCCTCTCATTTCATATCTGCTTCACAAATGTTCAAATTTATGTTCATTCACATTTCCACATATTCCCACTCATGCTTTCTGTCTGCTGTATCATTTCATGCCTCGCCTTTAACTGAAACCTAACGTGCATTCATCTCCATTATGCCATGAATTCTGACCAAAAACAACCCATTTTTTTTTTTTTTTTTATTTGTACCCTAACATTGGTCAAAATGACTAACCCCACTGTAAACCCTGTCCAAAAACAATTCCATGAATAAACCGCCCTCGCTCGAAACGAACACTGGCCTGGCAGCCACGGGCTACGAGAAATCTCGCAGCCTGAACAACATATCGGGAATGGCGGGGTCGTCGCTGCGTCTAACCCCCATCACCAGCACGCCTTATGACCCCTACGAGGCCCCCGGACCCCTGCGCCGCTGCCGCTCACCCATCCCCTCCATTTTGTAGCCAGGAGTGCGTAAAAAAAAAGAACACACAACCGCTAGAACTCAGGACAGGAGAACAGGAGGAGAGGAAGACAGGATGGAGGCCATGTGTGCAGTGTGTGTGTGTGTGTGTGTGTGCGAACCGAAGCTCAGTCTCACACTCAAACCCATAGCAATAACCACCCAGTGTTCCTGAATGTAGAAAGAAGCTCCGCCTCCTCACCCTCTCCGCTCACAGCTTCAGGTGCATGCCTATAGTAGTTGTCCTGGAGAAGATAAGTACTCTGTACTGTATTTAGTAGAATTACAGAAGAAAAGAGTGGGTTGTGACCGAAGGACCGATGTGAATTTTTTATGAGGTTAGCTGAATGAATATAGATTCAAATATGCAGATTAACCAGATTAAGTTGTGAGCCTTAGAGAACAGTATGTGTGTATGTTAATATACCGTAGCTATTTTTCCTCACACCATTGTTATGAGTAGACGGAGATATAAAACAGGCTGCCAAAGAAAGAATAGAAAGAATGCTGCAAGTATGAAGGAAGTCAAAATAACTCGTATTTTATTAACCTCATCCTCACATTTCAATTTCCTAATATTCCTCATATTCCCTTTTGGACTGAACAACGCACACCAGTCATTTTAATGCAATGAATACACTATAATATATAAACATTATGCAAGTTTTTTTTCATGAGATAATAACATGTTAATGCAAAATTTAGTGTACTCTTCAACTATAAGCATTAAATTATAGTATTTTTCAAACTGTATTATTTTGGTTTAAGGTTAACAGTCTAGTAAGTCGATAATATACTCACATATTTCGGCAGATAGTTATATGTTGTTTTGCAAATCCTGTAATCTCCTAAACATACACATTGCCCAACCTTAAGGAAGCTAAAGACCTATTTTTGTTTGAATGCTGCTAATGGCTCTTTTGTTTTTTTTCAGTTTAGCCTTTTTTTAATGCTTTGATTACTGACATGCTCACAGCTCCCTTCATACATCATGTCCAGATGTTCTTTTCCTGCACATTGCTTGTACAATCTGAAACCACCAATGCCATAATGCCCTCAAGTAAGTCCAAAACTCCAAGTTGTCTTTATTTCATTTCCCCATCATGCATGCTCAGTGTTCAGTCCCTGTCATGGTCTTTAGGGTGAAACTGAAGTTAAAACAGGCGAGGAATTGTTTTAATCTGCAATGGTGATGTCACCCATCTACACGTATATGCAAAATGTGCAATATTCCACTCAGACTCATGATGCTGGAAGCATACTTCACGCGCACGTGTTGTTTGTAAATATGTGTGCAGAAAAAAGAAGATATTTTTAATGGAAATAAAAATGATGATCAGTGTATGAAGTAAATATGCTGATTCTAAGACTATATACGGCAACTCTAGAGCATTCCTGGTTTGTTGGTCTTTGTCCTTGTTGATGTCCTGTTGTTTTATTGATATTTTGAATGTGTTTCAAAGATGATTGTTTTTATTTTTAAAAACATTAATTTTTACCTCACATTGTTTCATTTGTATATGATATATACATGAGTGTTACGAATCTGTGTTTCTTTACAGTAGATAGAAAAATCTAGAAAATATTCAGGTCTATTTGACCAAGTGCTTCCAGAATAATAAAGAAAAGAGAAGAAACTAAAGTAATAAAGCCATTTCTGAGAAAATGCTTCCTTGGAATAGTGAGAAAAAGAAAAATAATATATTGCAATAATTGCAAATTGTAGCTATAGGTTATAGGTGACTAACTGTGTATTATCATTAAATGTTATTTAGTTTCCCAATGGAGAATCAGCTGATTAGCCGACACTGTAGACATGCAGAAAGGAGCCATTTTGTTTTAAACATGGCACCTGTCACAGCAAAGACGGGCCACGGTTTTCCCAAACTGATGCAATGGGGACCTTCTCCTTCAGTTTTCCCAGCCTAATATGGAGATCTGATACTGTGACGGGAAATACCTCAGTGTGTTTTATGGGTGATCTTAAGATGCTCTTAGTGCAGTAGTGATTTCCGGGGACTGCCCGCACTTCCTTACAACAGGAGTCCCGGACTGGCAGGGCCTGTAAGAGCTCCTTTTAATGCTGTGAATCCAGAGGTTAAGGCATCTTTTTTCACTAACAAAGTCTTACTGTTTATTAGTTATTGATCTCTAGTGATTAGCCAGACAGGAGCTTTACTCTCCTGATTGATAATGGTCTTCTCCATGTGTGAGCATCCAGTCAATGTCCACATATATATAAATAAATATTGTCCTGTTATTGTAGTATGTAGTTGTACAAACTTTTTTGTTTGTTTTAAAAAATGTAGAGAATTGCAAATCTCAATTCTTTGTGTGGAGTGTATTCCATATTGTTGTAACCGATACAACACAGTCAGGACACTTTGAAACGAATCAAACATGTTTGTGTTGACAATGTGTGCTCCCTCTATGAGGCTACTTTAAGCTGCTGTGTTATTCTAGAAACCCATAAACCGCTAGCTAGATTTAACTAGCTTCACCTGCCAACTTTATGTACATATCTGTATCTATACAATATATGTGAATACCCATTAAAAAGATCTGTACTGCATTTCTCTCCATGTATGCTGGTTATTCTGGGAGGTGTCATAGTTGTTCTGTTTGGTGTTTTTTTATGTGTATTTGTGTGAATTCGTACAGTGTTTTGTGTAAATCCTTTGTTGGTGTTTTTTGCCTTGTGTCTGTTTGTGTGTATTTGGTGCTTTGCGGGGACCAGGTTCCCATGTCTTTCCAAAAAAAAATCTTTTTGGTTTCTCTGGTAAAGTTTAGAGTCGTATTTGTTGTAGTACAGCAGAATATAGATACAGAACATGGAAATATCTCAAAAATACATACTTGTGTTCCTGTATTTAGCCTCAACCAAGCCAAACGTCCTCATGCTGATAGGAAGACATGAACATTATGTTTTCAATTGAGGACATTTTGCTGGTCCTTTGCTAACTTTTCCATCAGTTCAACTCTCATAAAAATAACTAGCAAACATTTGCTTTTTGGTTACTGAGGTTAAGATTAGGGTTAAGGTTAGGTTTAGGTGTAGGATTAGCATCATAGTACAGTATTACACAAGTGATGGTCCTCACAAAAGCAGTAATACCAACATGTGTGTGTATTATTTTGACTTTTTATTTTGCATGAAATATCTAAAAAATTTTAGTCCCACTTCTGCACCTTCATATGAACTCATGCTCTTCATTCACATATGCAAACCTGCACATTCAAGTTTTAAATGTGATTTTTTTTTTGTCTGTGCATCTGTGGTGCAAATGAATGAAAATGATGTTTGCAAAAATCAATGTTTAATTTGACTTTGTTGTTCTAAGAATTTCTAAGAAGTGAATAGATTAAACTGGACCTCAAGTAATAGAAATTAAACAAATATACAGTTTTAATCATTAGCGATGTGAGTTCAGCGGAGATTCTCCAACACTCTCCTCTTCACCTTTTTCATCATGTGTTAACAAATCGTAAAGAAAGTAAATCCAATGATACATGAATGACAAACTACAGTTAATAGTGAATTATCTGTTAACAGAACTTTCGCATGCTTAACTTTAACCGCCATCGACAGGTAAAGCCTCCCCAGCTTTCTACTGTTGTCAGTTTTAACTAATAAGTTTCCTTTATCAGTGGTTCTGCATTGTTTAATGAAATTGTATTAAATGTATCTGGGGTGGACTATTCCATTCTTGCTGTTTAAAATGTAAATGTTTGCTGTACTTTAAATACCTTAAAAATCATGGTGTGTGCAGGTTGTATAATCAATGTAACACTGAAATCCAAGGTATAATAACATCATGAAAGTTTAATGTAGAGCATGGACATTGTAACAACATCATTAACGTTTAACTCAGAACAGGACTGGAGTTTTGCACCCCTTTAAAGATACATTACACACTAATGTAAAGTGCATGTTCATTGTTTATAATGTAGGTTTAATATTTTTAACTATTTTTATTTCAGATCATTTTATTATATTTATTATTATGATTTCAAATCAATTCCCCCACCAATATGTACATCACTACTTGTTTTCCATATGGTTTATTTAAGCAACACATCTGATCTTAACATTGTTAGTTTTGAAGTTTTAATTCTTTAATTATATCAAACGCCTGTCATGAGACTCTCTTCTCTAACCTATTGTTTATCTCTTTTGTCCACAGTGTTAAGTTTCTAGCATTCACCGATTCTTTAAAGAAGACGCAGTTAGTCGTTGTTTTCTGAGTTTGCGGACAGAGCCGCATCGTTCCGGATGTGATACGTGAGGAATGTTAGCGTGGCAAGAGGAGGTGACCGGAAGAACAAGGGAATCGAACGTTCCGAGGCTGGATCTTCTCACGGTAACCAAAGCAACCTCTCGGAATTCCGGACCCGCTCCTCTTTCTACGGAAAGACTTCTTACACTGCAGAAAACTGAGTATTTTGCTCACGTCTCGAGAGAATGACTCTTAAAGTAAGAAAAAAAAACGACAACAACAATCAAAAATGAACAAAAACATTCCAAAATGCATTATGTCTGCCGTACAAGATTGAAGCGCCAGGATGTTCCAGATGCCATGCTAATCTGTGGCCTGGAGTTCTGGGAGTGTGTTGTTTTATGTCTGAAAATGATGGACCAAGCTAGAGTAACCATGTAGCATCTCTGCTAACAATTTGTAGCATTTGTTGGTGGGGGAAACTCGCCAGCAAACTTTTTAGAGACTTTGATATTCATTGACAGTTTGCACAGACTGACTAATAATGGCTTGGTCATGCACTAACCTGCTTCAGTACTCCCACCTCTATTAGCATTTCCGAGGTTGTTAGCATACCACTGGATCGTGACCATAGAAAGTAGATTTTCCTCTCCCAGAACATTGACACAGCAGTTGCACATCCCTTTCCTCCTCTCAGAGATTGATGACCTGTGTTTATCAGAGATATGGTTGCTATTCTGACACAGTCTTCCATTGTTTTTTCATTGGTTCAGGAAAGGCAACTTCCAATCATTTACACCACCAGACCAAAGCCCTCCACCGAGACCAAATAAAGTCCAAATGCTTTATCTGAGGACACGTTTCCCGCTTAACGTCTGTACAACGAACCGTTAAGATTTCATTCTCCCTTTCCGTGCGCACAGGTCATCCAATCTGCCAGGTGTAGCAGGACACCCAGTGCTCTCAGACCTCTGCCAAGCTTAAGAGTGACCGGATAGCCGTTGAGCTTGAAGAAGTTCGCATTTCCTGCCCTAAACGTTAATACTTGATCGATTTTTTTAAAATCAGTTTTTAGTAGTAGAGCTTATGCTGCCGTAGTGAACACGTGCCCACAATCAAACACTTGACTGATCCACTGCCACATCATCTAGACTGACCCAACGACTACTTGGACCAATAATGTGTGCATGCTAAACTATTAGTGAAGACAGCTTTGGGGTATCTCAGTGCTTTGAAGACCTTTGAAGGTGTGAACAGATCCCCCACCCTCTCACTTTCTCTCTCTCTCTCTCTCTCTCTCTCTCTCTCTCTCTCTCTCTTTCTATCCCTCTTCTGTTCCATTTCCCTCTCTTTCTTTTAATTATGACAATTGTAATTTGTTCTGCTTAATTGACTGCAAGGAGAGGGTACTTAAAAACATGTTAAGAATAAATGTACAAAAATGAACAAATACATATTTAGATAAGTGGGTGGGGGTGGGGATGCAGAGAGAAGTGGATGCAGTGCTGGAGAGAAGCATCCCAATGCAACAATAAAAACTGCGTCCAGAAACGCCACCCCAGCAACACCACAACTGCCACACTGACTGACTGAGAGAAAAAAGTAAAAGACAAAAAAAGAAAAGAAAACAAAAAGGATTCCAGCACCTTCTGTGCTTGGGCCCCTAATTAAAGAACTGCTGAAAAAACACAAATGAAGGAAGCAAATGGAAGGATGAAGTAGTCCATTGCAGACTGGACAGTGGAAATGTAGAGGTCCAAAGAAAAAAATGGGAGGACTTCAAAAAAGAAAAAGAAAAAACAAAGGAGAGAGAGAAAGAAAAAATTATCAGAAAATGCATTTTTGTAACTTTGTTTACCAGCATGAGTACTTTGCATGACTGTATTTTTCTGCAAGCCCTTAGATGAAGTGAGGAGGGCTAGAAATACAAAAAAAAATCATAATTATTATTATAAAAACTAATGAATAAAAAAGGTGATATGCAATGAATTTAAGAAAAAAAGATTATATTAAAAAGAGCTATATTTTGTTTTGAAATAGTAAGAAAATGTGAATAAATATTGAAGTATATGTATGACTGCAAGATACACGTTGAACTATGTTTTATTAGTTTAAGGACAAAAAGAAAAAAAAATGTAAAAATCCCACCAAAATCTCCTTCGCTACGTACTGCCCCCATGTATTATGACTTGTTTCATGTTACATGTTGACTTCACTCGTCCCACGGATGCATATGTGCAGGCATGGGTGTGTGAGCTGTTGTCCAGTTAGCGTCCGGACGCGGGAAGATACTCTCAGTGTCCGGTTGTAGAATATTATTATTTATTTATTTATATATTTATTTATTTATTTTCCAGCTCTAGCTGCTTCTTCTGTAGCCATGGCGACAGTGGTGCTGATACTAGAACCCTCTGTAAGCCAGCCTCTTTCCCAGCATGCTTTCAAGGCAAAAAAATATAGCATCTCATTATGGCAGTTTGAGTCGAGTATCTCTCATCGGCAATAATAATAATAAGAACAATAATAGGAATATTTGCTGAGCAGAGATTGTAGCTGGGTGAAAAAAACGACTCTCAACAGATGCAGTATAGGGGGTGTTCTTTTGTGCATAGGCGGCGGTTCATCTAGTCTCAGGTGAAAAAAAAAAATGAAAGTCGGAGTGTGCCGACGCTCCAGACGTCTGTCCGTCTGCGTTTGCGTCTGCCTATCTGTCCTTTTGTCTGTCTCTCTGTCGTTCACTCTTTCCATATTTCAGGACGATTCATGAGCCCAAGTCGAATTAACAGGCCTGGGATTTGTCTTGGTTGACGTCTGAGATTTACGACAACTAAAGCAGCAATACTAAACTATGCTCTTACAAATAAAAGTGCCAGAAAGGGTTCTTTGGAGTGATGCCATGCTTTGGGTTTCAATGGATGGGTGTTTAAAGAACCATTTTTGTAAAAGAGGTCTAAGTATGAGGACACTAGTTAAAGCTTCTGTACCAATCAGAGTTTTCTCCTAGAACCGTACGCTCAGGCCAAGAACCATTTAGGAACTTCTATTTTTAAGAATATAGATGATGAGTGGAGCTGGTGGGAAACAAGCTTCCTCCTTCTTGCTAACTTAATATCTCATCATGATGTGTGCTTTCTTCCAGAAAAGTCTTCCCTCAGACCAGGGGCACACTGTCCTGTCCTTGGGCCAATGCTCCATTGTTTTGAAGGCTACCAAGGCTAACTCGTAGAGAGTTACAGAGATTTAGCGCCGGGTAGCACTGTTAGCCTCAGAGTGGATAGTGATTCTCCTACAGATGAATTGCTTAATGCAGTGGTTGGCTGTTGTGGCTCAATAGTCAGTTGGAATTGGGCCTGAATCAGGCCAAATGGGTGGTTACATGGGCTTATGATTCACTCTGGAAATCAGAATATGGAAATTAAATGAATTCAGCACTTGTTTTCACTTTTCTGTTACTGAGCATTGATCTTTCACTGTAGCAGTCTGCAGATCCCTGTAGCAATGTATCTTGATGTATCACACGTGGTTGCGTGTGTTTAGCTCTTAGTGGCGACTAAATGAAAACATGAACATCAAAAGCATGAAATGCATTTTTTCAACATCTGCAGTTTAGTAGATGCAGTAAAAGACGATAAAGTTGATGTTTTGGTTGCTGTGGTTAGAGGTGGGCTAGGTGTAGCGTAGTCTCAGCCTCAGACGCTCTGCCCCCACATGGAAACAGAGTGCATGATATCTTCTGCACACAAATCTGGCCACAACTATGGGGATTTCATCATGTGCGTTCTGATTGGCTGTCCGTGCATACGCAACGCCATGCCATGTTTTCCACCATTTAGACGGGAAGGTAGTCAGTAATAGCAAACAGCTGCGTGCACTGGACATTGTGACAAGCATTTCAAAAGCTAGGCTGCGGTTCAGGTGGGCTGCATTTCTCCACAACATCCAAGGCTGTTCCAATCAGAAAGATCCTTCGAATACAGCCAAGAAATGCAGCCTACATTCTGAGCATTATCAAAGATGCTGCCAGAATATCCTTCATGGTCTTCTGCGCACCTCTGCGCACACATCTAACCCCAAGGAAGTTCAGACAGATGAAACCAACTACTACAGTAAAAAGGCCAGTAAAATATATAATAAAATATACCAAACACTGTTTCTTTAGTTGTGTGTCTGTTTGAGGGGACCTAATTGACTGCAGGGTGTGGAATGCACCTGCTCTCGCTCTTGTATATATTACATGGTTCTCATCCATGTTTTGCTCACCATCAACAGTATTTTTTCTATGAATTTTTTTTTCGCACAAGCTCCTTTCTGATGATCAGGCCTTGGTGGACCGTTTCCTTTTGCATTAAGTAATACAAACAAGGAGCGCTGATAGGACAGTCCTACCAAGGACCCCCCTTTCTCGGCTGTAGCCTAGTTTTTGGAACACAGCTAACAAGCCTTTCAGAGCAAGATATATCCGTGAGATTTTCACAGTCACCTCTCCATACATGCTGTGCTCATCACAGGCTGTGGCTGGTTGTTTTTCATGTCAGTCGGAAGGCCTCTTCTTGACGAGGTAGGCAGCTCTAGGCCACGTTATGTGGTAACATTTTTTAAACTCTCCCAAGACAAGTAGCAAAGCAGCATTTACATTCTTAAAAATAAGAGTTCTTTGGTATGCCATAGAAGAACCACCTTTGGTTCCCTACAGAGCGTTTTGTAGTGAGATGCACAAGTTTGACTCTTTTGAAGCTCTGAATAATGTAAAGGTACATATTCTGCATTTCCTTGTTATTTCAATTTGTCCCCTGTGATTCATGTAGGATATCTGTATGGGTTTATGTACCAAAAACAGGCAGAATTTATTTTTACATTACTATTTTTTTAGCCTCTCTTTTGTTAGACTTTATGTCACTTTAAGACTGACATGTAAATGATCTCTGTTGTGGCTGTTGTGTTTTGTGCTTCATTCAAAAAGCAGCCTTGGCTGAAACACTCCTTATGACTTCTGCGTAACTGGGTGGGGCTAAACAACTATAGGCTAAATCGACACATTGGTTTTTATGACTTCAGAACGGGCCGTTAATGCAGCTTCATTTCCATTAAAGGACAGAATAATCATGCCTGGCTGTTTCATTCATTCTAGAAGCTCCATTGCTGTTCATTAAACCTGATGTAAACATATCCCGACATTCCAAGCAAATGAAATAGAACGAGAGACAGACAGACAGACAGACAGACAGAGAGTGGAGATACAGTAGCAGAAGCAAGAATAAGAAAGTGAGAATGAGTAAGAAGCAGACAGGGTAAGGTGAAATGTTTAAGGGACAGTGTGTGTGTTTCAGAGTGTGTATGAGGTTTTTAGATGCTGCTATGAGAGATATTTGATAGATTTATGTATAACAGAAGGTGGAATGCACAGAAATCAGTTGTGTGTTTGATAGATCTTTTGCTTACTGAGTTCAATGACATACTGGAAGAAACATTTACAACCCTTAAAGGAATGCTCCAGTGTTTTTAAGCCTAACACCTACCTGCCACATCAGTAGCATATGGTTGAAAACCACTGACGATAATTTAACGTTTCCCTGTAATGAATGAAAGGGGCAATTGCTGAAGCCCCTCCCAAATGGTTTCTATTGTAAGTGTGTGTTGAGTCCTCAGGACAGGGAAAGTATTGCCCATGGTAGTCAGTGTTGGGGTAACGTGGTTCAATGTAACATATTACAGTAATGTAGTTACTTTTTCCTGTAACAAATTAACATACTACAGTTTAAATTCTTGTAATCACATTACAGTTACTGGCTTAATAGGGATTACATTACTTGTGTTACTCATTTCTCTAAGAGAAGAATATTAATTACATGTGATGCATTTAAAGCATAAATTTCCTCTATGTAGATTATATGTGCCTGTCCTTGTATGACAGCTGGCTGTCTAAACATGCTAACATGAGACTGATGGATAAAGAGTAGAAACCTCACCCAAACAGGCCTGACTTCCTTTTTGTTCGGTAACACTTCTGTAAGCTTTATGTTCAGTTCATAAAGAATTTATTTCAGCTGTTCTTGATCTGTTTCTACTGACTAGTTTCCTGGTTTTTAAACAGCATCAGCCATTTTCTTTTAATCAAGCGTAACTGGCTCCCTTGTTCAAAGGGAAGGATACTGACATGCTTTTTAAACAACATTTACTGTGATTGGTTATTTCATGCTTTTTAAATAACGTTCACTGTGATTGGTTTACTGTGATTGACACAGATGTGTATGGGTTTTAGAGAGTAACTTAGAAGTAAAGTAATCCCATTACAGTGTGAGAGAAGTAATCAGTACATTGTAATGGATTACTTTTTCAAGCAACACCCCCAACACCGATGATGATGAGAAATTAGGTTTAAAAAAAGCTGGAGTGTTTCTTTAAAGTGAATCTATGAGTGTTTTTGTTTTATTTTCAAAAGATTTACTTTATATTTTTGGAAATTTTTGTTTTAACTTACTGAATGATTCATATTTTATAAAGAGCATATATTGTGGATCTGTGCTTTTGTATTAATACTAAAAGATGTTTGTTTTCTTTTCATGACTCTGTTCTCTTTTTCTTTTTTTTGGTCTTATTTTAGTAGGCATTAAACCACTTTGGTCTGAGGGTCGCAAAGAGAAGCGTTATGAATATTTTAGAACGTACTTCCAGCAAAAAGAAGAAAACACACTCGCACATACACACAGAAGCTTGATGCTTTACTTCGTGACCATAGATAGTTTTATTCTTGGGACTGAGTGCAATCTTTTCTTTCGTTTGCATTACGTGATAAGTTGAACTTGTTGCTGATGCAAACCCAGACTTACGTACACTGCCCTGTTAAAAATTCTTTCTTTGGGAATGATCAGTCTGCTTGTATTTAAAATTTTTTAATGATTTTTTTTGTTTCATTGTGTCTTCTTTCTGTGTCTGCTGTTGTGTCTGATGACTTGATCATCAGTTTCTGTGTGTACTGAAGAGTTTGATTTGATGTACTTGAATTAAGGATATGCAATCTTCACCACTGACCACTGCCAGCCCTCGCGATCAATCAACATGATCAGTAATTCATATGATTAAAGTGATTGATAACCACATTGTGCTTTGGTTAACATCTTCCCCTGTGTGTGTGTGTGTATATGTCTTTGACCCCATAGGCATGTATGTAGTAGTGCAGGTTCCCAATTCAGTCCCCAAGGCCCTTCGGTCAGTTCACATTTCAGGCTCCAACAGGAAAGTTGGGCCGCATTACATAAAAATATGAACTGCCTGAAGGGACAGCTCTAGCCGGGGGGGTGGGTTCCATTTTACTAGCTGATAAATACTGTAACTAATAACAGACTAACTAATAACAATGCGCCTCATTAACCAACCGTTCTTCAGAAGGAATTTCTTTTTTACAACCCACTTACGTGGTTTTTATGAAGATTCTGACATTCATCAGTGTTTTCTTATTTGGGATTTGTTCTTAGGTAAGAACAGCATCTACACACACTCAAGAGCACAAAAGTGTGGACAATTCTGCGCTTTAAGAACATCATGAATCTGACGTAGACTTTTTCTTAGGACTTTTCTCAAGAACAAAAACTTTGTAAGATATTGGTGAATGAGGCCCATTGTCATCTAAATTATATATATTTATGCACCACTGGTTCATTTAAGATGCTAATAAATTGAAATTTTTAATTATAGATTACCTTCTTAGGATTTTTGATCCAGGAGCCTGTCTTAGGATGCTATATTTCTTGCTTACCCAGCTAACATGAGCCTTAACTTGAGCAACCCTGGTAGCAGTAGTGACAATGTTGCTTTTTTACCATTATAAAAGCTTCAATTTCTACATATTTAAGTACTATGATTTCCTTCTTTAGCGATAACTCCTCCTGTTTCACGCTATAAACATCATGCTTTCATGTGCACAAGCACGATGAGTAATCACAGCCTCAGTATCTAAACCTGAATTAACAAAGTCATTAACCACTGTTGTGTAATCAATTAACTGCATCTGTGTTTGTCTCAGTCAGAAAGCCTAAGTTGAGCCAGCTTTGTTAAACAGACCCCAGATCAACTAATTTGTTTTCATTTTTTGGCTCCAGATGTGTACCTTCTCTTTGAGACAGAACCCTCATAGGACATAGGAACCCCCAAGCAACTGCTTATTTCACTTATTAGGTAGAGCCAGCACTGACTGCCTGTTAGGACTGATTTGGGAACCTACATATTAGAGTATTGATGATCACACATGTACAATCACAATAGTTTTTTTGGTTTGTTTTTTTAATTTTTAGGCAGACATGACATGCAACTACCCAAAACATTGCTGACGATGCATTAACAAAGGGGCAACATAGATACATCACACAACCGCACACACTTTAATGCAATCATGTGTTGCTTAGACACAGGGCGAACCACAGCTAGCGAAGGTTCCAGGTTCGAGAGTGACTGTGACACAAGATGCCAACATTTATTTTATGTAAGCGATGGAATGGCTTATTAAGTGTAACCCATGCAAAACCTGTACCTTTACATTGGAATGTCTGTGCAGTTTCTTTTCCAATTGTCAGAACATATCAAGAAACATATCACTGAAGTGGAAACGTCTGTCACATTTTGAAAAATGAGACTTAAAAACAAAAAGAGAATGAATGTGAAGCCCAGTTGGCAGCTTGACTCCGTGTCTGACAGGAAACGGAGCATTTTGGAGCAGATACTCAAGAACGGGCTGAACAAAGTCATGAACGGATTATGTAAAAAAACTAAAAAAGAAAAACTGAAGACTCAGTCAGTTCAATAAAATATTAAATTGATGTCATATTTTTAAAAAAATGTGTGTTGTTTCTTTTTTTTTGGACAGTTCTTTGCTTTGTAACAGGAGGCAGCAATATACGCGAACAGCCACTTCATTAAGTACACCTCCTCAGAGCCGGCCCTGACCTCCCTGGGGCCGTCCTACCTGACCCCTGAGCCATGTAAACTATTGGCAGTTGCCACACAGTCATACCCAACACCCCGGAACCCCAGTGCTCCCACTGCAGTCCTTCCTCCTTTAAAACAGTTTGCTCTGCATCTGTTGCTCTAAGAAGAAGTAGACCTATACAGAACATGAAGTTATAACACAATTGGATAATACTATTATGGATCATACTATTATTAATTTTATCAGCTGCATCAGGCCCATTCAAACTGCCCACAGTTTTCATGACCTGATAAGTTGTTCTGGTTCATCCTCTCATTCTTGACACATCCTTGCGGAATTTGAGGGGCCATACGCAACATGCGTAGTGAACGTATAGGGCTGACCAGCTCTGCACCTCATTGTATCTTCACTCCCTGTCCATTTTGTCAGCTCCACTTACCATATAGGTGCACTTTGCAGTTCTACAATTACAGACTGTAGTCCATCTGTTTCTCTGCATACTTTGTTATAACCCTTTTCCTCAGTGGTCAGGACCACCACAGAGCAGGTATTATTTGGGTGGTGGATCATTCTCAGCACTGCACTGACTCTGACGTGGTGGTGCTTTAGTGTGTGTTGTGCTGGTATGAGTGGATCAGACACATCAGTGCTGTTGGAGTTTAAACACCTCAGTGTCACTGCTGGACTGAGAATTGTCCACCAACCAAAAGTATCCAATCAACAGTGTCCTGTGACCACTAATGAAGGACTAGAGGATGACAAACAAACTGTGCAGCAGCAGATGAGCTTTTGTCTCTGACTTTACATCTACAAGGTGGACCAACAAGGTAGGTGTGTCTAATAGAGTGGACAGTGTGTCTGATCCAGTCATACCAGCACAACACACACTAACACACCACTACCACATCAGTGTCACTGCAGTGCTGAGAATGATCCGCCACCCGAACAATACCTGCTCTGTCGTGGTCCTATGGGGGTCCTGACTATTGAAGAACAGGGTAAAAGGGGACTAACAAAGTATGCAGAGAAACAGATGGACTACAGTCTTGTAGCACTACAAAGTACAACTATTTGGTATTTCCTGTTTTAGTCTTTTAGATATTTTTCCAGTCTTAGAAGTTGCTTGCATGTTCTGCTTCTCACAAACTAAGTAATCCCAAACACATTCATTGTTTTCTTTCTGATAGTGACAGTTTTGGTGGTCTACCAGGTCGTGCATGGTTGTTAGGATTTTCTTTGTGGCTTTTAATCATTCTTTAAACTTTTCTTGTCCTCATGTTTATACCTAATCTCTTCAGAAAAATTAGCCATTTTAATCTCCATTAGCTATGTTAGGTGCAAAGCAGCACTTTGTAAGGCGTGACTGTGTGAATGTTACAGTCTCTTTGAAGATGAACATAATGTCAGAGACTCCTTTGGAAGCAGCTTCTGTTGGGAGGACACAGCTGTATTTGGTTGGCTTTTAGATTTGAAGGATGGATGAGTTAGAGTGTTACAAAAATAACGAGTGGACATGTTCAGTATTGACAGATTTAATATTATACTTAGTGTTGGAGGTTTTGTGCAATTTTCTGTTAAATGTGTTTCCTGCTTTTTTCTGACAGTGAAAAACGAAGCACTTTTACTTAATGGCCATTTTGACTGAAAATTAAATGATAGGATGGTCTTAGACTTTTGCACAGTATTACATAAGTGTGATATCAGATTTTAAAAGGAATAATTTGAAATAGTCTGACAGGCTTAATAGAAATTATGTGACTGGTTCATCAAATAATCAGTTTTACATGGTTGGCTCTGGTTCCTCCATTTGCTTATCTGCTTCCATTATTGCTGAAGGCACTGACCCCTGCAGGTCTTATGTGGTACAGCAACCAGCAGGACACAAAAGGCTCCAGTGAGCCACAGGGCTGATCACTGTGAAGATGGAAACAATGGCAACTGGCTAGGAACAAGAGTTTTGGCTGAAATCATGTTTTCTTCTGGAAGGAAGACTACAGCTTGTGCTCTTTGCTTCAGAGTCACTCCCTCACCAACATCATCACATCACGACCGAGGCTAAGTCATGAAATGGGAATTTCCAATGTCAAAAAAACACTTGCTAGTCATAAGGTGTTGAAGCTCAGTAGTAGAAGCTACACTGCTGAGAGCTGGAAGTTGTAAGTTCAGGTCTGCATAAAGGCATGAATTTTGCATGTTATCCCATGTGATGACACGAGATCCTGTGGCTTGCTGGTAAATGCTGTGCCTCCACAGTCAGGAGGTTATTGGTTCAAAACCTGATCAGGTACTCCACAAAGCAGGATTTCTCAGTTTAGCTATATAAGTAAGCCCAAAATCTAGCTTCTCCAATAGGAAAAGAGCTGAGGGACATTCCCATTGGACAGTCCTCATCTTTGGACTTAAGTTATCAGGCTAACTGAGATATCTTGTCCCTGATCATCGCTGCAGATGAAGTGTGACGAAGGCTGGTAGGTAAAATGTGCACAAGGAAGGCCAGAGGGCAACACCCAAGATGGAGGGGAAGTAATCTGTGCTTTTCCCCCAGGGAGATGGAAAGATGGGGTTATGGATCAAAACAAAGTGTTCAACTTTTTTCAGCCATTTTTTCTGGCTTCTTGTAGGAAGACCACTGCTTATGTTGTCCTCTTGTTTTTCTCTACCTATTGCCCTCCACCTCACCTCTCTCATCCTATTACCAACTCCACCACCACATCACAACCAAGATAGAGACAATGCCAGATTGAGACAAACAACCTCTCATACATGAGGCCAAGCTTTTCCCACAAAGCCACCAAGTCTCACACCAAACAACCTTTTTTTGGGGGGTCTATCTTGAAGATTAAAAGAACAGCCATAAAAACTTCCAACTTGGGCACATGGACAGTTTTCTAAGAGCATTCGATCATCCCTTCCTCAAGTGAACACTCAAATCTTTGTCAAGAGCATAGGCAAGTGTTTTAACTAGTCGTTCTGCAACTGAAGATCACACAATCTCTTCTTTATAGAGGTATGCAAGCTTAATGCACGACAAAATGAAATACCACATGCATCCACAAAGAACAACAGTATGGAAACCGCATGCTTTTTTACTCCGTGAAAATGGCTTATTTTCATTTGTTTTTTCAAGGTCTTGTGATATTTATGTCATTATTCTGGTAAAACATTTTGAGATTTCAAGTTAGTTAGATCATTACCACACCATAAGTGACATTGAGATAACAGTCATTATGTCATGAAAATGGCATAAATATCTCAAGATCTCAAGAAAACAACATTTATTGATACAAATGAAAATAACTTATCATGGAACAACAGAGCAAAAAAACCCTGCAAATCCATGTCCCTTTAGGGCTTCCATACAAGCTATAATGAGTGTTTCAGCACAGGCTGTTTTTTAAGTGAAAGACAGTAAAGGACAGCCTGAGATCAGAACAATTCTTATTATGCTATACTACATATAGCAGTTGTAAAGGCACAGTAACAAAGACAGCCTGGTTAATTCTAAGGGGTAAAGAGAGGTTCTGAAATGGTACATGTGAAAAGGAAGTATGACTGTTTTTAGTACACAAAACTATACAACCGTCATAAGCAGATATAAAATACAAAAAGAGGGTGGGATGTGGGCTCTTTAACAGTTTGTACATTCGTAACTCTAACTTTATTAACTTTTACCAGAGTTGGGCCTGTGAGTTTTTTTGCAATATACTATTATCAGTGACGACCATAAAAAATATAAAATATAAACATTCATAATTGGCTAAGTTGTGAATTGCTGATGATGCTCATTTGGGGATCTATTAAGCTACAGTTACTATGAATCAAAACTGGAGCCTCTAAATCTGGATTAATCACAGTCTGAGTATCTAAACCTGACTTAATCACAGCCTGAGCATCTAAACCTGGCTTAATCACAGCCTGAGTATCTAAACCTGGATTAATCACAGCCTGAATATCTAAACCTGGATTAATCACAGTCTGAGTACCTAAACCTGGATTAATCACAGCCTGAGGTATCTAAACCTGGATTAATCACAGTCTGAGTAGGTTTAATCACAGTCTGAGTATCTAAACCTGGATTAATCACAGCCTGAGTAGGTCTAATCACAGTCTGAGTAGGTTTAATCACAATCTGAGTATCCAAACCTGGATTAATCACAGTCTGAGTAGGTCTAATCACAGTCTGAGTAGGTTTAATCACAGTCTGAGTATCTAAACCTGGATTAATCACAGCTTGAGTATCTAAACCTGGATTAACCACAGTCTGAGTATCTAAACCTGGATTAACCACAGTCTGAGTATCTAAACCTGGATTAATCACAGCTTGAGTATCTAAACCTGGATTAACCACAGTCTGAGTATCTAAACCTGGATTAACCACAGTCTGAGTATCTAAACCTGGATTAATCACATCTTGAGGATCTAAACCTGGATTAACCACAGTCTGAGTAGGTCTAATCACAGTCTGAGTAGGTTTAATCACAGTTTGAGGATCTAAACCTGGATTAATCACAGTCTGAGTATCTAAACCTGGATTAATCACAATCTGAGTAGGTCTAATCACAGTCTGAGTAGGTTTAATCACAGTCTGAGTATCTAAACCTGGATTAACCACAATCTAAGTATCTAAACCTGGATTAATTACAGTCTGAATATCTAAACCTGAATTTATCACAGTCTGAGTATCTAAACCTGGATAACTATTACATGGTCCTGGCTCAGAAGGTGATTTGGCATTTTTCTGTGGTAGCCCCCAAAATAAGGAACTTTTTGAAATCATCCCTCCACCATAGAAATTTTTAAATCCATTTTTTCTTCCAAACATTTGTGTTTTTAACGTGTACTAAATCATTGAAGTTCTTTCTGAAGTTTCATTTTGTATTTTACTGCATTGTATTGCTTTTCACTTATTCATTTGTTCATTATTAATCATTTTTATGTTGACTATTTTTATTTTATTTTGAAATTACTTAATTTTATTGAACAGTACTTTGGACACTTGTCTTTTAGTGTGCTATATAAACAAAGCTGACTTTACTTGATGGCAAAATGAAGCTTTCTGAAGCAATGAAGCTCTGCTGTAAGCTGTATCAGAAATGGGTTCGTTTCTCAAAGTATTAAAACCATTGCACATGTATGACACCTGGTGGACAAAAGGATGCACTGCATCTATAAATCTATGCAAAGTTTCAGGCCAAATTTCTCCTTTCTAGTTATTTGAAAACATGTTACATTGCACTGAAGAACGAATGAACAGGATGTCCAACAATGTCATACTTTTGGCCATATAGTTAGGTATTTTACATGTGTTATCTCTCTGGTGGAAAAGAGGAAGATATACACCCAATATCTGGTCATTTAGGATACATGCATACTCATTCTTTGAGGACAGATGACAGATATTGGGTCACTTATAATCACAAATGTGAACCTTCAAGGCAGTAAGATCTGAGTAAAAAGTCAGAACTGAGCAACAAGGCTTGGAATGTGAACATAACCACATCTGAATTTTGGGAGCAGCTCAGCAGCGCTGGTGACCCTAAAAACAAAGCACAAAATGTTTAACAGAAGACATGAAGAATATGCTCCCTCACTGTAAATGGCACTCAAATCTCCTGAAAAGCCACCCAAACCCACAGAGAACCATACTTGGATTTAGCCTACAATAATGCTGAATTTGCCTAGTAGCAGTAAGAATAACAGGAGAAAAAGTTGCAAAACATATCACTTTTAAATAACAAAGAACCTTGAAAGTCATGATTTATGTAACATATAAATTGATGTAATACTATTTATAATAAATAATAATGACATTTAATAATTTTTCAACAAAAAGGCACTCATATTCTCAACATTGAATAGCACAAAGTATTTCAATGCATAACATATATCATACCATATCATATATATAAAAAAATTTTTTGGAAGATTCCTTGATGGTCAGCAGTTATCTCCATTGAGTGTCAACACAGTTTATGAAAGACCACCATTAATGAGGAACATGTCTAAGTTATGCTATCAGCGAAAGCTAAGTTACCTACAATCATGAATGGAATTTGAAATGTTAGCTAGCCACATTCAGCTAGCTAGCTAGCACATGACAAGCTTATGTCAGCTACATATCAGTGCACAATAATGTTTCACCAGTTTTAAAAAAATCAAGATTTGGCACTACAAAACATTGGCGTTGGTCACTCGCTGAGTACAGCAGGCCAAGTTAATAGACACTGAATGATTTTTGTTGTTGCTGAATTAGAGTTTTAGAGAATTAGTTTTCCCACTCCTATTTTTCTATCTAAAAAGGTAAACAACTGTAATCCAGAAGCCAGCAGCCTTTCAGTAAAGTTGGTTTGACTCAGGCTGCCAGATGACTAGCCCAAACATAGACTGCTTAATACAAGAGGAAATGGCAATACTCTGCTGTTTGGCTATGGGGAAAATCATAATGCCCAGCCTGGCCAATCACATCAGACCTCATAAGACAATCAAAGTTCATTTGGAATAATTTATTACAGCTCACAGCTATTAAAATCCATTGAAATTAAGGGTACAAACTACAACCATTTAGTCCTGCAGATACTTGCATTGCAAATCAGTGTTTTTCCTGCTGCTGTACTTAATAGCATTTGGTGCCACTTTTAGAAATACTTTTCTGAGTTACCAACAACATACCTGAACATATCTTTTATCGTCCGAAGAGTGAGAAATTAAAGTAAGTTAATGGGGAAAGAGCACAGTTCGGATGTTTTCTGGCTCACTGGTTAGTTAAATGTGGGATACCCTGTCCTAATTCAGCTCATTCTGGTACAAAACAATGGAATTGTTATCAGTAAAGTGGTTTGGCATGAACAAGCCTGCTTTGGCTAGCTAAGTTAAATCTTAGAGTTCAGCGAGTTTTTTAGACTGTTACTGAGTGACTCACTCATTTGTGGGCAGTAGCGGCAACAACAGCTAGTTGTTTCTGATTGGTAAGTCAATCTATTTACTGTGTTGGAAGATCCACTCCCTGTATCTGGGATAGCACAGCGAGTAGAGGTGGTGCCTCTCGTGTGGACAGCCGAGGTTTGATTTTGCTACTCAGTTAAACACTCAAGAAGTGTTTGGTGAGGCTTAATGTTAAAATTCTGTACAGGGCTAAAAAAAAAATCCCACACACAGGGGCAGCGCTGGTACCATAACTAGTGCTCTGGCCCCAGTACGTACTATAACACTGGCCACTGTCACTGTGGCTGTCTGGTGCCACATACCAACAGCCTTCTCTGCTGTGTTATGCTTCAGAATATTAGTTCACAACGCACACTGCTAGGATGGGGAAGTAATGGCAGTTCTGCATTAACTTTCCTCAGAAGGCAGTCCACAGTGAGTTTTGTTTAATAGCTACAGTTCAAAGTCCACCCACCTATGTTCATGGTTGTTCAAAGTTCTCATATGCCAGACCCAGTGAGACACCAGGCACTTCAGCAGAAAGTTACCCTGCTGCTAATGAACAGAGCTATCAGAGAGATAGCACAGCTAGAACAGCAGAGTGGTTTCTATTCAAGATACTAGTTGCGAAAAAAAATGGAGCTACCTTCTCATCTTAGATCTGAGACCATTGAATCACAACCTTTACCCACTGCGATTCAAGATGCTCTCTGTCAACCAGATAATTCAGTCTGTGCAGGGCAGAGGCTGGTTCACCAGTGTGGACCTCACAGATGCATATTTCCATATTCCTGTCCATCCAGACCATCGATAGTTCCTGTGGTTTGCATTTGGCAACTGAGCCTTTAAATTTTCAGGTTTTTTCCGTTTGGCCTGTCTTTGACTGTTGCACCTTCACAAAGTGCATGCTGCCCTGCGTCCACTTCATCAAAAAAGCCTCAGAAACTTGAATTATTTGGACAAATGGCTAATATGCTCCCAGTCAAAGGATCAGGCTATAGCTAATACAGTGACAGTGGTAGACCACATATAGCAATTAGGCCTTTCTCTCAAAAAAACAAGAGTCACTTAACCCCTTCCCAGTACTCCACGTTCCTTGATGTCCAGCGGGACTCTGTAACAATGGTGGCATTGTTAATGAAACAAATGAAGGCAGTGCTAAGCCAGTGCCTTGTAGAATTCAGAAGCTGGCATATACACTACTTTTTAGTCTTATAGCAATGGCCTCACCGGTGGTCTGCCTGGGCCTTCTCTATCTAAGGCACCTACAAAGATGATATATGTCTCAAAGGCTCCATCCCATAAAGGATGGACACAAAACTATCCCAGTGACACCCCAGTGCTAAAAATCCATCCAGTGGTGGAAAAGGCCACAGAACCTGACCAGAGGACTTCAAATGTGTAGTTTGTGCAAATGAGAAGTCCTGTCAACAGATGTGTCTCTTTTGGGCTGAGGTGCAGTATGAAATGGTGTAGGAGTTCTCTTGGTGGCAGCCACCCTGGAGATCTTGCACAAGGTGGCCAAGGAGCTGATTCTGTGGGCAGATGGCTACCTGAACTTAATCAAGCCAATTTGCCTGCCAGGGGTACTGAACACTGCAGCGGACCTCCTTTAATGTGGTCACGTTCACCTCCCCCCCTGAATGGAGTTTGCACCCAGAAACAGTGCAGCTAATATGGGCTCATTTTGGGAAAGCACATGTAGATCTTTTTGCCTCAAAGCAGTCGGCACATTGCCCACCATATTTCTCCTTAAACCACAGGAACAGGACACTGGAAGTGGATGCACTAGCCCATAAATGGCCACATTGTCTTCTGTATGCATTTCATCCACTGTCCCTGATTCCAGGAGTGCTGGAAAGGATAAGGAGGAATGGAGCAAATGTCTTACTGGTAGCACTTCGCTGCCCTCAGGCGTGAGAAAGTGAATGGTGGATCTGTCAGATCTCATCCATGGCAACTTGACATAACCTTTGACGTCCTGACCAAAGCTCCGTTTGAACTAATCATGCAGGTAGACCTCAAATAGCTTTCGTTAAATGCTGCCTTTTTCCCTGTCGTAACATCAACAAAGCATGTTGGGGTGCTCCATGCCTTATCTGTGCATGGTGATTGCTGTCAGATCAAACCTGATGACACAGGAATGATCCTGCTCCCAAACCCAGTCTTTATGCCAAAGGTTCTATCTGCTCCCTTTGCATCCAAGGATGATCAACTATAAGATTACTTTGTCCAGTGCTACAGCATTATATGAACAGCACAAGGCAAATTCATAGGGCAGACCGACTGTTTGTGTGTCACAGGCAAGATGTAAGGGGAGAAGCCCTCTCCAAGCAAAGACTGTCACACTGGGTAGTTGATGTCATAAGGGAAGCCTATGAGCGGGCAGGTCTTACAGGACCAGCAAGGACTTACTGAAATTTGTAGTGTAGCCGGCTGGGCAACACCTTCAAACATTGCCAGGTTTTACAGTCTGAAAACAGCATCTACTGTTTCACTAGGTTATGTAGTTTTAAGAAGTTAACTTGTTGGGTTCAAATAAATTACATGAAACTTATATCAGTGGTGTTGTATTTTGCGTATGACTGTATTTAAAGTTAAGCCATCCGTCGCAACGTTTTGGTATACGGTATTCAGTCATTTGGGCTAGCCATCTGGCTAGCCATACATAATGAAACAATGTGGGATTACATATCATTGCTGTCCAAAATAGTAGCAAATAGTAGAAAATAGTAACTTCGCAGGAGAAGGCAAAAACACTCTTACATTTCAATATAAAGAGATTTTATTCCAAGTGATTTTAGAGCATTTCTATTGGTCCATGCATCATGAAATTTTTACTTGAATGAAAGAAAGGCTGCCAGAATTTGGCATCGCACTTGGCTTGCATTTGGGATTTATTGGAGGACAGTTGTGTGTTGCGCCAACTATACATACACTGAGTGACACAATACACTCACGTGATTGATTTGACATAAACTACCTCAGCTTTCACATGTACGCACAGAATAAAATTCAGCTCTTTCTTTCATTCACAGAATCAAAGTTACATACGTAACCCCACATTTTTCAGCTAGAATATCAGTATGGCAGGATTACTCCACTGAATGTGTGAGCGCTCGTCTCCTACTCAAACTACTAAGTGAGTGACCAGCAGCATCTATTTTGCCAAAACTTTAATCGTTAAACTAGTGAAACTAAAATTTGGGATATTTAGAGGTCTTTCTAAAATCATTTTTCTGAAATAGTCATTGTCGTAGCTCAGGCTGATAGCAGATTAAAGGGGAATTTCACTATTTTTCAAAATGTCTGCATAATTAAATAGGTAAGATGTAAACAAAGTCAATCAGAGTGGTTTTGGGTTAAATGCTCCACTCTAGAGACACTTACCAAATCAGAATTGTTCACACAGGAGGTGATAGTAAGCAGACGTCTGAAAAGCCCCTTAAAACAACCTCAAATAAACTTATTACATGAAATGGTTTTGAATATGCTGATGGCTGAGACATTGTTTTATGATAGTTTTACAATTAAGATTTCACCTAAAATATATTTTCAAAAGTTATTTATGGTAGGGGAGTATATGCAGGGCGTTGTAAGGCATAGTAATCCCCCAAAAAACCTATTTTCTCAAATGTATCAATAGTTTACCATCATCAACATTACATTTAAACACTCAGAAGACGTGTAGGTTCACTGGTGGTTTTAGATAGTAAATAAAATGGCCATATTTGTTTGTACCCATATTGACCCCTGGTTACTGTCACCACCACTGTAATGAAATCTGAGAGTTTCTCACTCTGTGCTCTAATAATACTGCCACAAATTACCGCATAGTGACTAGCAATCATTAGATAATGAATTAATAAAACACAAAATAAAATAATGATATTATAAAATAATTAGTCATCCAAAATTATGTTTAAATTGCATTTTAATGAACTTAAGGATCAAGCAATGCTTTCAAACAAAGACCCAAACGTTTTTAGTCTGGATAAACCTTCCATAATGCACTGTTCTCATGCTGTTGGGTGCTGATACTGCAAGATGTTAACCTTCATGTGTTTAATCATAAAACGCTTTATTTCTTTGTTTCTACATATAACATAAAATATCATTTAAACATAATCTTTCTTTTGGCTGGAGTAAACATTCCTCTCCTAAATTGATTCAGTTTTATTTTCCATGAATCGGTTTTCACACAGCAGCAGGCCTGGATCAGCAGGTTTGTGTGGTGTGATGTGGTGATGTCTGTGTGCGCGTGTGTCTGTGAATGTATTTAGTAGTACTAGAGGCAGTCATCTGGACCTCTGGTTTAACATGAAGACCACTCATATGAGAAGCATTATCAGAAGTGAGTTGTGAAAAAGTCCCTGCTGTTTAAATCTCTGTGGTTGGTTCACACCTATGATGTCATGAAATATGCAACGTCACAGGACAGCTGGTACAGTCTGGTGGTCTGAACTGGTGTGAAACTGCTGGGGTGAAGATGCTAACAGAACTCAATGGACAGCTGTATTTGAAAATGGAGACCAATTGATTAAAAAAGTGGAATCAGGTGAGCTTCTAACAGAGAGTGAAGGGTGGTCACTTTGGTACACAAGGAAATATTCTAGTTCCATTTAGTGGCTCAGGTGAAGCACAGCAACAGTGCAGTCTGAAAAAAGCTCTCTCTGTCTTCTTCATTAGCATGACCAGAAAAAAATGACACAAACTGAGCATCTCACAGAGAAACAGCTTTAAACACTTCAGGTGTAAAAGCTGAGTTTAATCAAACAATAATAAGTGAGTACCACTGTTATTTCCATTTACAAGTACAGCGTTGAAAACTGAAAAACAATAAACATTCCTCTGTAAATAGAAATAGAAAAGCATTCTGCCAGAAATAGAAACTCATATCTTACAGTACTGTACAAAAGTCAGGAACCATCCTTTATCTATATATTTCTAGTCAAAATAGCTATTATGTATAAATGATTCATTTTCAGAAGACATTTTTAAGGAGATTAGAGAAGAAAAGTAAAAGGAAAATAAGTGAAAAAACAGGAATTTCCCAAGAGTTAAAAAAAATATAAAGAAAAAATCAACTAAAGAAAAACATATATCTCCATTTTTTGCTACATCATTTGAGCATGGCAGCTGTCATTTACATTGTGTGAAAAGTTCATGATTGGACCAAGCTGTTAAAATGCCCTTACCGAGAAATAGACAAAAACAAGAAAATTTGCAAATCAAAGACAGAAGCTGCAGGTGTTCTCAGAACAATGAACTGCCCGCTCAACAGTCCAGATCTCAACATCACTGAATGTGTTTGGGAGTACTGAGATGGTGAGAAGCAAAAAATCCAACCAACTTCTAAGACTGAACTTTGAAGTTGTGGTAAAATATCCCTGCAGTGAAAGCAAGTCTGCTTAAAAAGTTATGTCTTCTGCTTTTTTTCTGACACTGACTTCTGCAGTACTATTATTGCTGATGAACCACAGAAAGGAAAGGAAAGGAAAGGAAAGGAAAGGAATGGAAAGGAGTTTTCCACTTGTTTTTCTGACTCTGACTTTTGCACAGTACTATTATAGCTGAGGAACCTTGGAAAGGAAAGAAACGGAAAAGGACAGGAGATAACAGGACAGGAGCGGAAAGCAAAGCAAAGCAAGGGCATGCCTACATCAAAACTAGGGTCTCTGGGTGATGAAGTTAGCGAGGACACCTAAGACACCACTACTTCCACCTCCACTCTTCACAGTGTGACTCAAAGCACTTCCGTGCGAGAGGATGAAGCATCCACTCAGCAGGGGGAGGCCTAGCAGGACACTGAGCCATGGGAAATAGCAGGCAGGTGGGAAGCAATCTCCTCAAGGTTCACTCCATTTAGAAGGTGAGGGACCAGAGGTGATAGTGCATACAGTACAATCAGTGTAAGCACTTATGTAACAGGTTTGTAGTAGAGTGGAGCAGATGGTGCAACCGCCACTGAACAGATTTGAACAGAACTGTTGATGGCTTGCTGTTCATAGCCAAGTCACTGGTGACGCAACCACTTTGGATCTTATCTAATGACTTGCTGTTTGTGGGAGGCACAACCACCGTAGACCAGATTCTGACTGAACCACAGTGCCAATGTTTGAAGCCAAGCTGGGCCCATGATTCAACCAGCGCCAAGCATTCTCTCCCTGAGTAGTTGGCATTTTTGAGGCAGATGAAGGGAGTGGTACAATTACAGCAGAATGAACTCCAACTCCAATCTTACATTAAAATCAACCTTTTTTACTTCATTAGTTCATGTCTCCGATAAGATTAAGCAAATTTTATCATATCTTGTAAAAAATTAAATAAAGAAATAATTTAAAAAATACAAATTTTTTGTTTTACCATAAACTATTAAAATGTAATGACTTTTATCCACCTCTAAAACTGAGTTTTGATTACACCTCTGTGCACCAGCGAGGAGGAACCATGTTATAAACAAATAATATCATATATTACTTTTATTATTATTTTTAAGTAGAAGTGTGAAAGTATTGAGTTATTGTAGATATTGAATGTTGTAGTGTTTACCGCTAGGAAAGAGACCCAGTTTATGCACAATTACTTGTGCTTTATTGCAGGCTGTAGTCAGCCACAGCCACACCATACAATAAGCAAGTTTGCAACACTAATGGAAACCATTTTGGGTTGGTGGATCATTCTCAGCACTGCAGTAACACTGACATGGTGGTGGTGTGTTATCGTGTGTTGTGCTGGTCTGAGTGGATCAGACACAGCAGCGCTGCTGGAGTTTTTAAACTCCTCAGTGTCACGGCTGGACTGAGAATAGTCCACCAAACAAAAAAATATCCAGCCAACAGCGTTCTGTGGGCAGTGTCCTGTCACCACTGATGAAGGACTAGAGGATGACCAACACAAACTGTGCAGCAGCAGATGAGCTATCGTCTCCGACTTTACATCTACAAGGTGGACTGACAAGGTAGGAGTGTCTAATAGAGTGGACAGTGAGTGGACACAGTGTTTAAAAAACTCCAGCAGCACTGCTGTGTCTGATCCACTTGTACCAGCACAACACACATTAACACACCACCACCATATCAGTTTTACTGCAGTGCTGAGAATGATCCACCACCCAAATAGTACCTGCTCTGTGAGGGTCCATGGGAGTCCTGACCACTGAAGAACAGGGTAAAAGGGGGCTAACAAAGTATGCAGAGATGGACTACAGTCTGTAATTGTAGAACTACAAAGTGCACCTATATAGTAAGTGGAGCTGATAAAATGGACAATAAGCATAGAAACAAGGAGGTGGTCATGATGTTAAGCCTGATCGGCGTATATTCCATATTTTCTCTCTTCTAATGCTCTGGACTGTGAAATACTCATCAGTAATTGGGGGTCTTGTTAATTTTCCAGTTCATTCGCACCATGCTAATGCTAGCGCTGACTGCAAGTAAATATTTCCAGTGTTAGCCAAGCTAGCTAGCAAACATTAATTAGGCTATTATTGATTTCCATTTCAATGTAAATCTCTCGGATTCTTTGCTGACATTGTAGGTTTAATACATTCACTATATTTATCAAGTTAAGAACAACAAAATAAGTCTTTTTTATATAGCTAGGCTTGCTAATTAGTTAGCTAATTTAGCCACTACTTTGAATATCTGAAGGATTTAACTTAAATACAGTCTTCCACACTGTTTAATCCCAGAGCTCTCCTCTTGTGTCTTTGGTTTGGGGAAAGGGTAACATTACACTCCTTTCTCCAAAATCTTGGCTTATTGGCTATTTCATTTCCATAGTCCATGCGCAGCAATGCAGCATAGAAGAAGCTTGTCAGAGGTGACCTGCATAGTTATGGTTGCTAATGCTGCGTCCAGGTGTTCATAGGACGGTTTGTATGTACCAGATGGTTAACTAGAACTGGAAAAATATATACCCTGCTCTTTCTTTGTTATATTAAAAAGCACATAGATCACATAGAAGTGCATTAGGTATGCAATTTTCCCCATTCACCACCAAGTTTATTGTTTTTCAAGTGCCTCTTTTAACCATTGATGCAAAAATTCTGAAACATCAGTGGAGTTCCCCTTCAACACCAAAAATAGAAGCCTGCATTTCAAGGGTAAAGCATGCAGACATAAAACACTGTAATGGCCTTGTCCTAAATTATCATTTTCTTCCTAAAGGACACCTTAACACCATAATATATCCTCAAAGTTTATTCTCAGAGACCTCCCAGAATTTTGAGAATTTTTGAGATATCCAAAAGGTTAGTTAGGAAATCCTAGACTCCCTGGAACCTCTTGTATTTCGTACCTTGCATAGAATGCTAAATTCTGCAATGCAGTGGTCCTCCAGGACTGGGGTCTGACACGCCTGCACTAGGATCAGTTCTGCAGTGAAGCAGCATCATGTCCATTTGTCACTGCAGAACTCATGAGGTAGAATCAGAAATATTATGAGCCTAAATATTCAACAGACAATGGTGTGATATTCATGGGAACCACAGGGTGGCAGCATCACAAGTGTTTTTAGCTTTCCATGTGCCCTAAAAAACATTTAACAATTGTATCTGGGCCTTGTTTGTATGTATGTGCTGGTAAATACTGATGTCAAATAAACTCATTTGTTGTAATTTGTCAATTGTCTTAGTAAGGTGTTGGGCCACTATGAGCCACCAGAACAGCTTCATTACACCTTGGCATAGATTCTACAAGTCTCTGCAACTGTACTGGACAGATGAAGGTCCGTTCTTACTAAAGTGTTTTGATGATCGTGGTGGACAGTGCTGTTTAACATGTTGGTAAAAAGAACTCCCATAGGTATTCTGTTAGGTTGAGATCTGGTGACTGCAAAGGCCGTACCATATGAATTACTTATTTTTCATACTCATCAAGTCATTCACCCCTTTGTGCCCTGTGGATGCGGCTATTGTCATCCTGGAGTAGACCACACTCATCAAGATAGTTCTGTTTCATCATAGGATAAAGGTAATCAGTCAGAACAATATTGTATTGATTTGCACTTACCCTTTCCTCTGAGGGGTCAAGTGGAGCCACACCATGTCAGCAAAACAGCTCCACTTGCACTCACAGCAAAACAGAGCCATTTGACCCCCTCACTGTAGGGTGAAGCATCCAGTCCTGCACCATTCTTTTGGTTTACTCTACACATGCCCTCAGAATGTTTTGATGGATGACTCATCTGACTGTCTCTGTAGACCAGTGCCTAAGGTTTTTACCTCTGAAATCTCAAATGGTCATTTATCTTTATAATGAGGGGTTTATGCACTTCAACCTTACTACAATATCCCTTTCTGTGGGTGGGCTGTTCTTGATGACACAGCCTGAGCACATCCTGCATTGATATTCTCACTCTTCTGCTTTTCTTTACATATTGCACTAAAGCACAAACATCACAGTCATTGAATTTTAGCTTTCAAGCACAATTTCCAACTCTGTTTTGTGATGTTTTTCCCTTAGATCTAAATGCAGATGTCACTTTAATCATAGTTCCTATTGAAACTCTAGTCAGTTTGCAGTCTGTGACTGAAGCTCCTGCAGGCTGTGCACTGATAATGAACCCTCATTCAAACTCACATCTTTTCCTCCTGCCGTCTTGCAAAATCGAGGTCAGCTGGGTCTGCTCAGCATGTTTACACATGGCACAGAGCATGATGGGAAGCTAATTGCTTACCCCCATTAAAATCCCAGGCTTATTAAATACGAATGCTTATTATTGAGTAACTATAGGGACTTCAGTGCAAACACATTGAGCTATTCTTAGGTTATAGAAGCATGTAACAAAACTTTGGGCCTGCCGGTGGGCCCTGGCCATTTAAGGGGTTAACTGTATCATGTAGTACATCTGTCTGGTAGCATCTGCACTCATTATATTTATGTTCCTCTTATGTTATGATTCTCTGACCATTCATTCAGGTTCTTCCTTTAACCCCTTTAATGGCCAGGGCCCACCAAGGGGCCCAAAGGTTTATTACACACTTCTATAAGCTTAGAATAGCTCAACCAGTTTGCACTGAAGTCCCTGTAGTTACTGAATAATAAGCCTTAGCTTAGTATGTGATAAGCCTGGGATTTTAAGGGGTTAAACATTTCACTCATCTGTGTTTTGTCAGGTGAAAATAGTATATAATGCAAACAATACCATATAAGAATAATGCTTTCTTAGGTAAGTGAGTAGCTGGATATTTGGTTGGCCAGCTCAAATCACGTTTCGTTGAATTTCTAAGTGAAAATAAGATAACACATCCTTCTCACATTTAACATACTAGAAAAAATAAAACGTAAGAATGTTTGCTTTTTTTCCCAGTATGTTAAATTAAGCAAATTAACAGTAAGCGTGCATTAAAATGTGCAGAAGTGTGTTCTCTGTAGGGGATGCATTAACTAATTTTCACTTAGAAAATCAACAAAACGTCAATTTTTGCACACAACTGTAGGTTAAACTAACTACATGCTTCATGCCTTTTGCAGGAAAGTGCTTACTTTGGTTGTCAGCAGTGAGTGCCTGCTGTTGCTTTTGGCTCTGTAACTCTGCGGGTTCATAATGCTCTGATTATAGATCATCTCTGTGTGAGACGCTCTCTCGCTCTCAAACACACACACATACAGAGATGGAGTTCCACGTCAATGACAGGACAAAGAGGAGAGCTGTGCAGTGTGTAAGAGGACATTGAGCTGTGAATCAAGACTGCTGTGTGAGGTCTGCAGTATTTAACTGGTTTGTTGCGTCTCTCTGCGTGCATAGCTCCACCCCTCAGCATCTTCATATCATCCAGAGCACTGACAGGTTAGTGAAATGAGAGCGAAGAGTGTGTGTGTGTGTGTGTGTGTGTGTGTGTGTGTGTGTGTGTGTGTGTGTATGTGTGTGAAATAAAAGGATTAGAGGGAGAAGAGCGAGAGAAAGAGAGAGAAAGAGCACTGTTGTGTGCTTTATTTCTGAAGTAAACAGAACTGAACATATGTGCAGTAGCGTCATTGGGATTTTATAAGCCCCAGTGCAAAACAAATGAGTGCCATCCCATCCAAAAATTACTTTCAGTAATACAAAAAATGATAATGCAATTGGCTTGTTTACTCACTGTTGTTACATCTCAAATAGGTTGACGATCTCAAGGCATGCCACTCCGCTTACTGGCATGTAATGTTAACCTAAATGTTAGATTAGAATATTAGGATCACAATACACATACATCAGATTCAATTGTCTGACATGCATAACATTAGAATGTTGCAGACATTCCCAAGAAACCTTGCTGCATGAGGGTTTTTAAAAGATATAGAGAAAATGGAACTCCTAACAACCCTGTGAGATAGGGATGCTCAATCCTGGTCCTGTAGATATACCACCCTGGAGAGTTCAGATACAACACATCTGACTCTAACAATCAGATGCTCCTGAAGGTCTTGATTACCTGGATCAGGTGTGTTAGATTAGGGTTGGAGCAAAATTCTGCAGGGTGGTAGATTTCCAGGACCATTACTGGGCACCCTTGCGGTAAGAGCACCAACACCAAAACTGCCACCATCAGATAAGCAGTAAGTGGACGTGGGTGTTCTTGTGTAGCTGGTGTTCTGAGAACAATGAACTGGCCACCCCAGAGCTCAGACCTCAACATCACCGCAAGTGTTTGGGATTACTTGGATCGTGAGGAGCAGGAAATGCAACCAACTTCTAAGACTGAACTTTATGATAACTTTTAAAAAATGAAAGCAAGTGTCCTGAAAAAATGGAAGCTGTAATAAATGTAAAGAGTGGACACACTAAATACTGAAAAAAATAACATTCTATTTAGTTGTTAAGCCCTCTGTGTTATTTTCTGTTAAATATTTTTCTCCTTTTTTCTGATGCTGAAAAATAAACATTAAAGTACATCCCAGCTAAAACCGGTTACCATGGATGTGATGCATGAAAAAGATTAATGAATTTATGAACAAGAGGGATGGATCATGTGTCAGTACCTATATAAGGGTCCTGATAAAGATTTTAGGGGGCTTGGTCGCTGCAAGCTCTCCTGTGCCAAGTGCCCCAGTGTGATTGCCCCACCCCCTCAGTGGTTACGCCACTATGTGTATGTGTGTGTGAGAGAGAGAGCAAGATAGATAGAGATGACAGATGAATGAAGTGTTGAGTCACTCAGACTCAAACTGAGTCATCAGCACATCCTGAGAGCATATGCACACACACACACATACACAGCAGCGAGTATGAGTGTGTGTGTGTGTGTGCTGCTTCATTCAGAAATGTCAAATATTGGTATTTTGATGAGGGCCTTGTACTAACAAATAGAACAGTGTACTGGTACGACTGTATCAGGCACAGAGGCATTGCTGGGGTTTTTACACACATTTAAGTGTCACTGTTAGGTTGAGAGTGGTCCACCACTGAAAAATATCCAGCCAAGAGCAGCTCTGCAGCCAGAAACTGACTATTATTGAAGGGCTGGAGCACGCTTGGTTCTATGGGGGATGCAAAAATATGCATTGCACCCTTAATTTTACTTTTTACATACTCAGTTGGGCTTTGAGGAAGGTGCATTTTTATAGTCTGACTCCTACCTATGACCAGTGCCACAGTGTGCAGTAACATGGCTCTGGTATTTTAGTACAAAGACTAAAGCCAACAGTTTGCTTCAAACGACAAAAGAACCAAACCAAAACTACATTACTGCCAAACATAAGTATAGTTAAAGGGTAATTTCACTGATTTCTCACAATTTCTGCATAATTAAGCATTTAATATATAGACAAACTCATTCAGAGTGGTTTGGTGTTAAACGGCCTTAAAGGCATTGTTTTGCCTAGAAATTTCAATCACGTTTAAGGTGCACTGATGGCTTAATTAATCTATAGAGCATTTTAATGTCTGATTAGGCCTGAAACATTCATGTGGTCACTGCACACGGTGTAGCAAACTCTGCAGTTAGCTCTGTTGTTATCTAGCATGCTGAATGTCAGGGAACTTAATCAAACATAGCTAGCAAGTGAGCTTACTGTCATAGATTTTTTTAAACAAATAGTATTTAAATATCACAATAATGTGAAGCTGCTCTCTTCCATGCTTTTTTATCTTATGGTAATCTCTACAAATTAACAATTTAAGCATGGGAAATTGAGGCCTGTCGCAATTATTACATCATCTCCTCAGCGCAAGTATTTGAGCTGGTGGCAATGATTTAAGCTGAGTGCAATTATTTTTCACACTTGTTAGCTTTCACGGTCCTGTTTAGGACAAACAGAACATTAATTGGGTGTGTTTTCATCGTATATATATATATATGCCCACTTTAGGCTCCAAGCACAGAAATACAATAGAATAGGCCTAGGGATATTTCAGTACTTATTCATTTTTGGCCATACAGTCATAAACAATTGACAGCTCATTATACTGTAGAACATTTATTTCAGACACACCTCAGTGATTTTGTTCTGGAACCGATCCTGAGCTAAAGGAACACAAATAATATAAACTGTGCATGACAACCAGACAGCAAGAGTCGAGGTCAGAGAGCAGAACGAGAGCACGGTACGTGCAAGTGTGTGTGTGTGTGTGTATGTGTTTGGAACGGGTGGCAGATGGTCGTGTGTGTTTGTGTTCATACAGCACATATGTAGGTCAGGTGCGCCATGGGCTGCCGTTCCTATGGCAACAAGAAGTCAAACATGACTGTCTTCTCATCGGTGTGATGCATAAAGGATCGACACATGCACACGCGCACACACACACACACACACACACACACACACAAACACACACGCACGCACTCTTGCTGTCTCTTTTAGATTTTCTTCAAATGTAAACAATACGAACACTTAAAATCCCACTCTTTCTTTTTCATACCTCTTTCTCTCCTCCGCTTTTGTCTCTCTCCTGAGCCTTCCTGCAAACCAAAATAGCTCTCCCCCTTACGCATTCTCTCTCTCTCTTCCTCTCCCTCTTTGACTGTCTCTCACTCTTTCCTCGTCCCTGCTCTTTCTCTCCTTCACACTTTCCTCTTCCCCTCTCTTTCTCTTCCTCACTGCCCCCCCCTTCTTCCTTACTCTTTCCTCTTTCCCTTTTTCTATTCTCTCTGTTCCTCACTTTTTCCTTTCCCTCTCTTTCTCTTCTGTCTTTCTCTTCCTCACTCTTTTCTCTGTCCCTCTCTTTATCTCCCCTTTCTCTCTCTCTCTCTTCCTCACTCTTTCCTCTTACCCTCTCTCTCTTTCTCACTCTTTCCTCTTTCCCCACCTCTCCCCCCTTTCCCTCTCTCTCTCTGACTGTCTCTCAATCATTCCTGTTCTCTGCTCTCTCTTTCTCTCTCCTCTGATTCACTATCCTCCCCTCCTCTCCCTCCCATCGATTGTGCAGATACCCCCCAAGCATGCTGGGTAATAAATCTTTTGTCTGGCCCAGAAGGCTCATGGGAAAGCTATGTGCTATTTTCTCAGAGAGAGAGAGAAATAGGGAAAGGGGGGGGGAGAGAGAAAGAGAGAGAGAGAGAAAGAGAGAGAGAGATTACAGTTGGCCACTGTTTCTCAGGAAGTGTGGAGGTGAATGTGAGGCAGGTTTTTGCTGCTATTGAGTGCAGAGAGGTTTCAGTGTCTTTACATGCATCAGATACTGATGGTGATGCTGTAGATGGTAGGAACCAAGTTCTGTCCCAGACATGCCACTTGTTCTCACTCGCCAACAGGGACAGATCCTGGGCTTGCCAGACCCCAAACACAATAATATTTTTTTAAAAAAAAGGAAAGACAAGTGACATTTTATTTGTGTGCAGAATGCAGTAAGAACAACACAGCTTTGTTCCTGACCTCTCCGTGAACTCTGCATGGATTTGTTCAGCTCCATCAGAAGGACCTGATTTTAATTTTATGACAGGCTGATCAGCTAAAGAATGTATTGAATGGTAACTGTAAATACTGGACTTCCTTGAGAACCTCAATAAGAGCTTTGGAAGTGTTTCAGCTAACACACTGAAGAAGAAGTAAGCAACGACAAAGACATGGTGGAGGCCATGATGCTGCGAGTAGTTCTCTTTTTTTGAAACACCCGCAGAAAGGCACATACAGAAACATGAAATGGTGGGGGAGGTCACCACCAACCATACCCTCCCACTGCACAGTTAACACAGCCCTCACTAACTAAACCCAGTCCCCAACACAGAATAACACAATTGACACATTAACAGCATAAATGTCCATTTTTACAGGAAGTGCGCGCCTCCCATGAGCCTCTTTGCATGGCCTTCTGTATGGCCACGCCTCCCGAGCATCTTGAGAGTAGCACGGCCAGTAGTGGGACGCTAAAATACAAACAAACATAAACATAACCAGTTATAACCAGCACATAAACACAAACATAAACAGTTAGTGTTCTCCTCTGAAAACACTGAGCCACAGTCTGCTGAAACTAGCGTATCAATAGTATAATCAGTTTGTGTATGTGTGTGTGTGTGTGTGTGTGTGTGTGTGTGTGTGTGTGTGTGCATGTGTAAATCCTCACCATGCGCTTTATGAGCTCCACTTACCTTTTAGGTCCACTATGCAGGTGTTCAATTTCAGATCATCTGTCAATGCATGATTTATCAGCTGCCCTCTGCCCTGTTCAACACAGTCAGTTTCTGACCATAGTTTGATAAGCATGCCTTAGTAAGCTTCATGTGAGCATGTATGTGAATGCAGCTCCGTCAATCACCGCACTGTCACCTTCCTCACACAGTCAGTGAGAAGCAGAACAAAAGGGCTGAATGCAGATAACACTGATTCTCCTGAGTTAAAGATGTTTGTCAGTGCTGTTGATTTCACTGCTAGTCAGAGGAAACATTCAGAGCCGTGGTCACAAAACGATCCACATAAAAACTACTGACAGGAAAAAGCTTTAAAAACTTCCTGCTTTCAATATAACGCAGAAGAGCAAGTGTGTGTGTGTGTTTGTGTGTGTGTGTGTGTGTGTGTGAGTCAGAGTCAGGGCTGAGGAGCCTGTGGGGTTGTTTATTTGAAATATCAGTAATGACTCTCGCTAAATAAAGAGAATGAAAGACTAGAGAAAAAATCTCCAGTAAACAAACAGCCTCTCTCTCTCTCTCTCCCTCTCTCTCTCTCTCTCTCTGTCTCTCTCTCTCCCCGCTTCTCTTTTTCTTCTCTTGTTCGTGTCCCTCTTTCTTAATATCTCTCTCTCCCTCACTGTTTCTCTTCTCTCTCTCTCTTGCTCTCTCTTTCTCTTGCTATCTTTGTCTTTTACTCTCTCTCCCTTCTCACTGCTGTCTGTCACTCTCTCTCTCTCTTTATTGTTCTCTCTCTTAATGTCGCTTTCTCTTTTAATGCCCTTTTTCTCTCTTAATTACTCTTTTAGTAGTTCTCCTTTTCTCTCTCTCTTGCTCTCTCTCACTGTCTGTCTTTTACTGTTCCTCTCTCCTTTCTCTTTCTCACTCATTATCATCTCTCTCTCTCACTCTCTCTCTCTATCTATCTCTCTTCCTCTGCTCCACTTCCTTCTCCTTCTCTTTCTTTCTTCTTCTATTAGTCCTGCACCAGAGACACAAAAACGCACACCATTAAAGGTTTGTGTGATGTGTGTGTTTATGAAAGGCTTTTACATCAAATATATTTTAATGAAATGTTGTAAGAACAAGAGCCTCCTGCTGAAGTGTTACACTCTCTTACACACACACACACACACACACACACACACACATACACAAACACACTTTGCTTTCATTTCACTGATTGTCAGTTTCGCTCTGCAGTCTAAACGTCACCCTAATCATAGAACCTCAGTAACCAGAAACGCTATCAGCGGAAAGAAAAATCAATCAAGAAAGATCTCCTTCATGTCTCTGTAGTTTCTCTTAGAAAACAGTGAGATCAGATGGAAGGAGAAAGTAGTGTTCTGCTGGATTCTCCTGCTGCTCAGATGTTTCTCCTGAGCAAAAGACTCGAGTACTCTCACATGCGTGTCCTCTTGAGTTTAGCAGAGATATCAGTACAGTCACACTTTGAGCTCAGATTTACCAGCATCATAACATCATAACACTCACATTTAACTGAACAAAAGACAGAAATGTAAGAAATTTAGGAGAATCACTGTTTAGTCCCCTGAGCCATCAAAGAGCAGCACACCTCAGTGATACACTTTTTCTCATTTGCTGAACAACTTGTTAAGCACGTCACACAGTCAGGGTTGGTCTATTGCTCCTGTAGCTAGTCCTGTTTTTCTCTGTTTTCACAGGACATTCTGTCCTGATAACGAATGAAAACAGACAGACACACACGTTTGTATTCTTGTCTATGTGGGGTGTTTCCATGTTCTTCTGTATGACTGTATCTGAATGCAGTTGTACTCCATTATAACCAACTCAGACCTTTAAGATCAACTGTTTCTAATAAAGTTTAAAGGAAGAAAAAAAAGAGCATTTTACCTCGTCAAGCAGCCAAATGTCCCCATGTGGATGTGTGTGTTTCTGTGTGTACGTATGTGTTTGTGTGTTTTTGTGTGGGAATGTGTGTGTGTGTTTGTGTGTTTCAGGGTTTCTGTGTGTGTGTGTGTGTGTTTCAGTGTGTACGTATGTGTTTGTATGTACATCTGTATGTATTTGTTTGTGTGTTTTTGTGTGGGAATGTGTGTGTGTGTTTGTGTGTTTCAGGGTTTCTGTGTGTGTGTGTGTGTGTGTGTGTTTCTGTGCGTATTTCTATGTGTGTGTGTCTTAATGGCGGTGCTTTGATCTCTCCTCAATCTCCGCTGGGCTGAGGGAACAAATGTGACTCTCATTGCCGTCAACTATCCCCCCGCAACCCCTCCTCTAACTAAGTTCAGCCATGGCTCGGTCTCTGGGGCTGCGCTGAATAACAATGCTGACGCAAAGTGAAGGAGAGATCAAGAGAAAGAGAGGGAAAAGAGGAAAATAGTGATGGAGAACAATAGCACAGCCTCCAGCTCGCTCAGCTCAGTGTGAGAGGAAACACACACACACATACACACACACACACACACACACAATCCTTTTCAGGTCAGAATTTGGAGAATTGTCACACAGACCGTAATATTCTCCTTTCCTCTAGAGCTGAACTCAAAATAGAAATACCCAGCTACTTCTCTGAGTGTGAGGGTGTGTGTTTGCAGAGGGTTGGGGTTATATGTGTGCGTGTGTGTGTGAGTAGGTGGATCGGTTTTTAATTGCTGTCCATTTTGAGAAAGTGAGGACGGATCAAAGCGTACAGAAATAGAAAAGATGGAGAGAGAGAGAGAGAGAAAGAAAGAAAGAGAGAGAGAAGTTTTTTTTTATAAAAAAGGAGAAATAGAACATGTTCTAGCAGCAGACAACACTGGAAATGGTCTGCAGGGTTGCCATAGTAATGCATGAACCTTACTTCCTGAGAAAGTGTCTATTTCTTCCCCCCTTCTTGTAATACCAGAATAGCCTCATTGCCAAAGACCATTTAACCCTCAGGAGTCAGTTAGCATTGGCAATAACAGAAGCACAATGTAATTCAACATACAGTTATTTCTCACTTGTAGTCAGGGGCGGAGCTACTGGGGAGTGGCAGGGGGCAAACACACTGTGAGACATACTAAAATCTTTCTATTATATCATATATATCATACTGGCACAATTGTACACCTATGACTCACAGAAAGATCCAGTTTTCTTCAAACCTCAAACCTCGCCAGTTTGCTTCCATCAACACGACACAGCACTAAACAGACCTGACTTCTGTGAATCTCCTCATTCATAATGCAGCTCAAACATGGGGTCCATTTTCAAACAGATCCTTCTTAACTGCAACAAGATATAATCATTGTTTGAATTTCTAAAGTCTTAAATAGGGACTCAAATGTAAACATTTAGGCTAAAATCAAATGCTAGTGGGTGGATTGGCATGCACTGAGAGCATCAGCTTGTTTGAGACAGGCAACAGGCAAATTACATTTATTTTTTTTTGATTCATTGAAATATTTGTATGGGGGGGCACTTTTCAGCACTGTGGCCCATAAGAGTCTAGTTACACTACTACTGTAGAAAGCACAGATTCTACACTTTCAGTCTGTACCATGTCTGTGATTGTAAGTAGAAGAGGTGATTTTTTTGTAATGTGAATTTGATCAGAATTTGATGTACATGCATCTGTATTTCACCTCATAGCTCATTGAAAGAAGCCAAGAAATTTTATATGATGCTTCTTAATTTGTGTTTGTAAATAGTAGGAGATCATTTATAGGATTTGAATTAGATTAAAAAAGTTATTGTTGTGCATACAGTCTTACTTTATGGAAAGAAAAACACCTTAACATTTTCCATTGACATGGAAACAATGGAAGAAAATTGGAAGACTTTTCTCACACAATCTGTCAGTCACCCACTTCTTCACCCATCATTGGTCAGTTTCTGACCACAAGACAGCTGTTATCCAGATATTATTTGGGTGGTGGATCATTCTCAGCACAGTGGTGGCACTGACATGGTAATGGTGTGGTAGTGTGTGGTGCTGGTATGAATGTATCAGACACAGTGGTGCTGCAGGACATTTATATACATCAGTGTTGCTGTACGTTGACAGTGGTCCACCACCAAAAAACATTCAGCCTATAGCATCTCAGGAGAGTCCTCAGAGCCCTCCAGACGGTTCACATTTTTGCTCGATCTCAGCTCCCTACACATAGAGATGGATCAAAAAACGTGGACCACTTGACAACAGGTTTGAGAACCCCTGGCCTAGAGCAAGGGTGGGGATCTAAGGGCCAGAGTCCAGTACAGTTTGGTGATTTCCCGATTCTAGAACATCAAGTAAACAAAGTAATAAGCTGATGAGTTGAACCAGGTGTGCTTGAGCAGGAAAATCACCAAACTGTGCAGGAATCCAGCCCTTCAAGCCTGAAAAACTCCTGCCCTAGAAGATGGCTAACGCAAATTGGTCAAGAGCGTATTTTTTCCTAATTTTAGTAATTTGGATGCAAATTTTTCATTGTGTTGCACCTTCTACAAGAAACATGACAAGGCTTTTGTTTAAGCAGCTTCGGTTTCCAGCCATGCAGCTTCTAGAATCAATTAAATCCTCAGGAACACCAAATTGAAATCAGTGCAGGAGTGTTCATTACAAGTCCTAGTGTATTTGTCTTGATTGAGGTACTCTTACCCTCACCAACCATTGCAGACGAGAGGCTAAAATACAAGAAGTTTAACTGTGCAGAGTCAATGTGAATGCAGAGCTGTACACTCTTACAAAAAAATTTATTCAAGGGTTCTTTAGTAAAAAAAAAGTTTCTGTATAGAACCATGGACACTCAAAGAATCCTTTGCATGATTTAAGGGTTCTTTGCATCGTGAAAGCGCTCTTCAGATTGAGAATGTACTCTAGAAGTGCCTTTTTTGAACTTGTAACAATAGCAGAACCCATTTTGGTGTTTTGTAGACCCTTTTTCAAAAAGGTTCTATATAGACCCGTATACAGCGCATTCTCTGTCAATCTGAAGAACACTTTCACCATGCAAAGAGTTCTATATAATCTATATGATTCTATATAGAACCATTTTCCTTACTAAACAACCCTTGAAAAAATGTTTTAAGTGTGTAGGCTAGTTGACAGACCTAATATCATTTTTTTTTTAAAATAACTAGTATATTGAACGCAATATTTCTTTCAAGCATTGCAATTATCTTTCACTTACATCTTCTCAAGACTGATTTCAGCATGCAGTTTGACTATGAGCCTGACACATGAAGAAACGCATTGCACCACATTACAACAATGCCAGTAGAATTTGATTTTCATTTGCATAAAGTTCAGAAATGTTCAGCTTTTTTCTCTCTTTACCTGATTCACCCTGTTAAAATCACTGGGAGGCGAAACATAAATGGAAAATGCTTCTGTCCACTGTAATGTAAATCTCATTGTTAAACAAAAAAACTCAACCTTTACACTATGTGAAAGTTCTTTGAGAGGTTTTTAACACTTGCAAATCCCTTTTTTCAACCATGGTTCTTTAAAAAAAAAGTGGTTCTTCCATGGAATCGCTCGAAGAACCCTTAGTGGCGCCCTTTTTTGCAGTGTAGTCTGAGGAAAATGTATAAATAATGAGACTGGTAACACCAATAACTACATATGGCACCAATTAATTGGGGTTGATATCAGCAGAAAATGGGATGCTGGGAAAGATCAGAGGGAACAAATAAATGTAATGTAATTTAGCCACTCCTGTAACAAATCTATCCTGAAATAGCACTCATTCACACTGCATGATAGTGATGTCGTTAGCAGTGTAGTTCTTCTTGTGTGGTAGAAGAGTGTCTGAGGACTTCAGACATGATAAACTGCTTTTTGAGGCTCATCTTAAGAGAAGTGCTTCAGTTAAAAGTAGCTCATTTTACAGTTTTGTACTGTTACTGTCACAAATGTACACTAGACTGTTTTGTTGCGGGTCTCTTCATTTTCCCTCTTCTTGTCTGTTCTGTGTGGCGACACTTAGCTAACTTTGTATTTATGTACGTATCTTTACAACAGTGGTGGCCACAAACCCTGGTCCTGGAGATCTACCTTCCTGCAAAACCTAGATCCAGCCACAATTTGGCACACCTGCTTCAGATCATTTATTTTTCAGAAGTCTGTGATTGGCTGGATCAGATGCATTAAGTGTTAGGTAAGTGGAAGCAGGTCATAACTGTAGTTTTTAAAGAAGGAATATCGGATTAGTATCAACATTGGTCTATACTTAAGGCTTCGGTATTGCTACTAAAAAGGGTAAAGTGGTATCATGCCTTCTCCACCAATAATGCATAAGATTAGCAGTCCTGTTTTGATACGACCACACAGTAATGGAAGGTGGAACCTATTAAATATGTTCCCACTATCATGCTGGATCTAGCCTTCTCTGTGGAATGTTGGGATTGAAACTACATCCAAGGCTGTAAGAAACTCAGCTCCTGCCTACGGCCTTAAGACCTCCTGCTGCTGCTGCTGTTTGTGCTTGTATGTTGCTCCCAGCTGAACTGAGCTCTGATCACACACATCTGCTTTTCATTATTAAACAGATAGATGTCAGATAGAGAGAAAAAGAAAACAAATGAAGCTTGAAAGGTAACAGACACGTGAAAACAGACTGCTTCAATTGGCAATTAATGGTCAAGGTTATCAGTTCATCTTTAGCCTTTATTGAGAATTTGGTCACATCTGTGTTGACTCCAAACTGGTCCTCCAGTCATTTCAATGGAAATTCTCAGGAATTAATACACAGTACACAAGCCTTCATTTATTTTTTTACGTACAGATTCATTCATTTAAGTACAAGTTATTCATTTTTCAGGAGATATTTCTAAAGAGAATAGATATAAGATAATCCATTTGCATAAGAAAAGGAATTTTCAAAGGAAAAGAGAAGTTTCCAAAACTGCAGTTCAATACATGTTTAAAAGATTTCAGAGAAAATAGGACTCCTTTCAGCCATGCAAGATCTGGTAGACCACCAAAACTGTCCCCATCAGATAACCAGTTCTTAACGCTTTCATCTTTGAGAGAGAGAAGAAAGTTAATCTTCACTCTTGCTTCAGATCTGAAAAAATCCACAGATGTTTCTGTCCATCCTTCCACTGTGAGAGGACAACTCAACACTATGAGTCTAAATGGATGTATAGCTGTCAAGAAGCTGTTACTGATAAGGAAAGAGACACAAAAGAAGACAAATTGTAAATCAAACAAAGAAGCTGCTGGTGTTCTCAGAACAACGGACTGACCACCCCAGAGTCCAGACTTCAACATCACTGAATGTGTTTGGTATTATTTGGTTCATGAAAAGCAAAAAATGCAACCAACTTCTGATACTGAACTTGGAAAAATATCCCTGCAGATTTCTTTGAGAAACAAGATGCACATCTCCTGTAAAGAAAGGACGCTGTAATAAAGGTAAATTGTGGACACAACAAATACTGAAAAACTGATATTACATTTAGTTATTAAGGCTTCTGTGTATTGTTTTGGCAGATTCTCTGCTTTTGTTTCCTGACACTGAAAAATTTACTTGTACTTAATTGCTGTTTTGACTAAATGGTGGTCCCTGACTTTTGCACACTACTGTATATATTAACACAAAAGCTAATGTGGGTTTCACAATCAGAAATTCCTCTCACGGCCGTCCTCATGCACATGCATGTGATTATTATGGGATATTGGAGGATTTCTGAATAAAAGCCTCATCTGCATTTGCCCTCATTTTCTCCTCGCGCTTCCCCTCTTCCGCTTTTTTACTGCTCTCCCTCAAGACTGGATCTCAATGCTCTATTTCACCATGCTTTAATGAGCTCCCCAGCTTTAGTGAGCACACATACACACACTCTGACACCAACACACTCGTAGTTACTGCAGAGAAACTAACACACACTCTCCAACACCACCAACACGTGCCAGTACTGCAGGAAAACGCATACACAAAACATCTCATTCACATTCGTCATTGGTGCCCACCAGGCTGTCAGTCAATACCTCAAGCCCCACCCACTAAATCTTTCTGTAATAGAGATACAATCACCTCTATTAAACTCTGTCTCTGCTACAACTCATTAGTGCGTAGCAGGAGGGAGGTTAGACTTGAGCGGCTTATTTCCGTAACGCCCTTCAGATAACAGGCACAAGGACAAAAGCAAGTGGAGGGATAGAAGAAAAGAAGAAACAGAGCAAAAAGGGAAATGAGAGAGAGAGGGAGATAAGGAGAAAGGCATAGAACCAGTCATCCATATCACAACTTTAATTTGCATCTCTTCATGTAAGCATTCAGTGCATTTCTATATTAGTTGAGACACATGTAACAGAAGGGTGAAATGTCAGGTCAAACCCAGTCATGCTCTTGGATGGAGACCTGCTGTGTCTATTGATTTCCAATGCAATCTGATGGAGAGCTAACAGTGTCTACAGAGCGTAAACATCTCAGCGTTCATCTCAAGTTCTTTTTGCACTATTATTGTAGTCAAGACTACTAGAAGCAAGTCAAGAGTCAAGAAGAACAAGAAGAACTTGGACATATTGAGTCCAAGTCTAGACTGAGACCAGATTAAGGTTCTTTTAGAGTACGAAAATAAAAAGGAAGAGAAAAAAATTGTTTGTAGTTTATTGTAAATTCATTATCATTTCTAACACATGATATCATTTAATACACATAACTGTATTTTGTAACACATTTTGTAAATACATAGCCTAAAAATATTATTTATTATTATTATTATATTATAGTCCTGGTCCAACTTTGCATTTCAACATTTAGAAGTGAATGATAGTGAGGTTATTCTTTATATCTTCTTCTCTAAAACTTATTCAGAATCACCACCTGAAGTCAATTGAACATAAACCAAACAATATGCATCTGTTTTTATTATTAAATGAAAACAGTAACTAGAATGTACTGATCTGCCCTCAGTGGAGGTTTGAATTTTGGAATTTGTGATAAGCATCAACAAACAAATAATATCCAGTAAAGCCATAATGGAAAAAATCAGTTAGATCCTCAACCAGCAGCGAAAAATTTTATTTAACATGTAGAGAAAGGACTGTTTAATTCTGTTGATACTCAGTAATGACAGAAAAAAGTTCAATTTCCAGTGACCTCAGACATTTGGCTTTTCTAAAGAACATTTTCTGAATTACTTTACCCCAAGACTGAAACAAGACTGAGTCCAAATGGCGTCAAGACCGGGATGAGACAGAGTCCAAATGATGTTAAGACCGAGTCAAGACCAAGACCAAATGATGTTTAGTCCGAGACAATGGCGAGTCCAAATGGTGTTGAGACTGAGTCAAGGCCAAGACCAAATGATGTTTAGACCGGGACAACAATGGTGTTGAGACTGAGTCAAGGCCAAGACCAAATGATGTTTAGACTGGGACAACAATGAGTCTAATTGATGTTAAGACTGAGACACGACCAAGACCAAATGATGTCAAGACTGAGACAAGACCAAAACCAAAAGGTGTTGAGACCGAGAGAAGACAGAGACCAAATGATGTCAAGACCGAGACAAGGCCAAGTCCAAATGATGTCAAGACCGAGACAAGACTGAGACCCAATGATGTCAAGACCATAGCAAGACTGAGTCCAAAAGATGTCGAGGCTGAGTCAAGACCGAGACCAAATGATGTTGAGACCCAGACTAGACCGAGATCAAATGATGTCAAGACCGAGACAAGGCAGAGTCCAAAAGATGTTGAGGATGAGACAAGACTGAGTCCAAATGATATTGAGACCGAGACAAGACCAAGGCCAACTGATGTTGACACTAAGGCAAGACCGAGTCCAAATGATGTCAAGACTGTGCCCACATGATGTTGAGACTGAGACAAGACCAAGAACTTTAATTTATGGTCCTAAAACTGGACTCAAGGTAATACAACATTACTTTGCACTTCTGGGTAGAACAGATTAGATCATACCACAACATTATAATTTATACCTGTATTAGTTAAAGTGCCTTACAAAAAAAATAAATTAATAATAATTCAACCTGATCAACCTGACCTTAGAAGTTCATGACCCTGGTCATTTTAAGCACAATTCATAATGTCATAATTTAAAAGACATAATTTATACTTTCCTATGATCTTCACTGAAAAGGTAGTGACTTTTGCCCACCTTGAAAACGGCTTCTGAATTTTGATTACATCACAGTACACCAGTGAGAGAAGAAAAATATCAACTAATAATGTCAAAGTTCACCTTCAACTCCCCAACCCCCCCCCATCTATCATTGAAAAAAAAAAGCTCCGTTAGCTCAGAGACACGCCCCCCCATACATTGTCACTCAGAAATATGTCACAGTATGGAAAGGAATGCGTGTTATGATCACAATAGAACATGAGGATATAATTGCAAATAACATCATTTGCAGATCACAGATCTGTAGTTTCAGTCACAGATCATAGATCTGTAGATCATCACATTCGTGGTGCTATTTGTGATAACACACAACTTTGAGTGTTCTATTGCTTTTATAGAACAGTTCTGCAAAAAAAGGAAAGCACAGAAGCCTCAAATATTATATCAAAGGTTTTTAATTTTGACAATTTCTTCCACCAAAAAAGTAGCGATTTTTTTGTGAGCCATAAAACTGTCACAATATCAGGTTCAGCTCAGCTTTTTCAACAGTTCAATACTTGCCAGGTTAACCTGAAAGTTGTTTTGTTCCAGGAAGTCTGTAAAGCATTCAGTTGTTCAGATGTTCAGTTGTTCTGCAGTCACAGCTGCTGGTCGAAAAGCTTGTGTAGGTGCAACAACAGGGGCAAGTTCATTGTGGGCTTGAGGTCACACTCTTCTTCAGAATCTGTTCAAATGGGCTGGAGGTCAAATATTATAGAAGTTTAATGTATTTGTTTGCTGTTTCTGTATGTGGTCAAGTGGAACTTAACAACTGATGCTCAGATGAATGATACAGTTAACAGATAACAGTATGACTAGAATGCTCCTCAACCAATTAGACTGTGCCATTGGAACTAACTGTAATAATATCTAATTCATGTTGACTTTAATAAATGAGAAAGCCTTCTTTGCCCGTTTCTACTAAGTTTACATACTGAACACAAAGCTGTTCAGATTTCTCTCATTTTTCTTTAGAAAACGACAAAACTGGAAGAATAACTGATAAAAGTATGTCCGAACTCCACACCTTATTCCCTTGTTGTGATGTGAGCACGTAAATCTTTCAGGTGTTTAAACCACCTCTGGGCCAACATGCTTTTAACATTATTTAGACAAATCATTATTAAATCATGTTTAGACAAAACCTTCATAAACCCTCTTCATTCCAAGGAAGACACTTTGATGAATATGAAGCTGAGAGTTGCAAAATATACTCAAAGTAACTGTAAACAGCTGTAGTACTTTAAAAAAGACTCTCACACACGGTGTCCCCAAACTTTTGACAGGTAGCATAGCCTTATTCCTACCTTTTATACCTGCAGGATATAAATAGGGCAGATTTAAGCTCGATTTGTCACTTGAACTCAATGTGCCACCAAAAACAGGACAATCTCAAAATAAATGAGAATGAGAATAAAGATGGGACACGTATTACACTGTAGTGCTCTCACCCAAACGCCTTCCAGCCACTGGAATGAAACCCACCAAATTCCACTGCATTTCTTTATAAAATGAGAATAAATGTCACTGCCAAACTCTGCTACAGCTAGAACCAAGAGACATCAAGTCAGTAACTCTTAGAAGTCAAAGTTATCATTTACAATAACATAAGCATCGTGACATTTCAGATTAATTATATCTCACTAATAGCTCACTGAAACAAGCAGAGAAATTCTGTGATAAGTGCAGTGTATTTGTTTGTGAATAGAAAAGGTATATTTTATTATGATCATCTGAGGAAAAGTTACTGTTGAATTGTGTGTACATTTCCAAATATCATGTCAGGGGATGAGGAGGTTATAAGGGGGTATAAAAACATCATAAGTGATGTAAAAGTTCTGCCTAGAGTCCTGCATTTTCTCAAAATGAAAAATAATCAAAAAGTTTAGTTCTGTTACAAAGTCACCAAATAAGTGAATGCAGGGCATGATTTTCAAGCCATCATTCAATACATATAAAGCCATCTATCCAACAATAGCAAAATGTTAGACAGTGCTGCTAACCAGGAGAGTGGAGCTGGTTAGCATTAGCTTAGCTAGAACTTCTTAAATCCTGGCTAACTAAAGCACTGACACAGGTTTAGATGATAATTCAAATCTGAGGCAGTGAAGTAAGCAGGCTACAGACCCAAACAGTGTGACACACTGCAGGTTTGATTCTGACTAACTGGTGCTGAAACAAGCGTAGATGATAAAAACTAATGTCTAAGAGAGCAAAAATCAAGTGACCTGTATTGGAGTGACAAAAAACCTGGCATTTTGGCTAAGGTAGCTATAGCATACAGCTAACTCATCTAAAAATGAGTAAAAGGTTCAAATATCCGCTAAAACTTTGAAACAAATGAGTAAATGAACAGACTTGAACCTGTTGATATAGAATGAAATCGAATGTTAATGTTATTCATTATCTAATTTTGTAATTAATGTATGTAAGCAATAATAGTAAGATATGACAGAACAATAACTACACCTTTAAGGGTTAAGCCATTCAACTGTATTTTTACTCATTTCACACCTTACACTTGCATATTGCCCAAGCATTTGTTTCACTGAGCTGTAACTTGTAACTTGAGTAAAGTAAAGCCATCAAAATACAGTCACTGACTGTATATTCTGAGAGCTTTTGGGATTTTGTGGATGTAGTGAACCAGCATGAAGCTTAGAACTGCATCCCTATAGTAACAGGAGCTGATGTCGGCTTTGTTACGATGGTGATGGCTTAGTAAATAAGAAGTCCATGATTTTCAGATTGGAGTACTGCCCAAGGCCTCAGATGTTTGTAAAAGCGCTGATCTATAATCAACTCGGCCTAGGGATGGACGATATGACAATGTGATATCGTAATCACAACAAATAACAGCGCTATATGTTTTTCTGAGCATATTGTGGACATTGTCAGTAAAATTAATTTTAAAAAAATGGTCTGAAAATCAAATTAACTCAGTTTTTTCCATTTACTCCACATAGTCGATCAGCCAAGGCATGTTTGGCACCCAAACTTTGGTTCTTTTGTTTAGCGCTGAAGCTATGAGTCTCTAAAAGTCAACAGTCACCCAGAAACATCCCCTAAACTTGCAGATTTAGGTCACTATTCACTTCTAATGTTTGTTAGCAACATTAGCCTCATAGCTCTAGTAACAAATAAGCTAAATTTGGACTCCAAACGTGTCTTGGCTGGTTGACAATATCTGAGATAAGTGGAAAATTATGTAAATTAATTTTTTTTTTGCCCCATCCTTTAATACAGGCTTTAACGTAGTGTAACCATCAGGAGATCGCTAGTTCAAATCCAAATAATACCATGAGCCAACCAGCATAATGGCTCATAACATTGTTGCACTAGTTTTTATAGCATTCTTGTCAATAGGTGCTTTGTATCTGGCTCTGTTCTGACCAAAAAAAAAAACAAAATATCAAGATACAAACTGTGAAAATGCTTTCAAGTATAGTGATTTTATATTTCAATCATATTGCCCTCCTCCAAGTCCCCCATTCATAACATTATATTCAAGTTGATATGATGACAAGGGCTGGGTATCGTTAAAACATTTTTTTGAGATCGATACCAACACTCTGATTTCGATACATACTCCTGAAAGACTCCTGGGTGGGGCTTAAACTTTACTGGCTGTAACATGCTAATGTTATTAGGGTGCATATGCAATTTGGACAGCCAATCAGCAGGCTAGATTGTGGAACAAGCATGTTCATTGGCTCACGGATTCTAAGACCAAGGCAATTCAGTCTATACAATAAAAGTATTAAATATTGATACCCAGCCCTGATCATGGCCAAAAATTATACCTAGATCAAACCATTACTCCTAGATCATACCCTCCGCTACATAGTTTAAAGGAGACTGTAAAGGAGAGCTGTATAATACAACACAACACAACAGTATCAATCCCAATCACCCCCAACCCGTGCACCCACATTTTGCTCCCTTTTTTGCAAACGTTCCCTTTCCTAAGCCCAACGTTGCTATTTACCCAGCTCCATTTTTAGCCCCATGCTACATTTATTTGAATCACCATGCCCTACTCTTCTTATTTTCAGTGTTTCAGGCGTTAGAAAGAACATCCTTAATACTTTTTTGTACCCAAAAATGCTAAAAGCTAAAAGTTTAACAGTTCTCCACCATTCAAAGCTTTGTAAACGTGTACTAATGTCCAGGCTATGACAGTTCACTTCTGTGCAGATTAATAGTTAATAAAGTCTATCTCTTCTGGTTTAAAAATAAAGCTACATAGTGTTACTACCTGATAAAATATACTGACAACGCTCCAGGGAGCATTAGCCTTCAACTCAAATTCTGAGTACCGTTGTTTCCTTCAGACAGATTCTGATAGGCTCTCTTAACAGCAGTCCATACAGACCCTTAAAAGACTTATAGAAAGCTTGTGCTTGTATAGAACTATTAAATACAAACAAAGCATACACACTTACACTCACTCACACACGTAAATCAGAAGAATCCCTGTCATCTACAGATACTTGGTCGAGTCCTGGAGAAGGAAAGTAATGTCCAGTAGATGTAGCGTCCCTGCAAATGGACTGCAGTGTTTCTCTTCTGTGAATGTAGCCATGAACAACGTTCAGTTTAGTCTCAGTGAACTTGGGCAAATAAATTTACAGCTCATCTTGTGGTCCCATTTGTGCCACTTGTATCAGTCAAACGCTTCTGAGATCACTGGCCCTCTGATAGGCTGGCTGAGTGACTCACATGAGGGGGGAGGGCCTCCTCAGAAACAGCATTCGCGTGCATCTTTGAAAGTTTGATGCTTACAGAGTCGCAGAAAGAATAACTTAAAGGGTAATTCCACTGATTTTTCACATTTCCTGCATAAATAAATCGGTCCGATGTAAACAAAGTCATTTAGAGTGGTTTGATGTGAAATGCACTATTCTAGAGAAACATACTTAATCAGAATTGTTCACAGTGGTGCTGATAGGAACCAGACATCTGAAGTGTTTACTGTCTCCAAAAGCTCTCTCACAGAGAGGTATTACATGAAAGCATTTAAAATACCCTGTCTGATGTCTCAGACATTGTTTTCCAATAGTTTCTCATCAGATTCTGGACCAAAAATATATTTTTTAGACTTCTTTTATGCTAAGAGTTACATGCAGGGCTATTCCCCAAATAAAAGTCTGTTTTCTTTTTCAGATTGATCACTTTTTCACTATTGTCATCATTACATATAAAAACTCAGAAGACACATGTAGGTTCACTGGTTGTTTAGTTATGATTAGTAAATAAAATGTGGTGTACAGTAAATAAACGTTAATAAAATGGCTGCTCATTAAAAATCAGACATCACAACTTCTGGTTCCTATCACCACCACTGTAAAGAAATCAGTCAGTAAGCTTCTCTACAGTGAACAATTTCACATCGAAACACTTTAAATGACTTTGTTTACATCTCAGTAATATAACTATCAGAAACTTTTGAAAAAGAGTTCCCCTTTAAGTCCAAAGACTGATAACTAATCAGTCTTGAGAGATTGATAAATAACTAATAAAACTACTTCAAAATGATCTCAAAATTCTTATCCCTTACTATGATTAGCTCTTGTTAAGAGGAAGCATAAAACTTTTGCACTGTGATTAAATGAGTTCTGAGGAGATCCATCTTCTAACGTGTACTCTTCACTGGTGCCACCGTTAAAGAATAAGTCTAATTTCAGCCACGGTTTTGCGGCTCATTGTTAGGAATCCCTTTGCAGTTAAGTGAAAGGAGAGGAGGGTCGACTGTTTTGCAGTTTTCTTACACTAAACAGTCGTTATCTTCTGAACATGGAAGGAAAGTGCAGTTTCATACACAGATTTCTATGGGCGTGGCCATCACCATCTTACTCTTGTCCTGCCGATTGGGGGAGGGGCTTTTTGACGCCTCTTCCCTGGAGGAGTGTGGCTCTGACAGGATGCTACGTTTGAGAGGGGTAGGCCGAAGGCAGGAAGTGCCAGGCGGGGGGGAAGGCTCTGCATGTCTATGGGCGGAGCCACGCGTGGCCACACCTCTGGAGGCTCTACAGGAAGCTCTGCGGCGATGGTGGGTCAGCAGGTCGTATTTGAGGAAGTAGAAGACCTCCTTGACGCCGCAGCGTCGGTCGGGCTCCAGTGCCAGCAGTCGGCCAAACATGCGCAGCGCGTCATCAGAGAAGCGGCGCCACTGCGAGGGCACGGCGCCCGGCGGACATGTCCCTCTCTGCCAGCGCTGAAACTCTGCGTAGAAGGCATCGCTGGGCAGCGCCGCTTCCCAAGGGAAGTTGCCAGTGAGCATGCAGAACAGCAAGACACCAAACGCCCACACATCTTGGGTGGTTGCCACGATGATGCCTTCCGAGCCGGTGACTTGGCACACCTGCCAAATTTTAACACAGAACATTTTACACCTGTTGTAGCATCAATGGCTGCTTGTCTCTTTAAGAATTTATTTACAGGTTTTTAAAGCTCTTCATACATTTCAACACTGCCTGACAAACGTGGCTGATATGGCAAAAACATAATGATACGTCAAGACAATTTCCCAGAACCAGTAGTGTCATACAGGGGTGGGCGATATGTAAATAAATCTAATATCATGATACTTGAAGACAACTGTATGATACATGATATGCATCACTATATTTAGTTTTTCTGAGGTTTATTAAGTAGGAATAGACTGAAAAACCGTTCAGTGTTTTCTGAATAAACTTTTATATGAATAAAAATTTTTATTCAGTGTTTCACTAAAACCAATTGAACAGGTCTAATTATTCTCTCTTTGTAATAAGACCTGCGGTTCGTCAGTGTTTTCTAAGTACTGACAATATCCACAATATGCCCAGAAAAGCACACTGTGACATAATTTATCACAAAAACAGTAATATATTACAATTTCGTGTTACATTTGAAAATACTATCAAAAACTATGAAAACAATGATTTTTTATCTAACATTTTACACACTGCAGTGCAATAAATCCAGCTGAACAGGACTAATTATGCTCTCTTTGTAATCAAACATGCAGTTGAGAATTGTTCTGAACTCTTAAAAATTATGGTTCTTTAGTAAAATGGTTCTATATAGAACCATGAACAGTTAAAGAACTCTTTGCATGATTAATTTTCAAAAAAGGTGCTATATAGAACCATCTACAGCACATTCTCCATTAATCTGAAGAACCCTTTCTGGTGCAAAGAACCCTTTACATGAGTTCTTTGAGCATTCATGGCTCTATATAGATCCATTAGTAAAGAACCCTTGAAACCCATCATTTCTAATTGTGTAGTAGTACTGATGATATCCACAATATACTTGTCACATAACTTATCAATAAATATTGTCATGTTGCCCATCCCCCTCACAGACTATGTTCAAAATCAGGCTATAATTGTATCTTGATAATATGTTTTGCCTTTTACCTTTTCTTTTTTACTAAAAAAACATCATATTCTTTTTATTTTACTATTTGAAATACTTGCTGTATTTTATAGGTTATTAGAGATTGGCAATCGGCCAACTTGATTTTATTTTTTTATCTGTGTTGCAATTTTATGAGATAATTAATAATTCAAAAGTCATGCAAGTGCATGTGCACTGTATCTGAATGCTGCTGTTAAACCTATATGAAAATGTTGTAGCATAATTATGCATGGCTCATTGTGCTAAATTTTACAGGCTTTTATTAGGCCACTGATTTTCATTTACTTTAAAATGAATTTAAAATGACAGTTTGGCTTATTAAAGGGCAAATAATCCTATTGCAATTTTGGCTAACTAGAAATGTGCGTTCATTTAGCCCTTATAGTGTGAGCTTCAGGTAAAAAAGAAGGCTAATAAAAATCGAGCCAACAAAGAAAAAAAAAATAAAATGAAAACATCCTTAATTGTTACAGTTATATATATTTTTTTTATATATATTTTTTACTTAGATACACTACAAAGTACTTTAGCTACATTTTGCTTAGCTGCAAAGGTGCCATATAATTTAAAATTATTACTAATGTTAAGTTCTTACTACCTCAGCAGCTGTATAAGGGATGGTGCCGCTGACTCGCTTGACCCTGCTTCCCGCACGCCGCGTCATGCCGAAGTCAGCCAGCTTGACGCGTCGGCACTCACGATCGAACAGGAGCACATTCTCGGGCTTCACGTCCCGGTGCACCAGACTTTTACTGTGCATAAAGTCCAGAGCCAAGCCCAGCTGCTGCACACAGCGCTTCACCATGTCCTCTGGCAGACCAGCCTGAACCACAGAGAGATTTGGGAGGGGGGAAAGAGGGAAAGAGGGAAGGAGAGAGAGGGTGGAGAAAAGGGGGACAAGATTAGAAAGATGGTTTTGAGGAAAAAATTGGGATGAGAAGAATTAGAGTAAGGAGGTTATGTAATTATAAAGAGCTTTGGCTCAGAGTTAAGTAAATGAGGTTCAGAGATCAGAGATGAGGGACAAGGAATGAGCGATAAAGAGAGAGAGTAAGATGACCAAGGTACAAGAGAGGACTGAAGGATGGCAATATTATTAATGATTTGATAAGTATGACTACCGTAGAGTGATAGCAGCACGTAATAATAGAGAAAATACAACAATGCTTGATCTTGGCTAAGAATGCTTAGCATGGAGCTAGCTGCATTCGGAGTAGCCTGAAGTGAAAGTTTAACAAGAAATCAAAGTTAAACAAGTTTCCTCTTAACTGAAAAGTAACTGATCAGCCAAGACATGAGTAGTGTCTGAAGTTAGGGTCAGTTTTGCACTAGAGCTATAAGGCTAATATAGCTATCAGGGGATGCTTATTTAGCATCACGCTATATATATGCTGAAATCATCCCACGCTTGCCTCGAACCATGTTAAGATTTTAAGTAATCTCAAATAGACTGATGTGTGTATACTGTTAAGTAGAAAAACAAACAAAGGTACAGAGGAAATCCAGGCTTAAAAATGGCTGCTATTACTGTTTTTATGAAGTCATCCCTATGTTTGCTGGGAACTTTATTTTGTAACTCAAACAGCCAGGCCTGTGTTCCCTCTTTGTAATTGAAAAACGCACTCTGATTGAACATTTCAGCTAACAAGAATAAGAATCCATTCAATCCTATTGAAAAATCTGCTCCTTATTGTTCCTTATATTCACAGGTTCTCTTAATGTATCATATGAAGAGCTAAACAATAGACCCTGGGAACATTTGTTAAGCTCCCATTTTAGCTATGCTGTTACTGTTTGAACTACTCCTCAACAGTAATAGTAGATGTTCGTCCACACCTCTCACTGTGGAGGCATGCAGTGATGTATGCAGTCTTACCTGTGGAGGTATGATGTCGAACAAGTCACCTGCAGGCGCATACTCCTGACCAAACACATAGCTCTCCTCTGTCTCAAACAGAATGTCCAGAACTTTAATGATGAATGGACTACAGCCCAGAGCAGCCGTCAAACTGTATTCACGCAGAAAACTTCGCAGCTTGGTCTTATTCTTGCTCACATACTTTAGAGCCAGTTTTGTGCCTGTAGCATACACACACAAAAAGCATACACACACAGATACATCCACAGGACAAAATCACTGCTTGGGTTCCACCAAAAGAACAATTCACAAATTTCACACCAAGCTCTGATTTTATACTGGTCATTTTCAAGTCAACTTTTTGACACTTAATGTTTTCAGCAGAACTCTTACCCTGTGTGCGGTGAGCCACCAGGTCCACTCTGCCATATGTGCCTTTCCCTAATGGACCAATCAGCTCATACTGCTGTTCCACCTCGGAGGCCGAGAGAGCGGTGATGGACAGTGCCTGCATGTCCTCCACTGGGGCCATGCCCACACTGTTGCTCCGCCCTGCTGCAGACACACCCACCTGGGCACTGAAACACAGATAATGTTTCATTGTTTAACACAATTTATATTTACTTTTGTCCTCGTGTGCTTCTTCTCAGCTTAATCTTGCCCGTTCCTAATACGATGTTTTTTGGATTCAGTACTACCAGCTTGGAAGGGCAAATGCGGGCACTTGTCTCCTCTGATGCGTATGAAGTGCCGACATGAAGGAGACTGCCAAGAGCTTGTAACCCAGGCAATGCCTGGCTGGAGTGTTATTTCTGCAACATAGACCCTCACTGGCCACATTATGCGGTCCACCTACCTTTTAGGTCCACCGAACAGGTGTACAATTACTGCATGCAGCCCTTCTGTTGATGCACAATTTTTCAGCCACCCTCTACCCCATTTATCATCATTCAGTTTCTGACCACAGGACTGCTGTTGTCCAGATATTACTTGGGTGGTGACTCATTCTCAACACAGCAGTGACACTGAAATCATAGTGTGTGTAATGCTGGTATGTGTGTATCAGGCACTAGGACTGGGAGTTAACAGTGAGGATGTACATGCGCAGAGTGGCTTTAGACTAATTCTGAAGCTGACTGATTGTGCCAAAAAGTAGAAAGTAGTTTGCAGTATGTGACTAACATAATTTTTCTCCAATATGCCAAAGACACCCAGATGTCTTACTGCTAAGGCAAAATATTTCAATACGTGAGCAGAGAGAGAGAGTATATCTACATGATATACTGCATCCCAAAATGCAAAACCACTGAAGTAACGCCTGAAGTTTGTCCAAATTCTGCCACACTCAGTGCGACACTAAAGCCACACCGTTTTTTTCTGCTGGTCTTGAGGTGGGTTTGCTTGCTTCATCAATGTAATAAAGTTAATTAACTTAGTGCATATATAACGTAACTAAAGTTGGTCTCAGCTGAACAATCCGCTCAGCATCGTTTTTTCAGGTTCCTGTCTGGAGTCATTCTGCTTATCTAGCCAAACTAGCTCATATTACCCACTTAGAGTGTAATAAAAAAAAACACTCACAAATGGAGGAAAACAGGTATCCAATCCAAAGCTGTCATTTTTAAAGTTTGTTCATGGTTTTGAAGATGTATGGTATCATGTATGGGGTCTCTTTTAAAACTCACACAGAGACATCTCTTGTTACTAAGCAGTGACTGGGGGCTGTGGAAAATGGGGCGGGTCTTGAGATGTAGATGGGTTTGATTGGCTCAGTGCCTGATACTAGCAATCTAGTCGCACCCCTGCCCTGTGGTACAGCATACATACTAATGGAGTGTTGCATGCACTATACAGTATATACTGGAGCAGTATGCTGTATACTATACACAGTATGTCATTTCAAACACTGCCCTTGTGCTCGGTCAGTAGACATTAAAATTATACTTGTTATATTCTGATGTTAAAAATACAACATAACATATTATAATAGAACTGGACACATTGCAGAAATTAGAATTTCACCTTAAATTGTAAAATCTCTCACTGCCACAGAATAACTTTGCTCTCATTAGAATGACCTTTATGAAGCTAGTGAGTGTTTTCTTGGTTATAAAACAGAAGCAGGCAGTGTTCACTCTGATAACTGTCCATACGCTTACAGTTCATCAAGCCTAAGGCAAGGCCAAAAGTTTGTTTAACTTGAATGTCTGGATTGTGTCTACTTACATCATGTAATAGTGATAAAAGCAGATGTTTATTGCACCATATTACAGCTTATATAATTGAGCTAGCATTGTACACTCTCTATCTACTTTACCAGAAACCTTTAGAACGCAGCTCCAACTGTAGGTCATCTTTTGATGCATATTTTGTGCTATCCATACTCTAGTGACATGCTCTTTTTGTGACACTTGCAGTTGCTCAGTGTTCCTTAAGCACTAATAAAATCTACAATATGCTCAGAATAGTATAATGTGATGATAATGTGTAATCATATTATATCATCATACACATTATTTACCTCTAACATTTCATCAATGGTCAGTTTCTGACTATGATGCAAGTCTACCATGGTACAATTCAGGTGTGCTATTTAAAGATTTGTGACTTGCTAAGTATTTTCATCTAACATATTGTGATTTATTACTTTTGATTGCAAATTATTCATCCAAAAGAAGACTCTCTGCTTTAATGTTCATATTTTGTTCATCTCACTTCAGTCTCATTTACTGAAGCAAAACAGATTCGGCAAGTAGCCTGAAATAAACATTTAAAAGTCAGAGGCGCCGGTTAGGATTATGTAGGAGTTTCAGACAACATCACATCTTTACGTGTTAATGTCACATGCACAAGCTCAAAAAAAGGTCTGGGTTAATGTTTAGGTGTTAAATGCATAATTAACATTGTACTATTGAAGATATGATGAAAATAGTAGATCATTCACTTATATCCCTGGAAGACACATCCTTCACCAAGTTTTGATTGGGCTTTCTTTGATAACTGTTTCAACGTGCTTGCAATCATCAGATTCATCCTCTTGGGGAAGGGGTCCGAAGCACAAACCATGTTACAAAATGTTCTTCCACATGTATCATGATTATACTGTTAAACATCTTGCCTAATGACTTTCATTGGTATACTGTAGTGGAGTTCCTGATTCCTGCCTGAATGGGAAATTAAAACCCCCCGAGCGTGTTATCCACTGCATTATCCAAACACTCCTAACAATACCACCATCAGAAGCCTTGGTCTCACTAGAAAGGTGCGAGGCTATCTTGTGGATAAAGACAGAAATGCATTTTGGGTAATCTATTAGTCTAACAATGGGCATTATATGTGTTAAAATAAGCATAATTAAATAATACAATATCAGTACTCGAGTCTGCAGGTATTAATATGATTTGCAAACCCATACTATTGGATTAATAGTTTTCCCTCCCACCCCTAGTATATAAACACAGAAAAAAACAAACAAAACCACAAACACTACCAAAATTGTCTTACTCTTTATACTTCTACAGTTTTGCTTGCTTCTTTTGCTTTGTTCTCCTTTTGTTTGTCCAAGTCCAGATCATTCAGCTTTCTCAGGTAGAACTCTAGTAAATATTTCAGCAGCAGAAGCAGAGGTTTGCTCCCCAAACCTATGAATGAAGCGCCTCAAGAGTTAGACTCCTGGCTTAGAATCAGCCTCTGTCTTTCAAATCACAGTTAAGGCATACAGGCTGTGAGCAGCTGCTCCTGAATCAGCACTGTACTTACTCTTAATTGGGACAGTATTGCAGTGTTCAGACAACATTTACCCTTAAAGCGTTCAGTTATTGCTGGCGATAACAAAAAACAAGCTGCAATAAAATATTAATTCTTTCTCACTCATAATTCTGTGCAAAGTAAGGATGTTTCGACTATTTTATATTTTATTGTGAATTGAATTTTAGGTTCAATTTGTTCAATTTCAATGTATTATTTCCTTTCTAGTCCTTTCAATCAATATATGGAAACTAAGCTGCAAAAACAGCCTTTTTTTGATCTAATTTTTATGAGGTCATGAAAACCAACACATTAACATTTAGCCTACAGCAGTTTAGCTCCGCCCATTCACACTGAAGTTATATGGAGTGTCTCACTCTGGACAGCTTCTTGAATGATGCACAATACAGGGCAGCCAATCAGAACAGAGATCATTTACATATATTATTTACCCACTAAGTTAAAAATGCAACTCATCTTTACTGTTTTCAATAGAGGCGTTGAATCAAGGCTAAAAAAGAAACAAATTTGCTCTCACACTTAATATTCTTATACAGACACATTTGTATTTTATTGTATTTGTATCTGTATTGTTTATTTATTTATTTTTTTTATTTTAACTTTTAAAAAGCCGCCCGTGGGCAGGTGTTGTAAACTGGTGTTTTGCTATAAACACAGTGCATCTGGCACTTGTGCAGAATTGTATGTTTCCAATGTTACTGTTATGTACTGTTATGACAAATAAATAAATTATAAATTATTTCAGTATTGACAGCATAGTAACAGAAACAGTCAGTTTAACTCTAAGTGATAAAGAGAGGTTGGAAAATGGATATGAAAAAAATTCATTTTGACTACACAAATGTTGTAAGTGCACCTCAGAGAAATCATTATTGGTTTTTGTAATGGATCCTTCCTCTGTATGATCCCAGTGCTTTTTAATCTTCCTTCTAAACTTGTTTGTTCTACTCATATCATCGCTCCACTATCAGGTGCGGTCCACAGAAAGATGGGTTTCCATCTTTTAAATCGTGGTTCCTCTCAGTGTTTCTCCCTCGTTCTCTATGGGAGTTCTTCCTCCCACTGTTTCCCTTATAGACACTCACTAGGGGCTTCACATTTCTGGTCAAGATGCTTTGGGATGACGTCTGATATAAAAGTGCTATGCAAATAAACTGGAACCGAACTGAAATGGTTTTAGAAGCAATATTATTAAAACCAGGGCTTGATTTGAGAGGGGACAAATGTCATCCTCTTTGTGTTAAAGTGCCATCTCCCTTTGGATTGATGCCTGAATGTGATTTCACCTGAGATTTCTATTATCTTTAAATCCCGTCCATACTTGCCTTGGATGTACAAAATGTTCCAAAGCCCACACAAACAACACAGCGTCACTGGAGGACTGTCAGAAGTTTGCTGCTTATGTTCAGTCGGTTCATGCTGATAACCTAAACTGGGTTCTAAAACTATTCTATTAGAAAGTCTGAAACAAAATATTGTCTATATACTAAATTGTTATTAATATTATTATGCCATACAGACCCTTAATGCCCCCTTACTTCAGTGTTTCTGTCCCTTAGTCCATTACATACAGGTCAGTGTGAGACAGAACTTACAAACGTCTAGGCAACCTAACCACAGTATAAAATGAGCAATATCTAAGGTTTCTTCCTGAGCTAAAAAAGCATGTATAGCTACAGTTCATAAACACTTCCTCAGACTTCCCTTCGGCTTTTGCACCCAACATCCCCTCTTGGTTATTTTAATTCGACCACCGAGCGTAAAAAGCCCAAACAGGGCACTGGTGTTCATGTGAACTGTGTTCTGAGTGGATGTGCTGCTGCTAGTGTTTGGAGAAAGAGAGAGAGAGAGAGAGGTTAAGTTACCTGCTGGTGCCCTGCCTCTCTCCACCATGCTCCTGCATCCGGACCCCCGAGTCTCCTCCTCAGCGCTCACTGTTCGAGGATCAGCCGCTGCTCAGCGAAACTTCTGCCCGGTGCCACACCGGTCCAGACCGCGCTGCCGTCCCATAGAGACCCGTCGAGATATTCCTGAATGAAAACTGAAGCCACGAAGCTCCTCTGACCGCCACCGCCACCTTTCCGTTGATTGTTTACTGTTTTTGTTTTCCTTCGCGCCGTCGTTGCAGTCGCCGTTTCTTCTTCTGCTGCTGCTGCTGCTGCGTTTGGAGCCTAGCTCCGTGTGCGCGCGCCTGTAAATGTGTGTGTGTGTGTGTGTGTGTTTGTGTGACCTACTTCAGCGCTCCTCTATACACACACACACACACACACTCCTTCAGGAACGGTGTCGCCCTGTCTTCTCGCATTTTGTGTGTTTTCCACGCCAGGGAGCTCTCTAAAAGAGGCGTGTTTTCTTACTCCACCCGTATTCCGGATAACCCCGCCCCCTGCGCTGCGATTGGGTAGTAGTTCATTGTCAGAATCAGGACGCCGTTCATTGTAGTAGGAACCAGAACTCTGTGCCCAGCTAAAAATGACTTCATAAAATTTAGACATAACATTGAAACGACTTGTTTATTCTGTATTAACTATCCAGAGACAAGCATTCACTTATTCTGGCATTGTCAATATGTAAAAAAAAAAACTCAGTGTCTTTATTGTTCATAACATTGATGTGAAGTGAAACGTATTGTGTAGGAGTTAAGCCAAATATAACTAATTCTCTGTAGCCACTGTCTGTTTATTTGTTAATATTGTAGCATTAGTCAAGAAAAAGACAGGGGAAACACTGCATTGTAACGAGAAAGGTTTTTTATTGAGCTGACAGCAAGTGGAGAACTGCCACTTTAGGCAGCTAAAACGATGATAGCAGGCAGGTCACTTCTAGCCATACAATTCTACTTTGTCGTCAACAGTAAACCCACACAAACACCACCCATCCCAGCACAGAATGACACATGCAACACACTTCAAGCTAAAAACAACTTATTTACACTAAATGTCTCTCCTACTGCGAATTTGGCGTCTCCCAAGAGCCTCCTCACACGGCTGGTCTGCATGGCCACGCCTCCTGTGCTCTATCAATAGCTACACTATTTTCTTGAGACAACCAAATACACAGCTTTTTTAAATGATGGTTTCTGGATAACTGACACAACAGCAGCTTCAGTTTAGATTTTTCGGCAGCTGCCCCTCGGCAGAGTCCAACTGAGCTGGAACTGTGGGTGCTAGCTTCATAAAGTCAACATTAAAACTAGCTTGTGTGGTGGAAATCGTTTGGATTCAGCAATGCATAAACATGAACTTAGTAAACACTTACGATGCAACTAGCCTACATGCAATTGGCTGAGTAGTTCTGAATAAAAAAGCAGGTATACTGTAACTCTACACCAGGCCAGCATGCACGGTCAACAAATAACTTTGGACACAACACTGAAAGAACGCAAAATGAATGGTTATACCTGAGAATTTAATTGTTTACATTAAACAAGTAAACATTTCCAATAACTTTGGCCTTCTTTTGATGCCATAGTCATAATAAACTGCTTATAGTCTGTTTAGCTTAGTTGCTGAAATGCTGCTAGTTTTTCAGAGCTGACATTAGCCAATCTTACCCAACATGTCATGCTACTACTCTGCTAGTCTAGAACTTCATGCTAAAATTCCTCAGAATCAGCATTTACAGGAGTTTTTGATCACACTGGCCCTTATTCATCAAAGTTGCATACAGTCAAATGTGATCATAAAAGGAACGCAGGCAAATTTCAATTTTGTCAGTTTTGTTATTTATCAATTTCATTTTTGATGTATCTGTACAATTAAACTTATGTCTGGTAGGAGCGTGTGTAAATTTGAGCTTCATAATTTAACAACCTGAAAAATCTGCTTGATTTGCAGTTAACTAACACAAACTGTGTTCAATATCATCTATAATACCAATCACAACAACAAAAATAGAAAATAACCATAATATTAATCATTTGTGCGCATGGCAATACAGTACAAAAGTGCATGTTTCATGTAAATAAGATGAGAATTAGTTATTGGTAAGATGGCACTTGATTTTACGTACTAAAGCTAATCCCTCATTTGTGCTCAAATCTGTGCTTGTTTCCTCATCTTACTAAAGTTTAGATGAATCAGACATAGTTAGTTCGTATGTCATTATAGGCAGTCAAATCTGTGCTCTTTTTACAAAATTATTATTAATATTTATCTGAAATCATATCAGCATGTCTGTGTTGTACTGCAGAAGACTGAATTATGGTGGTATTCATGGTAGTATCCATGGTGGTATCCATAGAAACAGACAAAAATGAACCAATCAAAATTGTTGAAACTCACGTGTGATGTTTTTCTTCTGCCTGACATCAGTGTACTCAGACATCACTAGTGCGAACTAAGCCAATCTAGCTGCAGGAAGGCGGAGCTAAACAAAAATATGATTCTGAAATCATTTTTAAAGAAAGTGTTTGTTAATGTGTTACAGGTTAGTTAATATATTAATTACTATGTTAATTAGTATTTGTTACTTAATGTGATTATTATTGTTGTTATTATTAGTGCAACAGTAATAATATTAACATTTTAACAAAATTAATAGCATTCAACAGTTGACAAGTTTGAATGATTAGTAGACATAACAGAGCAGATTAGGTGTGTAACTATACGTATGCAAACTCACCTCCAGTGAGACAGCTAGCATGTAATTCTAATACTAGGTAGTCAGTGAAACCCCAGTGAACAATTTTTGTATCTTTATGATGAAAATCCTAGTAAATAGTATTTCTGCAGTAATAAACTAGATGTGGCCTGAGGGAGGAAAAGGGAGGGGGGCATCTTACCAAAGTCCTTATACCCTTCAGGGCTTCTTCCTCCAGGTTTACCTATATATTAGCCATGTTATTTACAGGTGTCCAGTATTATCCACAAAGAGCTGCCACCGCTTTTCATTCCAACAAAGCAGGTGCACGCCTGATCAGGTTGAAGACTGAGACCAGTTAATTTAACAAGTAGAATCAGGTGTGCTCCAGCTTATTTGGAATGATAACCTGCAGCCACACCGGCCCATTAACACGTGCTGTGTTAATTCATGTGTTCAGATTTAATAGAAACTAGCATATTCCAGGTGCTGGTGCTTACACCTTTCTCTTTGGTGAGAAATTTCATCTATTTTAGGCCAAAAGGAACCAAAAAAAAGAAAAATAGCAGCTATCAGACTTCAGTTTTAAAGTATTTCAGTTTTTTGTTTTAATGGTTTTTACTCTATTTTACTAGTTTTTTAGCTACTTTTACACTACTTGTGTTCTAATTTCATTAAAACAACACGCCACTTGAGTGTGACTACACCTACCTGTGTGTGTGTGTGTGTGTGTGTGTGTGTGTGTGAAATATGTGCCAACAACAGTTGCATTATTTACTGTCAGCAGGCTTTTAAGTGAGTTTGCAGCGAGTCCTGATGAAGCGGCCAAACACAGAGTGGCCAGTTTAGATAACAGTGCTGTCTTCTCTCCTCCTCTCTTCTCTTCTGTATACTTCTCGTTTCCTCTTTTCTCTTCTCTCCTTCTCCTCTGTAATCTTTTCTTCTCTTCTTCCCTCTTCTCTTTCCTCTCTACTATCTTTTCTTTTCTTCTCTTCTTCACTCTTCTCTTCTATTCTGTCCCACTTTTTGGTTTGTCGTCTCCTCTCTGGATCCAGGGCGACCTGTTTTTTCTCCCCAAACTCCCTGGCCTCAAAACTCATGGGTCTGTGCTGTTTATATCAGTGAGTGTCGGGTCCATATGTGTGAGAGAGAGAGAGACAGAGAGTGTGCACACATGGGTGTGTATGATTGTGTAACAGTAGCTGGTGACGGAGAGGTTGCAGAGAAACAAAGCTTTGTTTTTAAGGGCACTCAAGGTCTGTATGAGGTTCAGTAATTTCTGTCTAATTAAATATTAATCACTAAAGCGTACAGCTTGTATTTTATTTACACCTTCTCAGTATCTTGCATAACACTCACCATTAGTTTGTACTTTCACACTGCTTACTGAGAAATCTTCTCACAAAGTGTAAACGTACATTTCTAGAATGATTTTAAACAATCATTTTTATGTCTGGTGCCCTGTGGAATGACTGTCGTCTGCTTAAGAGAAGAAGCTAGTGAGAAAATATTATTGTTTTTTATAAGCATAATCCTAAAACTGCACTATGTAAGTTCACATGGCACAAATCCGTTTTTTTGTCCTAATGTGACTCAGATCTGATGTTTTCAGGGCTGTGTGGACACACAAATCTGATCTTTTCAAATCCGACCTGAGTCACTTTCATATGTGGTCCTGGATCGGATACGTATTCGATTCGTGGCCATGTGACCTTAATGTGAACGCTCAGATCGGAATTCATGTGCTTTTTTCCACTGCGCGTGCGCCATCATTCAGCGTTACCATGGCGGCAGCGCCGAACAGAAGTTAAAGCCTGTAAACAGTGGAAAAGTTAATCAGAGTTAATTAACTTCACAGCGAAGCTCGTTCTGACCGTTAGTTTGTTTGCTGATGATGCACGTGACGCACGCGATTCATTCACGTGACCTTACTGAGTAGGATGTGCGCATGCGGGTCATTTCAGGTCGCCGGGTCGTTCACATTAATGACAGATTTGAATCACTTACCTAAACGAGTGTGAACCATCCTGTCAGAGAGATCGGGTTTAAGCGAAAAATCGGATCTGAGTAATGAGGCTTGTAATGTGAGCGTAGCTTTTGTAACTGAGGTTGTTCTTCGGACCCCTTCAAGACGTGTTGTCCGAGGATGTGAGTGAATGATCTACTATTGTCATCATATCTTCATCAGTATATTGTTGATTTAGCATTTTGTCGCTGTCCAAACAAGTTATTTTTAATTTTTTTTACATCATTTGAGCACAGCAGATATGTTTTATGTCGTGTGAAAGTTATTTGAAAATGTCTTGTTTTTGCCTTCCAGTTTGCAGAAACTTGTTTTTCTGGACAGTGATGATTTGAGACTCTCACAAAACTCAACCCAACACCTCTGACTGTGAATTACTATTTCAGGCTTTACAGAGCAACTCGCGGCAGCACGTAGACACCATATTTTAGTGTTTTTTTCCCCTCTTGACTCAGTAATGCTACTTCTTTCAGTTTTAACAAAACAAATAGTGCAGCTTTATATACAAATGCGAAAAGGATCCGAAATTTGCATAAATCAAGTCCTAATGTTTTACCAAAAGATACTTTTAGGTGTCTAAAGAAATTAGTTTAGACAATTATGTTCAAATCATCAGTTTTTATGTTACTGATTGAAAAAACTGCAAGAGTTTTTAAGTAACCAGAGATGTGATGAACCTGCCTGGAAAAGACAAAACTACAAAAGGACGCCGCCTCCATGCTAACTAGCTATTTGGAAGGTTTGCCACGTGTACTGTCATTCAAACCACAAAGATAAGCTCCTGCCTTGTGCCGAATGTAATTGTCACTTTGACTGAAACTAGGTTCTTTTGCTGGGGAAATTTCTAAAGGATCTGGAGATGTTCTGCATAAAAGCATAGCCTCAAATCCCTTGATCTCATTGACTGGTTCAGAGTTTTTGTTTTTTTGACTCTAATCAACTTTAAGATTAAAAAATTTTAAGATATGGGTGACATATCACCACCACCATGTCAGTGTTACTGCAGTGCTGAGAATGATCCACCACCCAAATAGTACCTACTGTGTGAGGGTCCATGGGGGTCCTGACCACTGAAGAACAGGGTAAAAGGGAGCTAACAAAGTATGCAGAGAAACAGATGGACTACAGTCTGTAATTGTAGAACTACAAAGTGCACCTATAGAGTAAGTGGAGCTGATAAAATGGATAATGAGCGTAGAAACAAGGAGGTGGTCATAATGTTATGCCTGATTGGTGTATATATACTTGTATCTCCATTTTTGTTGTTTTTCAGTTTTTGACATAATTTGAAAATGTATGTTGCCCTTCACATTGTGTATTTTCATAACAACTGGTTCAAAAATTATGCTGCAATGACCTCATGTGCTGTTCTATACATTGATTTTTAATTAGACTTTCATAGATATTTATTTTTGCATTAGGAGGAGGAATGAACCTAAAAACAGATTCAAGAGGCTCCAGACCTCACCATATGCTGGTTTCTGTAGTGCCTGTTTAAAATAAAACCAGCTTAATGTTTATATACTATAAAGTTTAGGAGCTGCATTCTATCTGTGTGGTAACATTATTATACAGCAGGTCTCAGCAGCTCTCCAGAACTACGAAAGGACGCCACCTCCATTCTAACAAGCTATTTGGAAAGCCTGCCAGAAGAAAGCATGTTTTCTCTCCTTGGTAGCACAGAGATAAGCTCCTGGATTGAGCTGAATGGAACTGGGACTTTGAAACTAGGTTTTTTGAGACAAAGAAGGGTTTGGCCTGAAATTAGGGATGATCATGCTGAAGAGAAAATGTTCACTTCTGAGAAGTCTACTGGTGAGCTTAACATCACTGAAAACATGTTTAGTGACCTGAAGAAATTTCAGATGTATTTGTAAATGTTTGGACTAAACCAAACTTTTTGTTTACCTCATGTGTTTGTCTATGTGTTGGGTTTTAATTAGGCTCTCATAACCATTTATGGATTTTTGGGTTAGAAGAAGATATGGTTGGCTCCAGACTTACAGACTACACCATATGCTGGTGTCTGTAATGCCAGTTTTAAGTAATATTGGCTTTAATGAAGATATTGAAGCTATCATCTAAAAAATAAAGTCTTTGGTTAAGGAAGTTTCCTACTGAAGAGTGAAAGAAAGTGTGCTGGATTCTGCTAAAAGAGATGGAAATCCCAGGAGCTGCTCTATTTCCCTCTCATTTCCAAGGACATCACCAGTGATAAAATAATAAAAGCCTTCAGAAGCCCTTTGAAGGAGTTCTCCTCAGGTTTCCAAACACAACACTACATCTCTCACTGGAACCGAAACGCGGCTGAATGGCCTCCCATTATACGTTCATGTCATTGTAGCGGTTATGTAATTCGTGACACATGCTTTTTCTGTACTACAGAGCTATTTAAAACACGGCCGCGCCTTAAAACAGAACAGCTCCTTGAGCCAGGAAATGTCTTCTTGAATAATTGAAGACAGAGCTCGTTAATGTATAATAAACAGGGTTTTTCACTCAATCATTGTGTTAATCTGTTGAGGCAAGAACCATGTCTGGCTGGAAACTGTCCTGCAGTGCCCTTTGCAAGGATCTGTTAAGTTTACAGTATTTCTACTTTTTGTATTTATATATTAAGAACATTATATGAATTGTGTGTAGTGTTTCACATATACATATACAGGCATATGCAAAACTCGAAGAGATGTTTTAGAGATGGTTAAAGTGAAAATAAGTTAACAGAGAACACACATAAATATGACATTTTCAACAAATTTTAGTGCACAATTTCAGTTTCTTTTTAATTTACAATATCGGGAGAAAAATAGCATAAAATGTGCAAGAACTTTGGCACACGGCACAGATTTTATCATTTATGTAAAAATAAACAGTAATTGTGCATTAAAATGTGCAGAAGTGTGTTCTCAGAAGAGGATGTCTTAACTTACTTTCACTGACAAAATCAACAGAACGTTCAATTTTACCAGGGGAGTCCAAACCTTTGCATATGACTACAGTATTTTAGAGATGGTGAAAAAAGGTACTAAACTGTCACTGGGGTGGTACCTCTCTTGTCATTGTGGGTACGTCTCAAGAGTACGTCTTCTGTTCCTTTAATTAAGGAACATAATTGTACCGGAATCCATTGAAATTATATTTGTATAAGTTGTAATGACTTCATTCAACCAGTCTCATCTCCAGCCTTTTTTATTGTTGTTTTACAACATTAGGTTATGAAAAGGAACAAATATGCACCTTTCCTCTGGGGGAAAAAAAAAAATTATTTAAGGTACACAGTTGGACCTTAAAACCATTGTTTTACCTTTGAGGGTACATTTACATTGCTTGTACCTTGATGAATGAAAATGTACCTGCACAAAACCTTCATTTCTAACAGTGCAAAGACACCAAGCTCCAGTCCTTGAGGACTGAAATTTCTGTAATTTACTGCTCTGGAGCTCATTCACACATACACACACATACACACACACACACACACACACACACACACATTATATATATATATATATATATATATATATATATATATATATATATATATATATATATATTGTTGCTGTCAGAACAAAATCTCTTATCTCCATTTTTGTCATATTTCAAAATGTCGCTTTTCATTTACACGTATAAATTTCATGTTGAATGGACTAAAAGAAATTTCTTGAAAAGAAGTCTGGTTCCATTGACACTAAAAATAAATTAGGTTTTTTCCTTTTCCTGCATAGTTCTCATTTTGGAGATACAAGCTTTTGTTCTGACAACAGTCCTGGTGAAAATGCTTCTAATTTGCATGCCTTTCTAATTTAATACAAAGTTTGTTAGATTATCAACATAACAATTTGAGTGAAAAGTAAAGTATTTGAATGTTTACATGAATTTCAGAATTGATATTTGGTTTGTCCCCCTTTGCTTTAATGACAGCATGCACTCAAGCAAATCAGCCTCTGATCAGTAGATCTAATCCACCTTAGAGAGTTCTGAACACAAGCTCCAATGAAAGGAATAAAACAAAAAAAAATCTGACCTTTTTTACAAAGGCCTTAACATGATCACTGTCAAAAATTTGCTTTGGTTTTAATAGTGTTTCACTATTCTCTCACTTTTGGACTCCACTGTACATGTACACACGCATAAACACAAAAATACATTAAGGTGTTAATATATGACCTCACAATGAGCCTCATCATTTGGGAAATATTCAATCTAGGGTTAGGCATAGGGCATCATGAAATCTCCCATTTCATCATGATTCAATTTGACTATTTTGCTACAGTTCACAATTATTTCCAGATGCAAAGCACTTTTTGAACCTGGCCTGTAACTCGCACACTCACTTTCTCACTAACTGACTCACTCACTAGTCTTGCGGGGTCAGACTCCTGGGCCCTGTTTCAATAATGCTTTTAACATGCTCTCACCAACATCGACTCACCGTTTGGATGTGCGTCACACCTATGTTACATAAGTGGGCAGTCGTGGCAAAAGAGGAGGAGGGGACGGTGAGGAGTGGACTGTTCAACTGGAATGCATTTACCCTCAGCTAGGTTATCCTCAGCGTTCTAATCAGCTAGCTAGAAGATTAAAAATAACATACATTAGCATTTATGAATAATTGCTTTGTCTGGCTACAAACTTTGGTGTAGAGTTGTGGTGTATTGCCTTTCTTTTTGTTACCATCTGTGTAGCCTTTAGCATGCTAACTAGCGAGGTAGCAGACGAAAAAGATGAAGTTGTATCAGCATTCAGGTATAATAGATGAAGTAGATCTGCAACCTAAAGCTCAGCAAATCCAATGTTGTTGGTTTGAAATGTTAGGCATTTTAAAGTAGTTTATTGCTAAGGCTTAAAAGCAGCTTTGTCCGCCATTTTTTTGGGTTTAAAAATGGAAATGCATCAGGTCGCAATGATTTCTGGGCAAGTTCTTCTGCTGAAGTCAACACACTTTACTCAAAACAAGAAGTAATGGAACAGCCCTTAAGATGGCATTGGGAATTCCCACAATAGGAAATGGCAAAACCAAGTGGATGAGGACTTGTTAAAACAGGTATTGAAACAGGCAGGTGATCTCATTACAAGAACATCTAGGGACAACCTGGGATAAATGTAGGTGGAAATGTAGACTTATTAGGGTGGTTTTAGGGAGTATAAGGTTTGTAAAGGAATACAATGCTTTGTGAAGGCAGAGCTCAAAGTAGGTGCCCTCATCCACATTGTCTAATGGACAACAAGCCTGTCATTAGCCAGTGGATGTAACATAAGTCACTATGGCTGAGAAGTCCCCCCAAAAAACGGCAAATAAGCATGCAGTTATGTGTTGCATGTGCAGAGACACATTACATGCAGTAGAAGTACACGATAAAAGAATACATAAAAGTACACAGAACAAAATAAAACAACACAAGATAGAAGATTTGGGTGGGGGAGTTTAACAGGGGGCATACCCTTGTTTGGTGTGGATTTCATGACAATCTGGCACCAAAAATTCAAGTTAGGAGATGGTCCCACAAGATTACTCTCTCACTCCTATTTAGCAGGCTGAAGATTATCCACAAGGGGACACTATTAGCACATGATGCTTCACATCAATGACATAGTGTGTCCTTAATAAAAATACGTTGAGTTCAAAAACTGTTGACACTGTTGTAATGTATGAAAAATACCTGTTCATGATTTCTGTGATGCGATATACCCCAAAAACCAAGAATAGAAGACCACACATTGAATTTCTGAAGTAAAACATAAAATTTAATAGGAAATGTGCTTCTTTAGGATTACTGGAACACGAAAGAGTAAACATAAATTAAAGAATGGATAAACGTTGAGAATAAACATGTTAACACATTTGCACAAACACACAACCTCACACACAAAGGCTTAACTAAGACAAAAGCTTAACGAAAGTCAGCAAGCTAAAACTCGAGAGAGAGAGAGAGAGAGAGAGAGAGAGAGAGAGAGGTTGGGGTGAGAGCACCTGCAGGTGTTTTTCATCCCTAACACAGACTTGTTGAAAGCAGTTAGACCTTTATGCACATTCTATATCAATCATACAGATTGCATATATTGCTGATTCATCATTACAAATCACAACTACTATAATGCAGACTTGAATTTCAGAAACTGAACACAGTGTAATTGGTTAGATTCAGTTTACAAAGACAGTGTCCCTCATGCTCATCTTAATGATGTCATGCTTATCCTAATGAGAGTCACTCTCAGACAGGCCCAAGGCCTTGAAGGTTAAAATGCTCACTTTTCACCCAGTTATATAAAGACAGAAAAACCCAGCTCCAACTCTTGTACTACATGCCGCTGCCATGTCTGGTAGGACAGACTAGAGATGGGCATAAACAAGTCCTTATCTCATGTCACAGCGTTCTTCTCAAGGACCAGGTCACAGGCTTCGCAGAGAAACAGAGGCCAGAGAACTGTTATTCCTGTAGGAAATATATTCTTAAGCAAAATATTCTGTATTAAAAAGATTCAAAATGGATTATGGGAGATAATCTACATCTCTTCAACTCAGAAGTGGAATTTAGACATTTGAAAAAAGCCTGAGAAATTGATTTTGGCCAAAATATAAGATACATACCATTCAATGTAGTTGCATCACTAGCTTCAAATCAATGCATCGTAATGCACGCATACCTTTTTACAGCTCTAGCACGCATGGTGTGTCATCATATGCCGCGTATGATACCATCTTATAGATCACATTGTACGCTTTTATGTCTCATAGATATCTATCAAAGACTGATTGTTCACAGTATATCAAAGACAATGTCAGCATCTTGTACATGATATCAGTACTGATACTGTATATGATATATATGATGGGGGGTGGTTGACCACTGTAAATCACAAATCTCCATAAAGACAATATACATTCATACATACATATCTCTTACAATGTACATTCTTGCCAAAGCATCCATTTAGACAGTAATACAACATTTGAGAATATATGTTTGCTCAGAATACTGAAAAGAAGAATACCACAAAGCTTAAGAGGTGAGTTTCATTTGTATAATAATGAATGAGTAGATGTGGTGATCATGATTGGGGAGTTCAGCCAGTTTAATATATAGATGTCGCTTAGGAAACAAAAAATCAAATTCAGATTCAATTAGATATTTGTGAGTGAGCTTCATTCATGATTTGAGTTAATCTGGCAGGCTTGAAACCTCGGCTCCACTGCAGTTTAACATCAAAATAAGCCAGTCTCAAAAACACTGACATCAGCTTCTACAGATGATTATAAATTGATCATTGCCCCCTAGTGTCAGAGACTTGCAACAGCATAAGAAAAAAGGGATATTACCATGGAAACCACTGTGGGAGACCACAAGGGTTTTTCAAGGTCACGTTGTAACAAGTCCTGATTGTAGCTTGGGTCATGCAATGGAGACAGCTCTGCTTTTACTCAGTCTTTGAAAGTCTTTACACTTAGTGAATTGACCACTCAGTAAACAGTCTAACTCACATTTAGCTCAATATCACATTTTAGTTGCATTACTGGATGAGGCAATAGAACGTCTCACTGGGTCTTTTTTCCCTCATGAAAAAAGCACCAGTTTTTCTTTTGTTACACAGCTGCGATTCTTTTCATTTCTGCTCCAGGTCAACTTGGACATTAGTAGGGCAGAAAGTTGATTCACTTAGAGCCAGTTAAACCGTAAGACACAAGTTGGGTGAATGTTTCTTCACAGATGTATTGCTCAAAACTCGGAAGAAAACGAGGTAATACTGATTTGCATCATGGATCTGAGTGTGGACTAGAATAGGATTTTAAATCCCCAGTGTTTTGCAGACTGAGTCATTGCAGCATCAGTGATTCTGCATGAGGAGTTGCTCAGTATGCAGAATCAGGATTGTTGTCTGATGGATATTTAGGGTAGTAATCCACAACAAGAAGGATTAAGGCCCAATCCCATTTCTTATTTTTACCCCTACCCATTGTTTTGGAGTGTTACCTTGCCCCTTGGAACTGAGTTACAAGGGGTAGTGGTTGAAATTTTCCCCTATGAAATGGGACAATGCTCAAATGAAAAAGAACATTACTTCATTAACAGCTGCTAGCGGTGCTCTGTAGGCGACCCTGCAAGTCTGCAGTGATAGCAGAGGAGGGTAAAGTTCAGCGTCCTCGCTACTGGGCTTTAGTTACATTTAGGGCAACATATGCCTTCAAAGAGGGGGGATGTAATAATAATTTATTATTGCCCACCCCGTAATTCTTTGGTGACATGCAGCTGAGGTCAGCTATTCACCAGCTTCTTGTCAGAATTTTCCCGTTCCACCTTAAATGGAGCAGCAGTTACATTCTGGTGCTTCAGTTGTCGGTACTGATGGACTATTTAAGGTGGAACAGGAAATTTAGCTAGCTAGCTACCGAGACATTAGCATACTATTATGTATGCAAGGGGTGAAATGGGATTGGGCCAAAGTGTCCACTGTCAAGTGACTGGTGAGAGGACGGTTTCAATGGTTGTGAGTGGGTATTAGTCATCAGTGATGGACAGTAACGAAGAATATGTACTGACTGCCCAGCGATGGCTTACTGCAACTAGGCCCAGCCACCTCTGACAAACAGGGCGGTGAAGATGATCCTAAAAAGAATCAGTTCCTCGATTCCAGGCAACCAGGAATTAAGGATCGGCTCCAAAGTGTTGGACTCAGGTTTGCCCTCACCCACGTGCTCATGGAAAGGGAGATATTCTGTTATCAGTGTAAAAAAATGCAGCTTTACACAGCTCACGCATCAACAGTGGAGCTGTATTTTCAATCAAATGTAAAATTTGATTGAAAATACAAAATTTGAAAAAGGAAAAATTGGATTAGTATCCAACAATATTGCCAATGCCAGGAGAATTGGGTACTGTTTAGCCATTCATCGTTAATTAATAATAATAATAATAATAATAATAATTTTATTTATATAGCACTTTTCATGCCGGTGGCAGCTCAAAGTGCTTTACAGACAGGTGATAAAACATAGTTATAGAAAAGATCATTAGTTCTTAATTAGAATCAGAAGAAAATGAAGATTAATTACAAGATAAACACCACAAGACATTCAGCTTTAGTTAAATGCTAATTTAAAGAGATACGTTTTTAGGTGCTTCTTAAAAGTGAGCACTGAGCTTGACTGTTTAATGAAAGGTGAAATTGAGTTCCACAGTTAATAGCATAATAACTGAAAGAGGCCTCTCCATGTTTTCTGTATTTTACAGAGGGTATCTGTAGAAGGCCACTATCTGCAGATCTTAGATTGCGTGCCGGAACATAAACAGACAGACACTCTGTGATGTAAGCAGGTGCCAGGTTGTTTTGAGCTTTAAAGACTAGTAGCAGAACCTTGAAATCTATCCTCAATGATACAGGCAGCTAGTGCAGTTTTTTAAAAACGGGAGTGATGTGACCTCTCTTTTTAGTTTTTGTTAGGATGCGTGCTGCTGCATTTTGTACAAGTTGTAAGGGATGTGTAGTTTTCTTAGGAAGTCCAGCAAGAAGAGCATTACAGTAGTCAAGTCTGCTTGTAACAAATGCATGAACAAGTTTCTCTGCGTCGCTCTGAGATAGAAAAGGCTGAACTTTAGCGATATTTCTTAAATGATAAAAAGCTACTTTAGTGACCGTGTTTACATGTGGGGTAAAACAGAGCTCAGAGTCTAAGATCACACCCAGGTTTGGTACTTCAGGTTTGGTAGATGAGGCTAAAGAAGTTTCTCAAAAATCATTTTTCTCTGAGTTTCTGTACCAACAATCAGTAATTCAGTTTTTTCATGATTTAATTAGCAAGCAATACACACACACACACACATCTTCTAAGCCGCTTATCCTTCAGGGTCATGGGGGGATCTGGAGTAGCAAGCAGTAGTTCTCCAAATTTCCAAGCTAAGATGAATTGTAATTCATACAGTCTCTGTATTTTTGTCTTTCTCTATGTCTTGACATTTGGAATCAACATTGTTGTGAAGAATCAACTCTGGGAATCGACTCCATCAATTCCTGTCATTGTCTGAAATCGAACAGCCCTACTGACAAACTTTCAGATTTTTACCATATGCCATAACATCGTGTGAGGTATTTTGACCCTTGAATACCCAGTATCCCAGGACCCTACAGGGGGGAAGTGAAATTTGATTCATTTCCTTAACTGACAGTAATGAAAAACAAGTATTTTAATTCACTTCAGAACCATTAGCCTACTGTGTTTTGCACAGAGAGGAATTAGACCTCCACATTTAACCGTGCAGTGAAACACCCACATACATGCACACTAGTGAACACACACACTAGGGGGCAGTGAGCACACTTGCCCGGAGCGGTGGGCATCCCTATCCACGGCGCCCGGGGAGCAATTGGGGGTTAGGTGCCTTGCTCAAGGGCACTTCAGTCACATACTGTCAGCTGAGGGGATCGAACAGGCAACCTTCCAGTCACAAGGCTGGTTCCCTAACCTCCAGCCCACGACTTGAGTTTTCTTTCTCACTGTTTACACCTTTTCTCCAAGCATCTGTACTTTATTAAAGCATTTTTCCATGTATGCTTTCACTCCACTGCATTTCATAGAATACTTTTCGCTGCACTACACTTTGAGTCATTACTTCTTACTGTGAAGTTAGAGAGAGCAGGATTCCAAAATATCTGAAAGAATATGGTGCACTTTCAAACTGAGTCAAACTGAATCAAGTCAAGTCACCTTTCGCTAAACCCCGCCTCTAAATATAGACTGTCCAGTCGTAGCTAAGCAACTGCAGCTAGGCCTAGGCACCTCAATATGCCATAACGCTGTGCGGGGTATTTCTAAATCGGATACTCAGTGTCCCAAGAGGCTAGATGAGGGTGAGAAATTTGATTCACTTCCTGAACTGAAAACACAAGTGTGGATCAGTGTGGAGGACCACGTTACACAATAAACCCACCAATGCTCACATGAAACAGGCTGCAAGGTTCGTGGCTAAGAAAGTTGGAGATGGACTGGAATATATCTCTGAGTTGTTGGTCCTGTATTGGAATGCAAGGGCACTGAGGTCCACCAGCTAAGGGTTCTTAGTAGCCCTAGGATTAAGCGGAAACGAAAGGGCGAAGGTGCTTTTGCGGTTTGTGCTCCTAAGCACAAGGCCTTAAGGCACATCTGTAGGTTTTAGCCTCCTTAGATGGACACATCTAGTTTTCTGTTTTTGTGGGTGATGTGTTAATTTGTATATGTTTTACTATATTTTTATTTATTTTATTCTTATTGTTGTGAAGCAACCTGTCCAGGGTGTTTCCTGCCTTACGCCCAATGAGCAATAGGATAGGCTCCAGCTCCCCCTGTGACCCAGAAGGATAAGCAGCTTAGAAAATGTATGTGTGTGTGTGTGTGTGTGTGTGTTGTGAAACACTTTGTAGAATATCCTGGAAAATTGCTATATATGTTTACTTACCTACTAAGCTAGCTAACATAGCTAAGTAAAAGAAGCCGTGCTAAGTCATTCTGAAATATTGAAAATGTAACAGTTTTAAAAAACACCAAAACTTTATGCTACAAGCTATTTCAAACTCTTATTTCTCAAAGGAACTTGTTGCAAAACGATATAACACAAGTGCAATAGCTAGAATATCTTACAGTACTGTCACTCTTCACACTCAAGTAAATTTAAAAGTCAGTACTCTTGTATTTTAACTTAAGTAGAAATATAAATAGAGGAGTTCAACATTTACCAGTATTAAACTATCTGCACTCAAGAACAGGAGTTGTGTGCACTGTCTACCACTGCAAGGCACTAACAGCAAATATGCAGCTCTATCATTCATATGAGTGCTCTGGCATATTCAACCACTGAATGCCCTGATACTGTAAAGCACTGGTCTCCAGCCCTGGTCCTGGAGAACTGCCTTCCTGCAGAGTTTAGTTCCAGCCTGTATACAGTAAGCTGCCCCGCCCCCTGAATTCATCTGATCCAGCCAGTCAGGGACTTGGGAAGAGGTTTATTAGCTGGAGCAGGTGTGGCAAATTGTGGTTGGACCTAAGACATGTATATCATACAGAACCATCATCAATAGCCATTCGTCAAAAACAAAAGCCATGTTATTTAACTCTACACATTTTGAAGCGGCCCTGCTGAAAAAACCTATAGAATCCATTACACGTTTCTGTTTGTTCCTGATAGTTTTCTAAGTGTTTTGGCTTTTTTAATGGGTTGATATCAAACTCTAAGGAACCTAATCCCAAGCTAATCCTTAGCTTGAGCAGTGACAAGTTGAGGCTGGAACTAGACTCCACAGGAAGGTAGAGTTCCAGAATCAGGTTAGTGACCACTATCTTCCCATGTCCTATAAGTGAAATGACAACACCCATCATTATGAGGCCATTTTTAATACAGAAAGGCTATCTAATATGCCGATAGAGCTGATCTCTGAGTGAAGATGTCCTTTTATTTGACCATCAATCTCTATGTGACTGCTTTAGTAAATCTATGGTCTTTCCCTGTTACTTCTTCTGGCAAATGCATCTTACCAGTGTTATTAAAAGGTTGAATCTACATATCATCTATTTTGCATTGTAGTGCACTTTGGGGACACAGTGATGGACAATAACACACTTAAACTCATTCTAGCATGTAGGACTAAACCATTTGGTCATTCCACTGATGAGCTTTATCTAAACCCCCAAAACATCTTGGATGACGCAAACCAGTCAAATACATTCTTAAAAATAAAAGTGTGATAGGGTTTGCCACAACACACCTGATCCAGCTCATCAGGTAGTTATTAAGCTCTTCCTGAGCTGGATCAGGTGTGTTAGGACAGTGAATACCTGAAACTGTGCCAGTCAGTGCGCCCCCTTGAGTTATCTTTCAATGGATGATTCTTTGGAGAACCATTTTTCATATTTTTTAAATCGGTATAAGACTTTTATATTATGTGAAGTTTCTTGAAATCTTTGAAAGGTTCTTCACAGTCACAAATCTCTTTTTTAAACATAGTTCTATTACAGCTTTTTTCATAAATTTTCATTACTATTTTTTTTTTTTATTTAGTTTTTTATTTTGGGTTTTGGTATCAGTTTAGTTCCAGTTAGTTTTAAGGGTGCATTGATAGTTTTAGTTTTGTTTTTATTTTATGAAAAGTAATCATTTTAGCTTAGTGTTTATTTACTTTTAGTTTTTAGTATTATGATGAACGCTGTGATATTAGGTATTTGATAAGGGTAGAATAACATTCACACAGCAGTAGACTGAACTCAGCTCGGCTCTCATTCATTATTACAATAATCCTAGTTTTAATACATAAGCCAGGTGCTGCTGCATGCCAATTTGCCGCTGTAGGCGAAACAAAATTGCAAATTTAGCAGATTTGCTGCATTACACCCAAAAGCAACATCACACAAAAGGCAATGTCTCGTCTATATGGATCAATTAAACATGGTGGTTCTAGTGTACTTACACTTTGTGACATGCTTTGCCACACAAGACCTGTTAAATGGGCTAGTTATTCAAGCTGGATTAGTCTTACCTGGGGATGTACTGACATTTGAGTGACTTTATTCAGAAGTAGGCTGTCCATTTACAAAACACTGTAGTAGATCATGCCTGTCAAAGAGCATCTGATTTTTAACCTATAGCTTCTTTCATGTTAGTTTAATCTCATTATATGTTTTAGCCACATATGACACTAAATCCAGTGAGTTAACACAAAAAGACTTCAATAGCTGGCCAGACTCACTTATTAGCAAACTTAGCCACATACCAGGTGTGTCCCGTGTGACTTTTTAGGTTTAAGTGGTAATATGTGGTTTCACACTGCTGTTGGTCGTTAGAGGGATTTTTGCAGATGCGTTGGCTCTTTTCTAATGGCTTTGGACATAACTACTTCAAGCATCTTGTGATCATTCTGTACATTGATAGGTACACATTATACATGGATGAAACTATGGAAGCACAAGCAGGAAACCTTTTATCTGTCCAGGATCTCTGGGTTTCTAGGGTTATTCTTTTATGCATATATTTGTACTGGGCACTCGTTCAGCACTGAGAATGTAGAAAATTACTTTGCTCCTCTACTGCTGGTTGTTGCTGTAGCTGCCCCTGCCAAACCATGTCTTTCTGAGGAGCTTCCAGAGTGGTATAATGAGTGTGGCCGTGTTAGGGACAGAACATTGAGCCCAGAATAGCACATCATGCCCAATAGATTCTGGAGTGCAAGTTATAGTGGAAGCATTTTTGTGCTTCCTAACCTTTTAGGTTTGACTCTGGCCCCATTGATGGTACACTTCACAAGTTACACTTCAAGATAGAATATTTAATGTTTTAACTGCTGATCAACACAGTTAGGAACCTGATCCCATCCTTCACTCAGGACAATATGTTATGTTCTGTTTCTGCCCCGTCATGTTAAACTGGGTTTAGTGCAGTGCGGTATGTGAAATGTTAAAGTAATATCATTTGTTTTTGATTGTGTTTTTAAAATGTGCCAGCACTGCATCTTTTTTGCTTGTTCTGGCATATCAGATATTAAAAATAACTATCATTATATATCATGTTTTGAGAAAATTTCTTGAAGTATCATGATATTATGCTTTTGCCATATCACCCAGCTCTACTATGCAATGCTGGTTGGGGGTTGTGTCAAATATTACTTTGCAAACAGTCAATTACAGTCAACAAGATGATTTTAATTTAGAACATGGATCCTATAATACATGTAGTGGGCCAGATAAGAATTGCTCCTTCTGTGGAAGACTGCTCCTTTTGTGTGACTAAAAGGCTACTAAGGAGGAGTCTTCATAGGACAGTCATACCGAGGACCTGCCCTACCTTGGCTGCAGCCTAGGCTTTGGAACGCAGGTATTGATCACTGATTACCCATTCTGGCAATGGTGAAGTGGGTGTGTCAGAGATGGGAAAACACCAAAATGCGCAGGGTAAGGTTACTTCAGGACCAGGACTGAGAACTACTGCATTTAAAACGGTAGTGAAGCTTAAAGAAGAAGAGCAGTTAAAATATCTGGAAATTCTGGAGCAATTCAAAAATGAAGGAGCTGTTGGCTGTTCAGGCCGAGGATGTGACATCCTTATCAGTGACAGCATTATCAGTGAAAATGAATGATTATTCAAGGACAGATTTAAGGTGGAGAAAGTCAGTAGGATGCCCTGTACTCTTATTTTTTGTTGTATAATACTGGGTTCGTCTGGAATTGATGAACGAGATGGTTTGCATCCAATCAACATCCGGTTTATTTCACCGCTGAAGTCGACTGCAAAAGTTGGGAAAATTGAACTCCTCATCCAAAGTTCACTTTTTGCCACTGCCGGCACAGATCCACTGAAAACAATGAATATCCAGTTTACCGTTGCCCATCTACCACCAATATTACTGGTAAAATGTGATCCTGATAAAATAGTATTTGAGGGCTGTACGTTCCCAATAAATGGATGACATCAATGTCACAGGTTTGAGTGCGAACACATTTAGTCCTCATTTTTGACCCTAACCTTTAACTGGCCAGGACCCACCGGTGGGCCTAAAGTTTTATTATACACATCTTAACAACAGCTCAGCTAGTCCGCACTGGTGTCCCTGTAGTTACTGAATAATTAGCCATATTATGTAATAAGCCTGGGTTTTTAAAGGGTTAACTCTTAATGTCAGGTGCATGAGTTTCCTTCCCATATTTCCTGGAATTTTCACATTGTAAATCTTCCTGGTTGTGTATTGTGTAATACTTAATGTTTTTGTCTGGATCCCTAGAGGTTGAACACACCCCTGAGAATCACTTTTCTTTTCAGTGCCTTCTAAACCACTCGCCTATGTTGCTGGCTGAGAAAGCTTTGTTTACCCATCTCTATTGTATATTGCCTACAGCTTTTTTCAGTCTGTTAGACTGTAAATGTAGAAGATATGCATGAGTAACAAAGGGGACATATTTCTCAATAAGTTCCTCTGTAGACCTCAAAGCAAAATATGATCTTTCGTGCCAAATTCACTAAATTAGCTGAATCCAGTCTACCTAGAAAATAATGTGTTTGAATCTGTAACAAAGCTTTGCTGGTTTTGATGAGTCTGTACATGTAGGGTGACCACACCCTTTGGTATATCATGGGCGACACCCATGTCAGGCAAGTCTGTATGTCATCCAACATCTCTTTTGCTTTTCTGTGTCATCAGGGAAGCTTTTTGCTTTTTGTGCATTTGCCAACTTTAACAAAAGTCAAATCTCAAACATATAACCTGATGTGATGTTGAAGAAAAAGCAGGTGAAGCATTACTGCATTATTGTGCAAAAGTCTTAGGTACCTAAGCGAATTGTTTAAAACCACTTATCCAGACAGTATGTGTGTTTTTGCTTGTAAAAAAACATTAATGTACAGTTAAAGAACAACTGGTATCTTGCAATCTAGTTAGAGGAACAAAGGTTTGGTTCTGGGTTTCTCCTGGATGCTTCAAGCCATCACATAGGTTTGTTCCGCCACCAGCACACCTGATTTAATTTCATGAAGTGTTGATGACCCAAACCAGGAACTGGATGAAAACTACAGTGGGTACCAGACTGCTACATGGAGAGGTTTGTGGTTAAACAAATGATCACTATTTTGCAAGTTTGGACTATGCCTTTAACCTATGGCGGCAATATGAGGGGAGACTGACTGAGGGAGGGGTAGAACTCTGAGAAATGTGAAAACTTCGTCACAGGAAAGGTAGGGATGAGAATGTAATGAGCTTGAAGTTGGAAGGAGGAGGGGTTTCAGGCATGGTCCTCCTTCCAAATTTCAGTTATTCCATAACTCCATTTGTTGTGCTAAAGAGGAATTTTTCAAAATGTTAAAAAATTTTTGTTCAGATCTGATCTTTCTAATTTGATGGTTTACACTGGTGTAGTGACTTAAATCTGTTAGTGATGTGATTGAACCTGTGTTGAGATGACCTGCATGAGCACATCCTAATCTGTAACATCACCCGAATTAACCTGTGCAAACAACAAAATAACCAGCAGAAGAAGGCTTCATCACAAAGATAATGAACTCTGATCACCTTCAGGCCTCCGGCTTTTGCCTTCAAACGCAGGCCACTGGAAGTGAGCTGCTCAGGCATAAGAGGACCATTTGGGAGAAGATCTCTATTCACTTCCATACTTTTCAGATTTCAGTGCAATAATGAAGGTACATGTGAGTCATTTTAAATCATCTCATGGCCCTGTCCTCTTTTACAGAGACTGGACAGTCTGTCATTTGATCCACAGGCCTGTCAATCACTTTATAGCTTCAAAACAAACGTTCCTCTGTGACAGTACAGAAAATGATGTGACAAAAGCTGCGACTTCAGTGATATAAAGCATGGAGCACTTTCAGTGTGCAGTAATAATAACAATAATAATAATAATAATACTTACACTTATTTACATTGTTTACAATTATTATTGCCATTGTGAAATAAACAAATAAATAATTTAATAATAATAATTCAACATCTTGAATCTTTATTATTATTACAATTATTTTTATAATTATTATTTAGTAACTTACACCAATCAGGCATAACATTATGACCACCTCCTTGTTTCTACGCTCATTGTCCATTTTATCAGCTCCACTTACTCTATAGGTGCACTTTGTAGTTCTGCAATTACAGACTGTAGTCCATCTGTTTCTCTGCATACTTTGTTAGCCCCCTTTTACCCTGTTCTTTAGTGGTCAGGACCCCCATGGACCCTCACAGAGCAGGTACTGTTTGGGTGGTGGATCATTCTCAGCACTGCAGTAACACTGATGTGGTGGTGGTGTGTTATTGTGTGTTGTGCTGGTCTGAGTAGATCAGACACAGCAGTGCTGCTGGAGTTTTTAAACACCTCAGTGTCACTGCTAGACTGAGAATAGTCCACCAACCAAAAATATCCAGCCAACAGTGTCCTGTGGGCAGCATCCTGTCACCACTGGTGAAGGACTAGACGATGACCAACACAAACTGTGCAGCAGCAGATGAGCTATCGTCTCTGACTGTACATCTACAAGGTGGACTGACAAGGTAGGAGTGTCTATTAGAGTGGACAGTGAGTGGACACAGTGTTTAAAAACTCCAGCAGCACTGCTGTGTCTGATCCACTCGTACCAGCACAACACACACTAACACACCATCACCACGTCAGTGTTACTGCAGTGCTGAGAATGATCCACCACCCAAATAGTACCTGCTCTGTGAGGGTGCATGGGGGTCCTGACCACTGAAGAACAGGGTAAAAGGGGGCTAACAAAGTATGCAGAGAAACAGATGGACTACAGTCTGTAATTGCAGAACTACAAAGTGCACCTATAGAGTAAGTGGAGCTGATAAAATGGACAATGAGCGTAGAAACAAGGAGGTGGTCATAATGTTATGCCTGATCGGTGTATATTTACAATGATCATTATTAGGAAGTAGTAACTAAAATTCGTTATTTGGTGAAGGTGTACTGCTGTGCTGAATGATTGTGATGATTTATGCTCCTTCAACATGTTCACAAATTGTTGCTGGGCAGCTCCTACAAACAGCACAGCATTTTGAACTGCACGTGTTATATTTGCGTCATTAAGGTGCCTGCACAGTCTCATGCATTCCCGCTATCCACCACATGAGAAGCCGATCAGGAAGTGACACAACTGACCTCAGACCTCAGTCCCCACTGGAAACAGCAGGATGACTGGGTCCAGTTTATATATACTGTCAAAGATGTGTACTCAGCTGTTCATTATTGAAGCAAAAGGTGAAAAAAGTCAGATGCTTTTGCAGCATTTATGAGCACTAACTTTAGGTTAGTTTCAGCAGCGTTGTTAACGCTGAATGACGGCACACGCACAGTGAAAAAAACCATATGATTTCCAATATGAGCGTTCTCTTTAAGGTCATATTGCAGATACTCAGATATGTATCTGATCTGGGACCACCAGGCTGAAGTGACACAAATCAGATTTTTTGCCTCAATGTGACATAGAACTGATCTTTTCAGAGCTGTGTTGACACACAAATCTGACCATTTCAAATCAAAAAGCAGGATTTCTCAGTTTAGCCAGATAACTTAAGCCCAAAGTCAAATCTGTCCAATAGGAAAAAAGCTGAGGAACATTCTCATTGAACAATCCTCATCTTTGGGCTTAAGTTATCTGGCCAACTGAGATGTCCTGCTTTGTGAAATACTCCCTAGATCTGAGCCACTTTAGCTTCGTTCACATTACCAATACATATCCAATTCGTGCCCATATCACCTTAATGAGAACACTCAGATCAGAATTCATGTGTTTTTTTTTTCATACAGCATTAACTTGGCAGCAGTGCTGAACAGTAAACTGTGCTGAAGCAAAGCATCTGACCTTTTTTCATCTTTGTCTTGCTCTAATAACATCCGAGAGCTGATCAGAGCTAAATATCTTTGTGATTAAGTTTCTACTGTTTAGTTTGTTTGTTGTTCATGAGGAATGTGGTTCATTCACGTGATGTTATTGGACGGTGGTCTCCAGCCCTGGGCCTGGAGAGCTCCTTGCTGCGGAGCCTAGTTCCAACCACAATGTGCCACACCTTCTCCAGCTAAACGACCTCTTACCAAGTCCCTGTTTGGCTGGATCAGATGTATTAGAGTTAAGTAAGGAGGTGGGGCAGTTTGTTGGATACAGGAACTAAACTCTCCAGGACCAGGGTGGGAGACCACTGGATTAGGCAATGAGCCAATGAGGATGTGAGCATACGGGTCATCTTAGGACACAGGTTCTTTCACATTAAATAGATTTGGGTCGCTTACCTACACCGATATGAACCGTCAAGTTACAAAGATCAGGTCTGAACTAGTCTTTAGTTAATATTTAATGAATAAACCATTTCCATTTGCAGAACCAGTAACATTTGGAGATTAGGCCGTAGGGTGTTCAGTCTCGGTGCAAAGACAGAGTGAAGTGAAACCTGGAAAAAGATGCATCTGTGTTTAACCATAAAAAAAGATGACCTTTCAAAACAGCTCTGCTTGCTTGTGTTCCTTCCTTTAATTCTGAGACGGCTAATGAAAAGTCTACTGAATTATTGCCCTTAATGGAGTAAAAATGACACACAGGAAACTTCTCAAACGTGAACAGGATGTTTCTCAAGAAAAATGTTACTCATTTGATAAGGTTATGGCATGTTCAAGGTTAAACTAGGGTCATGGTATTAGGGTTAGGTTACAATCGTGACCTTAGATGTATTATATTAACCCCTTAAATCCCAGTTTTGTTACATACTAAGGCTTATTATTCAACGCAAACTGGCTGAGCTATTCTTAGGTTATAGAAGCGTGTAATAAAACGTTGGGTTTGCCGGGAAGCCCTGGCCATGTAAGGAGTTAATAGACAGGGTTGGGATGTAACTGAATACAAGGATTCGGGATACGTGTTCAGAAAAACAGAAATTATATAAGTATCTGTAGTCAGTCCAAGTTACATTTTGTAAAGGCAGTATTCAGAAAATAATTTGCTGCTGTCAGAACAAAACCTCATATTTCCATTTTTCAGTTTTTGATATAGTTTGAAAATGTCTGTTGCCCCTTACACCGTGTGTAAATTTCACAGTGAATGGATCAAAGGAAATGGCCCAAAATGATATGGAAAAAAATCTGGTTCCATTGACTTTTAAAGTTATCATTTTGAAGTTAGGAGGTTTTGTTCCGACAGCAGAATTACTTCATACATTATACACCCACTATTTTTAAAAAACGTATATCAGCCTCAAAAAAAGCAGTGCTTTTTATTTATTAATTTAAAATCAGTGCATGGTGTGTAAATATGTACTCTAAAGAAAAAACTGTTTCTTTCAAAACACTGTGATTCTTACTAAAGAATAGACTGTTAAATAAATGCAGTACTCGTGTATTAATTGTTACTGAGCTCTTTTAGCATCAGTGTTGTACTGGACTTAGTGTTGTGTATGCATTTTGTAGCAAGTTACATACATCATTAACTGAAATTGACACAGCTGGTGAAAGTTGCAAGATTTTGTTATTGGGATAAACTGAACTGTTTGCTTTGTTCATGAGATGATAGTGGGATTATAGGAGCAGCAGTGGGTTGAAGCAGGCAATGAGACCCAAGATAATGTTGAGAGGTTTAGAACCTCATTTAAATAAGTGAATTTTTAGTAATAAAAGAATTCCATGAAGAGAACTGCCAGCCAGTAACAGTGAGAAACAATGTGAATTAAGTTTAAAAAAATGTTTTTCTTATCTGCCTTACCAAGATGTATTGTAAATGTATTCTAAATGTATTATGAATGTTATTTTTTATGCGTTGTAATGGAATACATTACTGAGTATATTTCAGTAATGTATTCAGTGTATTCACTATTCAGCTATCACTGCTTTTCACTACAGTATTCCGTCCAGCCCTGTTATTAGATATTACATTGAGAATTTGACTGGACAAACTTGCTTTAAGCCCAGATTTGCAATTATCTCTAGAAATCCACCAGTGTAGTTCTGTAAATGGTGTCTGTGAAACCAGCTGTTCATAATTTAATTTTACATGAAACTATAAACTACATTTAATTAACGTGCAAAAGATTCAGGCCTAAAAATGAAGGTGACAGTGTTAGAGCACCACACCAAAAAAAATACAATTTGTGAGAAAACATAGAAGATTCCAAGTCTGAACCCTGGTAAGGTATACTGTCTCAAAACCTTAAAGGGGCATTCCACCATTTTTTCACATTTTTAACATAATTCCATGGTTATAATGTGAACAAAGTCATTGTGAGTGTTTTCATGTTAAATGGTTCATTGTAGATAAACTTACCAACTCATATTTCTTTACAGTGGTGGTGATAGGAATCAGGGTCACAATGTCTACAACACAAACAGAGACATTTTTTCATTATCCAAAACCACCAGTGAACCTACACATGTCGGGTTTTAAAATGAAATATTGACAATGGTAAAATAGTGGTAAATCTAAAAAAAAAAGCTTTCTTTAGGAACTATTGGACCTCACTACACCCTGCATCCACCTCGCCAAGATGAATGGATAAAAAAAAATACACGTTTTAGGCCAAAACCTTCTTAATGCAATGTGCGAGGTATGAAATGATATTTGTAACCAATTCATGTTATAACTTTTGTGATGTTGTGTTTAGAGGCTACATCTGGTTTCTATAATCACCACTGTGAAGAATTCTGACTGGCATTTCACACCAAACCACTCTCAATGACTTTGTTTACATCTTAATTGTTTAATTACACAGAAAATTTCATTGAAATTCTCCTTTTAACAAGCTCATCTATTCTCACCATGATTACTGATCTAATATTTTGCTAAAGACCGTTCTCTTCGTGTGCTTCTGCTGTGCCTTTTATACCTAGTAAGGCCAAAGTATCATGCGTCAGACTTTTTCCTGATTTCAACATCTGAAAGCGTGTGCTTGACTCAGAACTAAATTTACTCCAGACTCAGTCAAAACTAAATTTGATCACAGAAGTAAAGCGTGTAAGCACAATGAATGGCTCACTTTACAATCACAGCACAATCAGTGAATTCAGACACTGTTCTCTAGAGCTCGAATATAGATTACACTGATTGCTCACTCAGTGAGGGAACTCTGATGAATGAGAACCTCATTGTACTTCTGTATTGCATTGACTTTGATGTCAAAAAAGGAGATAGTGAGACTGGAATACAAAGGGTGGAGCCAGTCTGTAATGACTTGAGATGTTCCACCTTCCAGATAATGTAAGCTTTTTATGATTATTTTCAAGTGTCAGTAAATAGTAATCCATTTTGAATAAACTCAGGCTGCAAATAAAGAGGCCTAAAACTAGAATTTAAAATACAGTTTGTTGTCTTGTGCAGTATTCTGTAGCACAGCATTAGATCCCTTAGTGTCATGTTTTCATTCATCAATGTGCTGCAAGTGAAATAATCTTAAATCTAGTCAATATATCTAATATTTCTAATTTTGAGATGGTTGTAGGAATATTATAAGATTATTAAACTTCCTTTCAGACATTTTTACTTGTTTTGAGTAATTTTAGTAAGTAAAATTATCTCACTATATTGGCAAGCAAAACAAGCAAACAAACAAAATTATCTGTCTATATAGTGAGATAATTTTGCTTAATAAAAATACTTAAAACAAGAAAATAAATGGAGAAATAACTAATTCTAATTCCTACAACCATCTTAAAATGAAAAATATTAGATATTTAGACTACATATAAGATGATTTCACTTGCTAAGATACCATTTTTTGGAGTGTGTTCTCTCACTACAATACCCAGCATGCATTTCTTTAGCACAAACCCTGACTACTAGCATAGCCACTGATCCATAGGCTAAAAGATACAACCAGGCTAGCATTAATGTAACTCCTACCTCAGTTGTCAAACAAAATCGTGAAGAAAGTTTTCATCATTCTATCTTTATTCGGCACAAATTGGACACCAGAGACCCTTTCGGAAGAGAAATGAAGCTGAACTGAGGAGAGGTATCTAGATAGCCAGGTAGCTTATATTGCCAACTTTAGCCTTTAGGTTGTTGCCCATCTCATCTATCTGACGAATCACTTCTGCTGTTTCAGTTTTCCTTTCTCTCCATTAAAATGAATTGAAGACCATTACCACATTTATACAGCCGTAATTGGATATTCGGGTTACTAGAAGTAATGCTAGCTTCCTGCTGCTTTCACCAGCTAATGAAAAATACAGTCCGCTCCCAAAAATCAATTTTTTCATTTTGGCTGGAGTTTCCCTTAACATGTGAAAAGGACTTAGTGAATATACTTTTTCATAAAAGTTGTATTATTGAAATCCAGCTCAATTACATTTGCAAGTGACAAAACATACTTTTTTTTTACTTTATACGTTTAAATGACTCATTTCAAATCTCAAAGGTCATGAAAATGTTTTTTTTTTTCTTTTTTCAGCACAATTCTTTTATTTTTATTTTATTTTATTTTTTATTTATTTAAATTATTTTTTAAATAATTAAAACATCCAGTGAAATTCATGTCACTGTAAAATAAAACTGCCCACAATTATGCCAATTCACATGGCAGGGCCTTTTATTTTTGCAAAAAATCACATGTGATTTTCTTACCGGTCTTACCGGTTAGCTTTCTTCACTCTGAGTGATAAACTTGCCACCATAGTAACTATGTTGTGTATTCAGAGTAAGGGTGCACCCAGAGGACACACTTAATCTCGCCGTTATTGCAACACGCTGTTTTAAAGAGAGCTACAGGAAAACTCAAAGTGACCAGTGGAGGGCGATACTGGGAAACCCATCCTACCGGTATTAGCGGAGAACTTGTAGAGAGGAGAATTACCCCTCTGTAATATCTGCCGGGTTTCTGAAACGCTAGAGGGCGCTCCCGAGCGAGTCCAAAATGAATGGGTTAATATAGAGCATTTGAGCAAAATCATAGTTTATAAATGCTTAAAGATTTTTAAAATAAAAGAATGCATTCATATCCTGAACACAGAACAGCATAAAACATTTTAACACTGCTGTTATATTTTTAATAGCTTTTAAACTTTATAGGAGTTTAAAACAGTGCTTCATTTACGTCCATGATGTCCGTGAGCATGAACAGCCAATGAACTGCTCTGGTCGCCAACCAATCAGCACTCAGTAGCAGTAATTCCAGCATCTTGCTGCCCAAAACCCGTTTGCTGTAGAAAAAAAGAAACATACAGCTGAGTTTCCTTTTCTGTTTTGTAGTCCTGTTTTTGATACAACGTGGGAAATAGAAAGTTTTCCTCTTAAAATGGCTCTGGTATTAGTGATAAAAAGTAAACGAAAACTAGTCTTGGACATGAATTTACACACATATCTCTCCTAAAACATTATCTTGAGCAAGTGAAGTGCTTTTGTTTATGTACAGTCAGCTTAGATTTCCGATTTTTCGTGTTGAGGTGGCCGAGAGTCTTTACGCTACATGAGCTACATCCTTTTCCACACGGAACCTCTGTGACCGTAAACAGTCACTCATTCTTGCTGCTAAATAACGTAGATTCATCACGGTCCCCACTTTGTGGGTGTAAAAAGTCTGAGGACCCCGTACAGTTTTTTTTTCTAAACACAACGCCCCCTGTCGAGCGAGGGAACACTGAAGAAGAACCTGCGTTTTCCCACCTATTCTCTGACAAACCCCGCCCCCTCGGTCGGAATAGGGTGGGAAGAGGGGGTGGATGAAAGAAGAGGGGAGGGGGGAGAAGGCACTACGAGGGCTTTGTCAGAACTGTGAGATACTGGGCCGAGGCAGAGGGGTGGCGACGGAACGACCGACAGCCAGAGTTTACGAAACAGGGGAGCGGCGGGGAAACATAACGGTAAGAGGATCCCGAAACACGAATCGCAAAGACACGGAGCCCAAATCATGGATATGACTCTTTAGTCTTGTTCTCTGGGCTTCTCCGTTGTTTTAGCGGCAGTTTGTTGGTGTGTGAGGAGTTTGTGAGTTAGAGCACGAACTCAGTCCCAGTCTCAGCAGCAGTGAGCCATCATGACGACTCCGCCGCTGCTGAGGGAAAGTTGTCTGTAGTTGAGGAGCTTTTAGCCCGTTTGTAGGAGCTCTGTGGAGAGCAGCGCTGACTCTGACTGCTCTGGTCTGGTCTTTTGCGCTGGAAATGTGGGAAATGTTTCAAACTCGACGGTTCTTAACTTGTTTTCTGGTCAGAGCTGAGTTAAAACTTCGAAACTTCTGTACTAGCACGAGCAGTTGAGCACGTTTAGTGGAGAAGGCTGACCGTCTCTTTCACTCTCACTCTGAAGACACAGTCAGAGATTGTGAGGAGAAATAGAGCTGGATGTGTCCCAATTCTGTTCCGGAGGAGTTTTCAGACTCTACACACATTCATACTCAAGTTGTTTTTGGTTACCAAACATTCCCAAAATGTATAAAGTATCAAATATTGCACATACATGTTTCACATATAATGCTTATATGTCTGATAGGTGGTTGAACAGATGCATAAAATATGGATAACATGCTTTCTGTCTGATATATATCTGATACAAGCACACAGATTTTTAAAGCAAAAAGTTCAAATGAAATACACTGATAAAAACTGTTATATAACATGCAGCTAGCATATATGAGTATGCCATCCATATAGAAATAATGCTTTCTAACATATATTGTTAAATATATGTGGAACATGTGTATCTTTATATATGTTGATATAGGAATGAAATACATGTTCCATATTTGAAAGTGGCCAATTTCAAATCACTTGGTATGTATGTCACAGATATGGCCCTGTGACTAATATAAGTTGGATTTAAGGGATCTGTCCTGTGTTTGAAATCCATACATTGCCATACATCTGATTGGGACATTGTGTTTTGAAATAACAGTTCTCTACTTTAGTTTTAGGCTTTTCTGCCCACTTTTGTTGGCAGTCCCATGTCTTGGCTAACTGTCCAATATTTCTATTGTGAAACAATAACCTGTTATTTTGACATTAGGAATTCACCGATATAAGAATTGTGAACTAAAGCTGATATCTGATATTTTTCATGCACATATCTGCTAAAAGCGGATACATAAACATTTGTAAAATGTATAACCTTCAGATCTACCTGAATCAACATTAGAGAGAAATATAACATTTATTTGTGGAGGTTTACAACTGTAGTAAAATGAATAAGATACAGACATTTTAGCATAGCAGCCCAGCGTCGCCTAAACATTCTGCTCTTCTGGAATACAATAAATGCGTTATTAAATATCGGTTTGAAATATCATCCGCTGTCAGATAATTGTTTTTTAATTCAGTTATCGACTGATACTGATATGGTTCCGATATCATAATGCGTCCCTGTTTGACACCACATCATGAATATTGAAAACAGTGGGGACCTTTAATGGTGCTTCTTGCATTGCTCTGAATGAAATCTCTGTAGGGTCCCACTACCATCCCAAACCATGGTTTGAATCAGACAAACAAACAAACTTTCTGGAAAAGTTTTACCCTTTCTTGTTATGACGCTAGGGGACATATCCAGTAAGATACAGCTGTGCTCCTTTCTGACTGATAATAGCATCCATGTTCTGGATAATCACTATGTAAGTAGATGTAATAATATAGTATGTAGCTTGTGACCTGAAAGGATGGGGTGCAGCATCTCTAGAATGACATCTCACACCAAAAAAAGATGGTTCTTCAAGGGTTCTTTAATAAAGGCAATGGCTGTATTTGGAACCATGAGCTCTATATTATTTCATGCGTAAATGGTTCTTTGCTTGGTGAAATGGTTCTTTAGATTGATGGAGAATGTGTTGTGTATATACAAGTGGCTTTTTGAAAGTGGTTCTAAAATAGCCATTTAAGCATGAAATGGTTCTGTATTGAACTTGAGGTTCCAAACAGAACCATTCCAAAGAATGCTTGAAGAACCATCTTTTTCAAGTGTGTGTAAAAGTAAAACAAGACCATATGCTGCATGTCTCATCATATGAGTCATCCATGTGTTGTCCACTGACCAAAGTTCTCCCACACCTCCCCTGCCTTTTCTCTTCAGTACTGTCGTTCACAAATAACTCTCAGATATATTCAGATTACTTCCGTAGGTCAAACAAGGCAGCGGTAGGTTGTAGTCTTAATGTGCTAAGTAGTTTCTTTGCTATTCGTGTCTGTGGTTTTTCACACTCAGGTTGTCTTCAGAGCTTCACATTGAGGTGTCAGGAAGGATGAGTAGCTCTACACTGGAAGTCTAAATAAACAAGCTGCATGTTATTAGCTTGTATTTCCTCACTCAAAGCTTAAGACTTGTTAATAATGTAGGCTATGAGTGGGCGATATGGCAAAAATACCATATCATGCTACTCTGAGACATTTTTGGAATAAACTCTATTCATACATTATTCATCACAATGTTTTAACATGGTATAAGATGTTTTTTGGTTAACGTTTCTCACACTGCACTGTACTAAATCCAGTCAAACTAGACTAATATTAATCTCAGTTTTCCGTTTTGTTATGTATTGTTAATATCCATGACATGCTCAGAAATCACAATAATGATAAAATATTGTCATATTCCCTACCTCTCATAGATTGCAGGTCTTGCAATTTGAAAACTGCACCTTTGAAACGATTATTCTTTTGTTTCAATGATGTCTTGGCTTGTTTCTCTGTCTCCTCCAGGTCTTCTCATCCATTTCACTATTTCAAGCATATTGAGAGGCTGCCATCATGCATTTGAGTGTAACGGGTGTGCTGTGTGTGCTGTGCGTGTGCATACAGGCACTGCAGGCGTGTTTGATGATCAGTGAGGTCAACTCTGACAATCCTAGCTTAGACACAAGGGAGTTCGTAGAGCTCTACTATTTGAATGGAAGCTCCGTCTCCCTGGATGGCTATACACTTGTCTTCTACAACGGCAACGGCAACAAGGCATACTGCGTGTTGGACCTTAGCGGGCACCATACGGACCAGCATGGATTTTTTCTGGTGGGCTCGGCTGAGCTGCAGCCACGCCCCGCCGTCCCCCTTCCACCTAACTCGGTCCAAAACGGCCCCGACGCCATCGCCCTGTACGGCCCATCCTGGACCCCTGTGGTTGAAGGAGGGAACGTCTCCTCAGTTGGGCTACTAGACGCCATTGTGTACACCTCAGGAAAGGGCAAGGCCGACGTGCTGGCATGGGTCCTCACACCTGGTTCCTCTCCGTATTTGGAGGATGACCAAGCCCTAGAGGATGATGAATCAATACAGCGGTGCTGGCTCTCCGATAGTCTTTACACCTTTCAAACTGGCCAACCCACGCCGGGACGTGCCAACGAGTGCCCACCACCAAGTTTCGCTTCACTACGGATTGAAAGGATTCAGTTGGGCGGGGAGAGGCCGTCTGGACCACTGGAACTCAACGTTGTTAAGGAAAGAGGGCCTCTGACAGTGGTCGTGTATGACACACGCACAGACACGGTCAGCACCAGTGTGGGATTGCAGGCCAGTGAAGACGGGATTACCACTGTGAACGTGGACACCACTTCTCTGTCAAGTAACTTCACACACATATCAGACCTTCTCATTTCTACGTTTAGCACCAACGCAAACCCTAATTTGGCTGTCATGATTTACTAAACAGGCACTACAGCACTTTAACAATCAGAATAAGATCAAAAGGTGGCTGCTGTTTTGCACGTTTGGTTCATTGCATATGCATTGCATACCACCCCATCCCGCCCTCACCAAGCAACTCCTACCAACCCCACAAACTAATCATCATGACCCCTAAACCCACTGGTTTTTTTGTCTATAGCAGCAGGTGGCTCAAACAAGTAAAACTAAACTTTGTGCATGCTGCTGTGGACAGATCTACCGTACATTTCTTGCATGCACATTTTTTTCTCAAATTTCTGATTTATTATGCAGAAATAATCTCATTTTCTTGAAATAATATTTAAATAATTACATATTTTCCAACGTGTTTAACTTTTACCTGTGTCAACATCTCAAAAAATAAGTAATTATTGTAACCTTAAAAGTAACGATTTAAACAGTAATCTGTAATCAGGGAAGCATTCAAACTTTATTCAGTCCTTTTAGTAAATCTGCCCTTAAGTCTCCCAGAGATGTATAAATAGGGGTCATCAGTTCCAGTCCTAGAGAGTCGGCATCCAGCACAGACGGTTTCTTTAGTCGACAGGGGACACAATAAATACCATAATATTTAGGGTTTATTAGGTTTCATAATGTTGGAACAGAACAAAGGCTCACTATTGCCACAAATAAGTACTGTCCAATCTATCAATTCAATAATTTTTCTTAAGTGATGTTTTGTATCTTCATTTTTTTACATTTTGCATAAATTGAAGACTCCACTTTTTGAATAGTGGTAAAATTTCATGATGAATAGACCAATAGAAATGGTCCACAATTAGAAAAAAACCTTGTTACATCGACGTCCATGACAAGTTAAGAATTTTTTCTTCTCCTGTAATGTTACCAATTTGGAGATGCACAAAATCATATTGTGATGTGACGTGATTGATCACCACTACTGGTAATTGACTGAAAGGTTGAATCAAGTGTATTTAAGCAGGTAAAGGATAAAACTGTGCTGGACTCCATCCGTCCAGGTCTCGATCTGCTGACCCCTTGAGTAAATCACAAATTTTGTGTTATGTGATGTGATGTGAGACTTCAGTGTACTAGTGCACTTCTGAAATGTTTAGTGTATAAAAGTGTAGGTGGATGTACTGTTAGTTTTCCCACATCCTGCTTGAGTTTTGCTCAAAGACATTAAGCCTGTATTGTTATGCATTGTTGTTATATCATTCATCTTCTGTGCTGGGTGCGTGACTGAATGTTTCTTGGTTTATTGATACTGGCAGTTACTTTTTATACCAATGCAACATGCATTTGCATAAATGAATAAATATCCACTTCTGATCGGGGGTGTACATGAATGAACTGGTGCTCAAAGCCTTTAATCTTTGACTTTTCAGAATTAGATGGCTGGGCACTAGCGGTGTATGAAGGCCAGGTCACAGACTTCACTAAAGACAGCCCTCTGAGTCAGCTGCAGCCACTCGATGCCTTTGTCTACAGTGGGAGAACAAACAATCCCAGTGCCAATCTCACAGAAACACTCATACCTGGACGGAAGCCCTTCAAGCTCAGCAGCGGGTAATCACCACACCTGTTAAACCGATTAGCGTTCCATTAAATTCAGTTATCAGCTAAGACTATCACCAAACAAGTCAGCTTGTTTCTAGGTAGCTTCTGATTTGCAGTAATGAATAGTGCCATGTTGTAGACACTGTTCTTATTGGCTTAGATCTTCAGCCGAAATTTGCCATGAACGGCACAGGTGTAGTCTGAGCACAGGGAAAATCATCATAGTCATTATCTTAGTGCTAGTCGTTATACCGAATAAGTGCATTCATTTTGTGTGACTAGGATTTCTGAAGGTGATGCTTTCATCAGACGATGTGGTGTTGCTCACTGGACAAGAGATCCTGGAATGTTTCAGCTTCTTCTGCAGGGGTCAGGAGAGTCCAGCCCCTGCACATGGTATAACACCTGCCCTTATGACTCAGGTACAGCATCCTTTAAAAGTACTCGTTTCTGTGGTTTCTGGTATTCGTAGTATTCTGAAGACATCATGCAATTGCACTGCCACCATTTTGATGCCGTAGCGGTTTGTCGTGAGATAACAAAGCCATAATCAATCCAGCAAAGGCAGTAACATGACATTTTTTCCAAAACACTCAATTTACAACCAATTTTAAAGTGTGTTAACTGATATATTTGAGTGTTTTATATTTAAGTGATATATTTGATATGTTACAGTAGTGAAATGAAAGCTGAATTCTAAATGCCTGAGATATCCCGCTGTGTTATTATGTTGTGTCCTTTGGCAGCTTTTATAGTCACTTTTGTTACAATTTTGTACAATGCGGGCTATACGAATCCAGCCCACCAAATCAAGCTTATCTTCATTCTGGTCATTCTGGTCTATTTCATCTTTATCCACCTGCAGGGTTGTAGTTGCAGCAACGGCAACGAGACAAGCGCTATCAGATCATAGGCAGAGGTATAGCATGCCTACCAAAATGGCATTGAAAGTGTGTTCTTAATGATTTAATCAAATACAATGAATTGTATGCTGTACTGTTGTCTATAAAAATAGACAAAATTATGTCACATAGCTACAAACACTAGTAGTAGCCATCTTGAAGCCTGAATTTGGTCTGTGCCTTTCATCGATAGCTGTACTTATTGTAGATCATCAAACTACTCAGATTTTGTTTGATGCACATCATGTATTGATGTAGCAGTGCGCAGTGTTAAAGGGGAATTCAAAATGTTGGCATAATTCAGTGGTACAGTTGTAAACAAAGTCATTCAGAGTGGTTTGATGTGAGATGGTGCTTTGTACCCTACTGACTCATATTGAACCTCATTCACCAACCGTTCTTAAGAAGAAATTTCTTCTTAAAACCCACTCACACAATTTTTACAACGATTCACCAACATTTTCTTTTTTGGGATTAGTTCTTAGGTAAGAACAGAATCTACATACACTTAAGAGCAAAAGGTGCGAACAGTTCTGCGGTTTAAGAACACGTTACAAATCTGATGTAGACTTTTTCCTAGGACCTTCCTTAAGAACAGATTTAAAACATAACTTAAGAAGATATTGGTGAATGAGGCCCATTATCTTTACAGTGGTGGTGATAGGTTAAGCATCTCATGCACCTAACTTGTAACTCTTGTAACTTGTAACTGTTAGCACTCAATTAGCTTTTGGTGCTTCATAAGGATGGTGCCTTGTATCACTGACCCTGTCCTTGTTTGCCAAACTAGTGATTTGTAATGTAACCATTTTACTGTTTTAACCCTGCCTTCTTGCAGCCTAATGTGGTCTACACAGTGGTTTTTGATTCTGCGGTTTTTGCCACATTTCCCAGGTTCATTAGAAAGACAATCACAATCTCCTCTTTCTTTAGCCAATGCCAGTAAGGCAGAAGAGCCATTTGAGCCACCTTCACGCAATGATAATGATTTCCTGATCAGCGAGGTGAACACGGACTCACCAGGTTCAGCAGAGGATGAAGAGTTTGTGGAGCTGTGGCACCCGTCTGGCCACCGCATGTCACTCAACAACATTTGGCTACTGCTGTTCAACGGTAACAATGGAAAAGTGTACCTCGAAATTGAACTCTATGGATACTACACGGATACTCACGGGTATTTCTTGGTGAGTCTGTTGCTGTCTTAAGACAATAGTAATTGTGTGATTTATTTCTCTTTTTCTCAGTTAGGTTTTTTACTTTTGTGCAGTTTTAACAAATAAGTCATCATGGTCGGATACTTAATTAAGATAGGGTAGTACCAAGCAAAAACACGAGGAAAAGTAGCCACACTTAAAACCACCATGATTAAACACAATAACCAAAAATGACTTCCGTCCAAAAAAAGAAACTAAACAGCTCAATGAATCCATTCTTGACTTACAAGCTTGTGGTATGAGAGTAATTTAATATTCCACAGCTTACCTGAATGCCCTCATGATGACCCAGAGAAAGCAGTTTTGAATAAAGAAATGAACGCTGCCATTAAAATTCTACTAAAACCTACAGGTTCTGGCTCTCCCCTAAAGTTATCATTCTCTATCATTAATTAAAACATGGCACAAAATTAAAAAATGACACAACTGTGAAACAGCAATTGTAAATTCTTTGTACCAGCAAATCGGGTCAAGTCAAGTTTGTTTATATAGCACTATTACAATAGGCATTGCCACAAAGCAGCTGTATGTCATATTTATTCTGTATAGCATCTAATTTTAGATCACAGTGTTCTTAAAATGCTTAAAAATTGTAGCTTATTATTTTTATCCTACTTCGAGTTCATTTCTTGGCTCATAGGTCTGACATTACTCTTCTTACCTCCCTGTTCAATTTTCACAGATTGGGAGTCATAAGCTCAATCCACAGTTTGCCATACCAGCCAATACCATCCAGAATGGCCCCGATGCCATTGCAATATACCGCTCATCGTCTCCTCCCTCAAGCGAGGGCTCCAACATTCCAACGAAGGGCCTGCTGGACGCCATAGTGTACCGGGCACGTGGTTCTGACAGAGACTCTGCAGACTTAATCCAGGCTCTGACACCAGGACAGCTCCCCCTGCTGGAAGACCCTGCTGCACTCACGGGTGACGAGAGCCTCAGCCGATGCGGACCAGACAGACTTAGCCATAACTCCTTCATGGTAATGTCACTTTGTGTCTGTCTTCAGTGTGATACAGTGAAGTCATTTCCTGAGAGAACTGAACATGGTGTGTGAATAATGAGAAATGAAATGTGCATCATTGTGATAGTGAGGTGTCATTTCCTGAGAGCACCTGGATACAGACAGTGAAAAACATTTAAGGATGAGGTCATTTCCTGAGGGCAAATAAATCATGTGTCTCGTTATGCCTTGTTTCAGATTTCACACATTGTTCTAACAGCAATCATATAGTCCTTATTTACAAAATTGTAGAATGCTTAAGGATAGTGTCCATACAGGAACTTTAATTCGGGTAAACATTCGTCCTTTTGGCTTTGTGATACCAGACCTTTGGTAGTTAATACAGAATCTGGTGAAATTACACAATTCTCGATACCATACATATAATGAAAACAGGAATCCTGTCAGCAGACACTTCTTTACCAAATGTGAACAGTAACAATTGCAGCAACATATTATCATTATCATTATTATTATTATTATTATTATTATTGTTATTAGTGTTAGTATTATTAGTATTATTATTACATTCAAGTAAACAGTATTGTTTTAATAATATAATCTTAAAAGTAAACTACTTGGCTGATAGTAAAGAATGATCTTTGTGGACAGATCATTCTTTCCACAAAAAATAGATATATGGCCAAAATAGATATATTATATGGCCAAAAGTGATATATTATATGGCCATCACACCTGTACCTGAGCTTGTTGGACTTGGCATTGCACGTAGCCTTGTGTGCAGCTGCTCGGCCAAGGAAACCCATTTTATTAGGCACACAGTCCTTGTGCTGATGTTGCTTCCAGAGGCAGTTTGGAGCTCTGCAATGAGTGATGCGACAGGCGATTTTTACATGATACATGCTTCAGCATTTGGCAGCCCTGTTCTATGGTTGATTATTTCATGGCTGAGCTGTTTTTGCTCCTAGATGTTTCTATTTCACAATGATAGTATTTAAGCCCATTTCACACCAGATGTGATCTGGAATCATACTGTGATGCTTATTTCGAACCAGACACGACACACATGCATCACGAGGCAAAAGCAGTTTCTATTTGCATTGCATTTTCACATAATACAAATGTTTGTATAGTCTGTTTATTGTTTAAATAAACTTTATTTAGGTTATATAAAACGACCAACAATAAAAACCTGACTTACTGCTGGGACTGTTGCTGTGTGACAGCTGTGTGAAGAGGGGGAGATGCATATGGGTTCACAACATTAACCGACACAAAGGGATCACCTTATGAAAGAAATAACATTTTGTTGATTTGTTAATTTGTTAATTGTAGCATAAACACTGTATTTCTTTACTGTTTCTGCCTAGAAAACGCTGGGCTTTATACCGCAGATCTAGCAGGGCAGACACTTCGCAGACTGACTTGTGGCAAAGGTGGCGTCCTATGAAAGTGCCATGTTTACAGTTATGAAGCTCTTTAGTGTGACCCATTCTACTGCAAATGTTTGTCTATGGAGACTGCATGGCTATTTACTTGATTTATACACCTGTTAGCAATGGGTGTGGCTGAAACACCTGCATTTAATAATTAGAAATTGTCATTTTGTTTTTGCTCATTCGTTGTGGCCGTTTTCTTCAGACAGGAATGTGGATCTAACATTCACTCAGCAATAAAATGGCTATATTTATGTTGTAGACATTGTGACGATGCTGCCATTTACTGTAGAAAACTAGTAGAGTTTTCAAAAAGTAACTTTTTGTTGATGTTTTTTGTTGTTTGTTTTTTTTTGTTTGTTTTTATTTTCATATTTACCACTATTTTTCCATAATCAGCATTAAGGTTTACTGGTCATTGTGGATAATAAATAAAATGGCAATATATGTTGCCATTATGTAGCATTGTGACTAGTACTAGTACTGTTACGCATGTTTGTTTGTTTGTTTAAGTGTTTTTTTTTAATATTTAACAACAGGTTTACATTTTAAAACAAACAAAATACAAGAACATGCATATTGCTGTTGTCGGAAGACGACTTTGTATTTCCAAAATTATAACTTTACACGAAAAGGATAAAACACACTTTATTTAAGTCAGTGGAACCAGACATTGTTCCAAGTCATTTTGGGCTGTCTATTTTGGTCCATTCTTTATGAAATGTACATACAATGTAAAGGGCAACAGGCACTTTCAAATTATGTCAAAAACTGAAAAATGGACAAAAATGGAGATACAAGGTTTTCTTCTGACAGCAGCAACATAATGGCTAGCTAGCTAGCTATAATTAGGTGGTTGGTATAGTGTAGTGGGTAACACACCTGTCCTTGGGCAAGACTCCTAACTGCCTTCACGTACCTGTGTAAAAATGATCAAATTGTAAGTTGCTCTGGATAAGAGCATCTGCCAAATGCCTTAAATGTAGATAGATATCTAGATAGCTAGTAATATTGACGATATAAACAGAAATGTCTGACCACTGAATCGATCCCTTTAAAGTGACCCAAATGTTCTGGCGAAAGATTTTGAGCTGGTCTGTATCAATGTCTCCAGTTAAACATGTGCAATTTTTGTAGGTTGCTTCACCCACACCAATGAAAAGGAATGACTGCCCCCATCCTCGTGAAGAACTGGTCATTAACGAGGTGGGTGGGGTCTCTGGAGCTGGGCGGAGTCTCTTTGTGGAGCTGCTTGGTCCACCATTAACTCCCTTACATGGATTGGTTTTGGTGCTGTTCGGAAGCAGTGGTGAAAGACATGTGGTCCCGCTGAAGGGGAATTTAAGAGAGAAGGGATTCTATTTACTGAAGAACGATTCTGGAGCCGGTGAGTCTGTTTTTGCTTGTGTGCATTTGCAATAACAATAAGAAGTGTATTTGCATCAACACGTACATCAATATGTTTGCAATCTAAAAATAGAAGACTGCATCACTGGTTAAAATTATCAGACACAATTCCAATATTAGACCCACTGTCATTCAGTTTTCCCATTTATACACTGATGCACTTCTGCATTTCATCTGTGCTGGTTTATTGTTCCTGATTTGTCTGTTCTGCAGATGTGTGAAGCTTTTTAAGTGTTTGCTGTTCTAAGCACATTAAACAACTTTTTTCTCTACTGAAGTGTTATTTTTCTTCTGCCACAAGCGCTTTCTCTAAAATCTCTCTCTCTCTCTCTCTCTCTCTCTCTCTCTCTCTCTCTCTGTCTGTCTGTCTGTCTGTCTGTCTGTCTGTCTGTCTCTCTCTCTCTCTCTCTCTCTCACTCTCTCTCTCTCTCTCTCTCTCTCTCTCTCTCTCTCTCTCTCACACTCTCTCTCTCTCTCTCTCTCTCTCTCTCTGCAGATCAGAGTTTGCCTGCAGTAGCCGGTCTGGGTGCAGTTATGTTGTGTTTTGATTTGCTTGGGGAGGTCAGTGTTTGTGGCAGGAACTCTCAAGTTCAAGACCTGCTGGTGTTCTCTGATGACCAAAGTCTACGTCACATTTTCCACAGTGTTACACAGCAGCATGTACACCCAGTTCCCAGGTGTGTACTTACCAGAGTTTTTATTAGAAAAGGTTCAAGAATGACTTCAGTCATATGTTGTTTTTTTTTTTGTTGTTTTTTTGGTTTTTTTGCGCAAAAAAAGAGGCCATATGACATGATGGGCTAATCACAACATTTACTGTCACAAATTCTCAAAACATCTAAAATATAAATTATTCATATTTATAATGGGCTGGCTTTTAATACTTAATACTTTAATACTTCATTTTCTGTGTGTGTTGCATACGTAAAAAAATCTCAGCACTTTGTGATATACTCCAGCTTTAACTTTATCCAGTTTTAAAACGGAGCAGCGCGGTATGAGCGGTAACCCTGAACCACTCCACAACGACATCACTATTTTTGGTCCACTTTTCTGACAGTGGTTAATGAGCGAACCTCATAAATGATAAAACAACAACACCGTTCCTTGCCAGAAACATACTCAGCGTTTTATATGTTATTGTGGCGGTTAAAATAGTATTCAAGCGGGCGACAGAGGACAAATAACAACAGAACCTACTGTTCATCCCACAGCCTCAGCAGCTAAATGTGGACAGTAGAGGAGAGCGAGCTGATTCTGTTGGAAGGAAAAGATAGTGACATATGCATTTATGTTTTTAAAAGCAAACCATTTTTGCATGAGACTCAACTGCTCGTCTGCTACGGCAGCTGAGAAAGCATGCTGGCAGTATAAGACAGCTTGTTCAGGCTTGCTTGTTGCTTATCGCCCCTTGCTGTATCACTTAGAATGCTGCTCGCGTTATGAATTGCGTTGTGAACTGTAGTTGCATCACTTGAAGCATCTGCATTAACGTCCTTGCATGAAGTATGTTTCTGGCCTAAGCTATGTTCATTACAAAAGCCAGCAGTAGTGATTGATGGCAGTGGTAGATCTAGAAAATTTGGCAAAATGGTGGCAGGGAGTTTTGGCAGGGTGGCATGTTAATGTGGCACCTGTGGTTTGGGGGCTTTTTACATTTAGTTCAGATCTATTTTGTACAGATTTATGGACCAACTTCAAAAAACAGCAAAACAACAGAAACCAGTCTGCTTATCTGCTCTAAACAACTGTGTTTGGGAACTAGGTACTTTGTAACTCTGGTAGTTTTCACTGCACTGAATGTATCATTTAGTCCAATTTCAGAGTATGCCTACTGTAATGAGGCAGAAGTAGTCTACATGTTTAAGCAGAACAGTTTTATAGGCTGGTCAAAAGCTGCATAGAGATTTGCAATTTGCAGACTTTTCTAATCATTCCTTGAGATGAATTCAACTGCGGTGAAAGTCTCAATGCTAACTGCCAATCAAATGCAGCTCTGATGTAGTTCTCACTATTCATTTTATACATTCTTTTAGATAGCTTGTGAGTGCATTTGTCAACTACTTCTAAAACATATTTAACATTATGATGTTGTCATGGGATTTAATCCAGTAAACCAGATGTCCTTGAACTTCTTGACTCGAGGACCCTTTAACAGTGCAGCTTATCAATGGAGAGAGAGGGAAAGAGAAATAACATCAGAACTCATATCAGCTCTGTTATTTCACATGTTTTGATTGGTTGGAGGTCAGATTATTAATTAGATTTAGATTGTAGAACTGACAGCGGCGTTTTCACTCTGAGGGTGAAGAAGAAATCTATTCCTGCAGCAGGAACGCCAACGAAATTACTGAAGTTGACAGCAACAAAGCTTCAGCAAAACAAGCAAATAAACCACAGTGATAACTATGACAGCTTGGCTCTGATTGGACAGCCTGCTTATTAATGCATCCTTGAAACACAAATCTAGGTCCATTAAAACTTTATGCAGGTCTCAGTCAGTCAGCTTCAGACTCTGTCTTTTTTTAATCTGTGAAAATCAGACCTGGTGTGAAAAGGCCATACTCTGCGCTGCTCCCTGTGCATGTTTTGAGCAATCAGAGTGTGAAAGCAGGTCGCATACACAGAGGCGCCTCATGATTTTTCGTGACCAATAGGCTTCCCTTTTTATTTTGTTTTTACAAGTTATTCTTGTCCACCTTTTTTGGAGTATAGACACGTTACACTTTTTGCATCATATTTAAGAGCTGTAGAATTTGGGTGGCAAGCATCATGGAAGGGGTGGAAGCTGCCACCTTGAGTGTGATTGATGGGGAGTGTAAGTTAAACCAAACGGGAGCTTTACACAGCTCAGGATGCAGTAATGTACTGAAGTTAAACTCCTCAGTAACTGAACTGTAGCTCCAACCATGTTAAAGCCTCATCACAGGACAGACACACTTTAATTTAATTTAGTTCACTTAATTGTAAAACGTTTTGGCCGGGGGGGGGTGTTGTCTAATACCTTTATTTACCAGCTAACTGAAACCTGTGTGCTCATTAACTGTGTAACTCATTTCTGCCCTTGTCTTGTGTTTGTAGCTTTGACTCTATCTCTCGATGTGCTACAAAAGGATCTTCTGTCTGGATCTCCTCTGACTCAACACCTCACATCCATAACTACTGCCCAACCTCTGCCTACTCCAACCCCATAGACCTGTGCCTGCAGCCGGAATACACACATTTCAGTATGTTTAAATAATCTCTTATATTCATCAATGCCACCTTGCACTCAAGGTCTTTAGTTTCATCAGAATTAAGCCAGAAGTGTGCACTTTCACAACACTTGTAATAGAAATGATTTACAAATTATTATTTTGCCTCCGTAAGAGTCTTCGTTGAGAGAGGACGTAGGTTCATATGCCTTTCATAGGTTAAATTCATTTATGATTTTGCCGTTTGCTGCACTGCACAGTTTTCAAGAAAACGTGTCTCCACATTGTATTGTCGGGCTGTCGAAACAAAATTTTCCATTCTAATGTTAATCGATTTTAAAGGAAAAATGCAGATTTTAACTAACATTGTTATAAATGACGACTACCAGATGGAGGGAAGAACAAGCCATTGCTGGCAATAAACAAGCAGCTCAGCCATTCTGAATGAGGGGTTATGTTTACTTTATAAACCGATTTACACTAAATGGGCAAAAATATGTTCTCGTGTGAGGCAACCCAGAGATCTGTTACAGATGGTAGTCTTTTCTGACAAGCAAGCGTTCTGAATGTGGACACTTTATAGCACAGTAAGCTAACAGTTATGCCGTTTCCTTCTCTGTGGAGACTAACTGCCACTTCCACCGCTTCTTCCTCCTAAACAAGGTCCCTTCTCACATCCCTCTGCTTTAACTGCTGCACATGCACTTTATTAAACACATTGTAATGTACATAACCACTGCATATATCATGCTGCAATCCTTCTGAATAAGAATTTTTTCCCACTTTCTTCTACTGTAGTCAGTGTGCCTATACACTTTAATTTGTTGCAATATACATATTTTCTAAATATTTACATTATATTAGATTTATATTAAATGCTCAGTTCTCTCAGTTGTACATACTATACCTTATATACTATACCTGATTGTATCTCTAATGCAGGGATGCAGGAACGTGTTTCAAGTTGGGGGCTGCTGAAATTTCAAAACGTGTATATGTGACATTACCAATAACGTCATGCCAAATAATTTACATTTTCCCATTTGCCTATACATCAAGCAGAGCATGTCATACAGTGCTATAATGTGGCGAGAGATGACAGTCTCACAAGACAATGGGTCTTTACTATGCTCAAATTATTATAAAGTTTTTAAAGTGTTTTATATATATATATACATATATATTATATATGATTTATTATATATATATATATATATATATTACACGTAATAAGTAGTATAGTAATTTTATGTTGACACCTGCATCTATAAATTCCTTGTACTCCTGGTACGTGGTCATTTTCAAAGACACTTAAGAAAAAGTCTGTATACTGTGACCCCCCAGGCTGAGAGTCACTGGTTTGAACACTGCTTTTGGAGTTGCTTGATAGTTTGTGCTGTCCCTGGTGGATTGAGGAGGCATAACATTGACTTAAAAATCTGGCCTTTATTTACTGCAGCGATACATCTCCTCACTTATTTCCTTTGCGAAATAATATGTTATTGTATACTTTAAAACTTCAGTACATTGAAATATTGGACAAAACAAAAAAAGGGAAAATTAGAATTTGATTTCTGATCCCATCTTACAGCCCCGATTGCATTGTGGGATTGTTATGTTGTTTCAGGATACATGTGATGATTCCTTAAAATTTGGCCAAATTTTAGATATCTCAAATATAAGATATCTCAAATGACAGTATGGAGAGGTAGCTCACAAGACTTTGACACACACCCTTCTGTAGCTGCATTAAGATAGTGACTTTTTTTATTATTTTCAAAGTGTGCCATATTCACCCAGTATAGCAGGAGCAGGTATGTTTTTAAAAACTGATAATCCTCTGTTATGTTTGTCTGTCATCCTGCTCAGCTGGAAACTTCATACCAACGCTCAATTTCTCAATCTTTTTCTCTCTCAGACTGTAATGTGGATGGATTTGCTGCATTGTTTGAGCAGTCCTGTCACTGTGGGATCTCCAGTCTTCACCTCAAAGGTGACACACATACATATAACCATATGGTCATTTTACATGTTTTACTCATTTGCATATTATTATCATATTGCTGATTTTTTTCTTTGTATATTAGGTGTGAATTTAACATGCTTATCGGAGAAGCTGTATGTGGAGGGTTCTGTGCTTGCACTGTCTGAACAGCAGAGGGAGCATGTGGCCCAAACACTGCGCAGTGAACACTTACCCTCCTGCAGCATCGCCCAGGAGCGCCTTTATAATAAAGGTACAGAACACACGTTCTTTCTCTCTCTTTCTCTCTTTCTCTCTCTCTCTCACACACGCATACACACGCTCCCTTGACATAAAATGAGTCAAATGCATCATTTCCTCTCTAATACTTGATTAAGCAGCGAACTGCCTAAATAGCAATGCCAATAGCATGGCTGCACTGGTTAGCATGATAACAGCTCTGCAGAACTACAGAACATGTTCGGTGCAAACTAAAGCAGTGAAATTGAGCAACTGGTGCTGAAGAGGCAGAAAGGTGAAATTACAGCTGCACTCTGTAAGATTTGGGGATTTGGAGACCCCTCTGATGGAAATGTGTAATTGCACGCAATGTGAGGAAGAACATTTTGTAACATTGGTTGTGCTTCGGACCTCCATAAATGGATGAATCTGATGATTGCGATTGCTTTGAAAGAGAACTCACTCAGAACTTGGTGAAGGACGTGTCTTCTGAGGGTACGAGTGAATGACTAACTAACTTAATGCTAGCTTAGTGAGCAGGACATAGACCCAAACAGTGCCACACACAACAGTATAGGTTTGATTCTAACTAACTGCTGCTCTGCTGGAACGAGTGTAGATGATAAAAACTAATGTATGAGAGAACAAAAGTTGAGTAAGTGATGTTGGAGTGACAGAAAACCTGTTTTGCGGTGTTTGGGACTGTAGCGTTTGGCTAAGCTAACACCATCTTAATTAGCAGGCTAAACATGCTACGTATCACAGTACAGGCTTGGTTCCAGCTAACGGGTGTTAAAATGGCACCTGTTAGAGGAGCACAAAGTCAAATGACTGGTGTTAGAATGAAAGCTGACATTGTGTGGTGTGTGCAGCTCTTTGCTGTTGCTGAGCTGCTATGATTCTAAAGTTTTTCTGAGGTTTTTTCTGACAAAGATTTTTCCCCTCTTTCTATCAGCAGCTTCACCGATCAGTAGCTGTTTACTTGGCCATTGACACAGAATAGAAATTCAACACATCATATTTTTGAAATACAGTCATAATTTTTAAATAACTGCTGACCTTATTACCATTGTACTGCCAAACTCTATTGTGTACCTTTTTAATGTTTTAAGGTACACTGCATTCATTTTTCCCAGGTCCGGTGTGCTTATTTGTATCTTCTAATAACTTTTTTAAGTAGAAAAATAAAAAGCCTGGAGTCAAGACAGGGTATAAGAAGTACAATTTAAAAAAAATACTGCGATAGAATATGGCACATTTATGTTCCCTAACTAGAGGTACTAAAGACATAACCTTGGGGGGGTTCCACCCCAGGCACAGTTTGCCTGACCAGCAAAATCACCAGATCTCCAATTCTCCTTGTCTGTTTTTCTTAACAGTCACACTCACACTCAGTCACTCTTTCTCAAACACACACACATTACATGTGCTGTTGCTCTGCTATGCTGGAAGAACCTTTATTATTATTATTATTATTATTATTATTATTATTAGAACAGATTTTTTTTTTATTTACAGCAGTGTAGATATGAGAACGTGTCTGCTTATTCATCTCATTTATCAAGCGCATGTTTATTTCTTGTGAAGCAGGGTCTTCACTGGGACTGCAGGTGGGGCTTGTGTTGGCCGTGGTGTTGTTGTTTGCAATGGGAGGAGCCATTTTCTTCTACTTGTACAAGAAGAAGTATGTCTAAAAATCTTGTTTCATATCTCTGAATGAGTGTGTCTTTTTTACACACAAGTGTATATAACCTTACTTTATTGTGTTGTGTTTCCACAGACATCCTCAAGACTACTATTCAATGGAGCTGAATGAACAAGAGTCACCCATTGAACTCTAGTGTGTGTGTGTGTGTGCGTGTGTGTGTGTGTGTGTGTGTGTGTGTGTGTGTATGGGTGTGTGTGAGAGAGAGAGAGAGAGAGTGTGTGCGTGTGTGTTTGTGTGTGTATTTGTGTGTGCATTTTAAGGGAAAATCATTTTTTTATATGTATCATCATGAGTAAATCTCATTTAACTTTGTCCAAAAGTTCCAGTGCCATCCAAACATGGCTGTTAAAGGTGCACTAAGTACTAAATGAATTGCTGTAAACCTTAAACTGAATGAATTGAAGATGTAATGTCTCTCTCTGAGACACAGCTCTATAGACAATAAGCAAAAGAGGATGTTACCCAAGTTCCTCTGAATGAGGAGTTACGTACATCACATGAACTTGATGCAGGGTCAGATACTGACCAAGGCTGAAGGTGAAATATCCCCAGAATGTCTCAGAAATGTTAAATATGAGGGGAAAGGGCTCCGCAGTGAATCCCATTTGATATATTTGACACATCTCAGCCAAAATCTGCCCCTTGGTAAGTGTTCATTTCTGACACTGACATGATGAAGTTTACAAAACCGTCCTGTGTCTTTCTTAAGCTTTGAAGGGAAATTCTACTTACTATACCTTTATGTTAACGTACACATAGTTGACTTGGTCGTAAGTCTTCAGTCTTTTTTATTGTAAATATGTCGGTGTTTTATTTCATTTTAAGATGCGAATGCTGGTAGCTTCAGCTATACATTACGCAAGGTGGGGGATTACATTTATTAGCCAAGAGCAAGTCCTTTACCCTTTCGTAAAACCGCACTATAGTTGTTTCACTATAGTTGCATTTCATCTCGGAGAATAATGAGAAGCGTCCGTGATCATTTAATGTTACTATGTTGTATTCTGAAGTCCTGTTGAGTTTCTGTGGGTCAGATGTGCCTCTCTCTTTGTAAATGTGTTGTATGTGTCCCAAGGGTACTGAAAATAGAGAAGCTACTCAGGGTACTCAGGGTTAGCTGTGTGTGTGTTGAGAGCATTTTACCCAAAGGAGAGTGAAGTGAAGGGTTTGGGTGTTTTGTATGTGCTTAGAAACTTTCTTGGTCGCGTTTTATTTTGGTGGTCCCCTGTAGTTCATATACAAATGCTCTAACTGCTCTCCGATAGGCCTGTGTTTAGTGACGGTTAATGGGGTTACCATGGCAACAGCCACCATTGATGGCAGAAACACTTGCCGCCAGTTAAAAACAAAAGCATTGTTGAATGTTTTCATCCAGAGCACAGCAAGACAGAAGTATTCCACCATGCAAACCTAACTCAACGTTAGGTTGGGTTGGGTGATGTGATTTCTTATTATACTTCACATACATTGATTAGCCATAACATTAAAACCACCACCTCCTTATTTCTACTCTCATTGTCTATTTTATCAGCTCCACTTACCATATATGAGCACTTTGTCGTTCCACAATTACAGACTGTAGTCCATCTGTTTCTCTGCATACTTTGTTAGCCCCCTTTTACCCTGTTCTTCAATGGTCAGGACCCCCACAGGACCACCATAAAGCAGGTATTATTTAAGTAGCGGATCATTCTTAGCACTGCAGTAACACTGACGTGGTGGTGGTATGTTAGTGTGTGTTGTGCTGGTACAAGTGGATCAGACACAGCAGTGCTGCTGGAGTTTTTTACTTGGTGTCCACTCACTGTCCACTCTATTACACACACCTACCTTGTTGGTCCACCTTGTAGATGTAAAGTCAGAGACGATAGCTCATCTGCTGCTGCACAGTTTGTGTTGGTCATCTTCTAGTCCTTCATCAGTGATCACAGGATGCTGCTCACAGGACACTGCTGGCTGGGTATTTTGGTTGGTGGACTATCCTCAGTCCAGCAGTGACACTGAGGAGTTTAAGCTCTAGCAGCACTGCTGTGTCTGATCCACTCATACCAGCACAACACACTAACCATGTCAATATTACTGTAGTGCAAAGAATGATCCACCACCCAAATAATAACTGCTCTGTGGTTATTTCCACACAGTTACCCAAATAAGAGGACTCAGTTATCGGCACGGTCTTGCTAACCGTCTATCTGATTATCAGCTGGGTTAGGGTTAGGTTTTATGGTTGAGGTTAGGGTGCAGGTTTCATTTAGAGTTATACAAAGGGAATTAAACAGATGTTTGATTGAGGTTATGCTAAAAACAAAATACACATCTACAAAGCATCTACTGTGGACCATCAAAATGAAGTGTTACCACTTCTTGTGCAGAAGAGCATTTTACCACTTTTTAAAAACAGATCTATCTTTTTATGGTGCACTGCCAAGGAAAGAGTTTCTAATCTGTAATACCAAGTCTCACCACTAGAGGCCAGGACCAACTAAAGATATGAATCACTTGAATATGTGTTGTCTTCTTCTTTGCAAGTTTCTCTGTTTTAGCTTTGTGCAGTGTTCCTGTTGTTGTAGCTATTGTGTCACAGCAGTCAGTCTGCAGTAATGAGTCTGATGATTTCCGCCATTTCATTTGCAACTCCCAACCAGGTAGGATTGCAGATCAGGGTATTCCACAAAGCAGGATTCCTCAGTACAGCTGATTCGTTTAAGGCAAAAGTGAGGACTGTCCAGTGGAAACATGCTTGACCTCTGCTCCCATTGGACAGGCTTGGCATTGGGCTTAAGGTATCTGGCTGAGAAAATGCTCTTTAAACAAGTGTATCATCTAGTCAAGTAAACTGTACCATGCCTAAGTACCTGTGCTGAATGTGGTTACCTTTCTTGCTGGGATACCAAGTGGGCCAAGCTGGAACTCATGGATGGAGCAAGAAATAGTGCAGATCATTGATTGATCAAATGCAAATCACAATAGAATCACTTTGTGACGGCAGTCATCACTTGAGTCGGATGATCATCATTTCTGGAAAAAGGGCTAGCCACTCTGACTCTGTATATAAAACCCAATGCAGTATGAAAGGTAAAACAGATGTTAAGCTAATCAAGTATTGCTGTTGTTTGTGTTTGCTGTCAACACTACTGTTGCATGAAAGAACATTTGACTGTCACACAACCTCCAGAAAATTCCACCTACTTTCATGCTTCAGTTGTTGGGACATTGTCACAGGTACTCCACCAGGGTACATATCGCTGCTGTTGGAACAACTTTGTATCTCCAAAATGGTAACTTTACAGGACAAAACATACTTTACTTTTAATGTAAGTCAATGGAACCAGATTTTTTTTCCAAGTCATTTTGGGTCATTACCTTTGGTCCATTCATCATGAAATTTACACACAATGTAAAGAGCAACAGGCATTTTTAAATGATCCCAAAAACTGAAAAACGATGAAAATGGAGATATGAGGTTTTGTTCCATCAGCAGTGATATTGTTCTGATAACTGCCTTGCTGTGCTGCGTTACTTGGTGGAAAAGTGTCTTAATAGGCCTCTGATGTCCTGCATCATGTTGTAGTCAGCATCATGTCCAAATATGGAACTCCAAGTCTAAGCAGGTTTTCTTTATGGAAAAAATGAATCACCTTTCAAACCCTCTAGCATACCCTCTGGTAAACAAATATGTTCCAAACCACATATGTACTTTCCCCCCTGAATGTCACTGAATCCTTCTTATTATGGGGGTTTTTAATATAAGGACCATCCAACTGAATTAGTCCACACTGCAGACCCACAATAAAAAAACATTAAAAAACAAATAAGTATTCAGGTCTTAGCTATTTAGAAGTATTATATTTTAATCTATTTTAACCAAAGGCATCAGTTGAGATAGAAATAAACAATATAAATTATGATTTTGTATATATGGTTCTGTCTGCTGGGAGGTAGCTGTCCCAAACCCAAACCCCTACATTTAAACTTAATAAATATACTTCTACTTAAAAATAGCTACACTGTGTGAGTTTTGGGGATTTGGTGCCTCTCTGGTGGCAATGTGTAATTGCACCCAACCTGCAAAAGAACATTTTGAAACGTGGGTTGTGCTTTTGGCCCCTTCCACAAGCAGATGAATCTGATGATTGCGAGTGTGTTAAAAGAATATCAAAAGAGAAGTCATAACTTGGTGAAGTATGTGTCTTTGAGGGTGTAAGTGAATGATGTAGCATTACTGAGTTGCTGAAAATTAGCCAAAACTGTCACTACTGAAACATTTAAGTTTTGGTGAGTTGTGATAATTTTGGTAGTAACAGAATGGAACGTTTAATCATTTCTGCTAATAAAATAAACAGAATTAAGGTATAGGGTCAGTCAAACCAAAGGATTTTAGTTTAAGGTCAAAGTCAGTTAAAATGTGTTTTCAGCTCTGACTTTGAACCACTTCAGTAGAATGATCCATAAACCACACTGAATGCTGCACTTTGCATGAAGGTCTACTGTTACTAGGGATGCGGGAAAAAATCGATTCTTAGATGCATCGCGATGCGGACGTGTACGATTCTGAATCGATTCACAAATGTCAAAAATCGATTTTCTAAATATTTAATTTATAACGTAATATTGACGGAACGCAAAAGGCGGAACCTGGAAGTGGGTAAGTGCAGCGCCCGGACAGTCTGTGGCGGCACATAACAAACACACACGGATGAGTGAGAAATCCAACCGGCTCCCTCTGCGTTAAAGCCAGGTTAGGTCAGGAGTCACAACCCAAATGATAAGAAGAGCCATTTTGTCCTTTCAACAAAAATCAAATCACCTTGGGAGCCACAACATTTAATGTCCAGCATGTCTCAGTATGTGATAATGTCCTAGTTTAGGCTGAACAATATAAACGAAAACGCTGACTTACTTTGCTCTGCTTTAAGCTTTAACTAGTTATAGCCGCTTTCCTCCCCTCTCCACCAGAAAACGTTTCCTTAGAAGTAGACCAGTTTCTTGTAAAATGTCTCTCATCGTTCGACTGTTTTATGAGGCTGAAGTCGCTTCTCATTCTCCAGCTTCTTGTTTGAATTTTCCCGTTCCACCCTAAATTCTGCCTTCGGCGCCGAATGTAAATGCGGCACCGTTTAAGGTGGACCGGGAAAATTCGAAAGAGAAGCGACTTCATCTTTGCGACTTTTAGTGTTTGACAGTCTCTCGTTGCGCATTTAACGTACCAGGAAACCAACTGCACTGCTTATAAACGCGAATAAGTCCATTAATCTCCAAATGTTCGTCTTAAATCTGTGCCTTTTCGTTCGCTGCTAGCCAGACAACTTCGTTGCTAAGTTCTCAGTCGTTGAGAAACAGGGCTTTCACGCTATGTTGCACACGTCCCGATATTTTACTGACACAGCGATCCCCCTGTCTCTACAGCGAGACCAAAACCGAAGTTATACATTCACTAAAGAAAACGAGTAGAATAGCTGTAACGTGCTGCATGGACATCCATTACCACAGGATCTTATGTCACCCTAACAGCGCATTTTATCGCAGATGAGTGGCAGCAGCGTCTCATGTGCTCCAAACAGCAGTGAATGAGAGCCTTCTAGTTCACTTGCCACATCACTTCCATTTGATTTATTAATAAAAGATATTGGACGTAAATGCATTATGGATCATTACAAATACTTTGCTTTAAAACTACCAAGTCCTCAGGCAGTAGGAAAATAGAAATCCTGTATAGCAAAAAAAAGATGCATCAAGATGCATCGATAATCGTTTTATAATCGCATCCCTCTGAATCGTAATCGAATCGTGAGGTGCCTAGAGATTCCCACCCCTAACTGTTACATCCTGTTATATAAGACCACCAGCAACTCAAAGAGCAGAATACTACTGTCAAAGCACTTTAACCACATTTGACAAGCTTGCTGGTTTGCACCGGTGTTATGGTGAGGTCTTATTATGTCAGTTCAGTGAGCAGTAGTGTTTGCCTGCCTGTAGCAACATTTATATACTGACTCCTTAACAAACTCGCATTTGTTTTGGAGAAAAATGTAGGTAGGAAAAGTCAGATGTGCAACATTTTTGTTTACTACAGGTTGCCATAGTGATGATTTTTAAAAACAAATTGACAAATTGGCTTACACCCAAATGCCTCATTTGGGCATGAGGTCAATGAGGTCACATCCTCAGAAGTCCATACACTGCTAACCTCAGTGGAGAAGTGAGAAATCCTTCTCTGCTGTCCACCCCACTCTGAGCCACGTGGGCTTTTTGGATCCACGGGGTTCGCCATCGTGCCTTAGCTTTTCAGAACGCAGTCCTCTAGGGAGGAGGATCTACCATGGCATAAAACCCAATGATGATCATACTGCTTTAATTCTGATCATTTTGATAGCCTTTTTAAATTACCAATTACAGCTGTGTGCAAAAGTTTAAACACCCCTGGTCAAACTGCATGATTTTTTTTTTGTGTTATTATCAACACATTCTATAGTAACAAAATTAAATATGGCATTTTTCTTCAGACTTAAGTGCACAATTTGTATTTGTTTGACATGTTTTTAACATGTTGAAAAAAAATCACCATAAAATGTGCCACTTTTGCACAAGCCATGTTTATGTGATTTTTTTGTTTTGTTTTGTTTTGTTTTTAAACATGTCAAATAAGCAATAAATGTGTATTAAGATGTGCAGAAGTGTGTTCTCTGTAGAGGAGGTGTTAACTTATTTTCACTTAGAGCATCAACAAAACATGTCAGGGGTGGCCAAACTTGTGCATTCAGCTGTATGTTTTGAAAGACAATGTGAATCATCAGTCATCTGAAATGTAAGCAGGGCTGCTGGAGATCATATTAATTTGAACTGTGAGGTTCAACTGAAAGTCTACCTACATAATACCTGCTAAAATCAGTTAAATATGGTTTAGTGCTTTTTAAGTATTTTCAGTGTAACATTCCTGTGATAATACTGAAAACAGTGATGATTTTCTCCCTGATGTGAGTCACTTTTCATCCCGTCCCTAAATTTGGTCAATATCAAAAGTACCTTTCTCAGATAATAAAGAACATTGTACATAATATGAACTGCAAATGTGAATGAATGGCTCCTTTTTTTTCAGCTGCACCATCTCTCTCTCTCTCTCTCTCTCTCTCTCTCTCTCTCTCTCTCTCTCTCTCTCACTGCACTGTTCCTCCTGTTAAACACTCTGTTTCTGACTCTATCCCTCGCTCTTCTTTGCTCACTCTTTCAAGCTGCTTCTACTTCCTTCCTGCTGCGTGACAGACTCTCGCGTTTCATTGCACGCTGTTTTCAGGCTATGGCCTGGTGGCTTTCACTTTTTTATTTGAAGCGTGGATTATATGATGCTCTGCAGACCATCCGGTTTGTAGCATGTTGTTTCAGGTTATAGTAGAAGGCTGTAAGCGTTTGCCTTATTGTGACCTTTAAGTGTCTGTGCAGGCTGCAGTGTGTGTAGAGTGTGTGCTGTGTTTGTTTTTGTACATCTTCAGGAAAAAAACAACAGAATTGTAACACTTAAGATTTAGGAAAAGCTGATAATGCCAAGACCAGAAGACCAATGTTACAATCTTTCATTCTTTAAAACTGAAAGAGTAGAGTCATTTTTATTTTGTTTCTGAAGTTAAGGCTATGGTTAGGTTTAGGGTTACTTACACAGACACACACACACACACACACACATTTTACATATATATATATATATATATATATATATATATATATATATATATATATATATATATACAGAGCAGCTATTAATTGGGTGGTGGATTATTCTCAGGTGGTGGTCTTGTGTTGATCAGACACAGCAGTGCTGCTGGAGTTTTTAAACTTGGTGTCCACTCACTGTCCACACTATTACACACACCTTCCTTGTTGGTCCACCTTGTAGATGTAAAGTCAGAGACGATAGCTCATCTGCTGCAGGCACAGTTTGTGTTGGTCATCTTCTAGTCCTTAATCAGTGATCACAGGATGCTGCTCACAGGACACTGCTGGCTGGGTATTTTGGTTGGTGGACTATTCTCAGTCCAGCAGTGACACTGAGAAGTTTAAACTCTAGCAGCACTGTTGTGTCTGATCCACTCATACCAGCATAACACACACTGACACACCAACACCATCACATCAGTGTCACTGCAGTGCTGAGAATGATCCACCACCCAAATAGTACCTGTTCTGTGGTGGTCCTGTGGGGGTCCTGACCATTGATGAACAGGGTAAAAAGGGGCTAACAAAGCATGCAGAGACAAACCTGATTGCCTGGGGTCCCATATGCAGATGAACAATGACACTGGTGATGATGTATTTGTTACTATGGTGGAAGTGTGTGTGTGGGTGAGTGTGTGCGTATGTGTGAGGCAGAGATGTTGCTGCCTTTCACAAAGTCAAATCTGTGGCCTGTGACACAGGAAGAGCTGGAGGTGTGACAGGAAGAGAAAAAAACAAAAAGAACGAAATAGAGAAGAAAAGAAGCGTGTGCTGTCTGGAGTGCAGAAAGAGAGAGCAGAAGAGAAATGACAGAGATGCACGATGGACCACGTCCCACAGAACCGCTGACCCTGAGTCTGGAAGCATCACTGTAAAGAGTGAAGGCCTACTGATGAGCTAACATTCAACAGCCAGCATCTGACGAGGTAGGAGTGATAAACTTGCTGGCAGTGTGTGTATGTGTGTATGTCTGTGTGTTAGAGGTTATAACGTGTATAGTACAGAGGCTTAACGGTGAGGTTTTGATCGCTCTGCTGGACTCCCCTGACCTTTAAACAGTGCTAAGCTCGCTCTGACTCAATGTTATGAAATTGTTAGAGTAAAAGGAAACGTCAGAAATCAAACAGCCACTTTAACATCGTGTTATTATAGTTCAATGCAAATGTATGCCTTGTTTATGCTGTCTACCCTGTAGCCTTATTGTACTCTTAAGTAGAGGAAAGGTGCTATATTGCTGCTTTCTGCGATTACAAATGGTGAACGCTTCTAACAAAACAGCATGATAAAATAAACATCAAACTAAAATGAATCCAAATAAACATAAATCTACATTAAAACCGTGATGGTAAGAAATAAAACTACAATTCTGGTTCGTTATACACTATAGCCTCTACATATGTGGCTCATAAATGTTATACAAATGATACTAGCGACTCATTAGAGCTGTATTGGATCAAGAGGGCTACAATCACTGATTCTGTTATGGCAGGCGAGCAGCAGCACCTCAGCCTGACTGTTAATATACTGCTGCCTCCTACTGCATATAACAAGCTGCAGTAACGAGCAGAATTACAATCATGGTTAATTATGAAATTAAAGTATTATTTTTTTTTGAGTGATTTTGTGAATTTGAGTGTTTGAATACCTGCTAAATACCAAGCCTGTTAAATGCTGCTCAGGCCAGCCCTAGTATAGGTGTGTTAAGTAGTATAATAACAGTAAAATAACAGTAATAATCTGTCTATTGGCTGCATCTTATCTGTCTGTCTGTCTGTCAGTCTGTCTTATCTGTCCTGTGTGATGTTGAGCCCTCTGTGAACACTTTGGGTGGAGTAAGAAGGAGGGAGATTGTTCTGTCTGTCCTTGTGGGGTTGAGAGGTGGCGTGGTCAGCGGATAGGTAGGGTACTTAACTGCATCACAGCCTGTGGTATATCATATTACTCTGCTATTAAATCCAAATTATAATAATAATTTTTCTTGTCGCCTAAGGGGGAGGGGTTAAAAAAAGAGCCAAAAGAAAGATGCTGTATAAATGTGTTGTTATTATTATTAGAAGTAGTAGTAGTAGTAGTATTGTTGTTGTTGTTGTTGTTGTTGTTGTTATAACTTTGTAAGAATGTATTTAATTAGTTATTTAATTAGTTTCTAAAATTAGATTTTCACCTAAATAAGCTTAAAATAAAGCTTAAAATTATAAATGGTTGCAAAGAAATAAATTAGGAAAAAAAGGAAGTGCTCTCTCTCTCTCTCTCTCTCTCCCTCTCTCTCTCTCTCTCTCTGTCACTATCTCTCCCTGTGCTGTAGTGTATCCTTTCTAATCTACACCACAGGCCAAAGGTCTAGAGACAAGAGCTTTTAAAAGTACTTTACAAAACACAAGGTTGTTTATTGACACATTTATCTAATTTAACCTCAGAAGTTTTGTGCGCTGGTTCGCAGCGCTGTCCTCTTATTGTAACATGTTTTAGGGGAAAAGCCTTCACAGTCTTTGTTGATAACTGTCACGCTGAGCAGCTTTTAATAATTCACAGACTCCTAACTGAGCACAGATGATTCAGCTCATCCAGCCTTCAGAAGCGTCTCGATCAGGTGTAGAATCTTCAGCGGCAAAACAAGACTCAGTTAGTTCCACTGCTGCTGAGAGTCTTTACTCAGAGTCTTCAGTTTTACTTTAATAAACATATTATTGTCCATTGTCCAAAAGTTTGAAAGCAACACTCTATACAGCCATGTGCAAAGGTTTGTGCACCCCTGGTCAAATGACATGTTGTTGATTTTAAAATTGACCAGGGCGTGTTCACACTTTTGCACACAGCTGTGTATAGCACTACACAGCACTGTCTTTTTCAAAAGATAACCAGCGGTAATACATTAGTTATGTCTTTTTTCACAAAGTGGCTTTTAAACATACGGCCTGACATGATGTCACTTTCAGTGACATGTCAGAGGAAGTTGAGCCTCTGAGTCGCCTTCTGAAATGACCTGTTCTGACAAGGACAGCACATAATTTCACTGGACATAAAGAGCCAGAGTGACAAAAAGAGGGACACAGAACAGTCTCAGCTCATAGTTTACCATCATAGGGATGATAGGGATTATTTATGCTTCATCTTAAATTATAAAAGCAGGACCAGAAAGATTACTTTAAAATACAGATTACTGACCACCTCTTAAAAATGTGGATAAAAATGTGTCTACAGACAAATGTCTTGGTATTGTGTTAGAGAATTATTTGACATTTAAGCCTCATATTTTGCAAATTGAAGATACAACTGGGATTTTATTTTAGGAAGAAGTGTTATTTATATTTTAGAACTAAAATGAAACTTGTTTCTGCTGCTTTTTTACCAGCAGTTGATTACGGAGATATCATGTATATGCAGGGACCTGTATTGCTTATGCATATTGGACACTGTTTATGGGGCCTTGAATTTAGAAACCGACTCCCTTAATTATTCCTAAAGGGGAATTCCAGTTTTTCAAAATTTCCCTATAATTTAGTCTTTAGTCATTGAGATGTACACAAAGTCATTAATTGTACAGAAACCTGCCAACTTAGATATTTACAGTGGTACTGATAGGAACCAGGGGTCACATTTAGCCTCAGATGCCTTGCATGTACCCCTCTACCATCAATGGCTTTAAAAAATAGGTTTTAGGCCTAATCCTTACCTCAAAACTTTCGTAAAGCAGTGTCTCAGACATCAGGCAGCATCTTCATAACCGTGCAACGTAATAACTTTCTGTGAGGGAAGCATTTAGAAGCATTAAACAATTCAGATGTCTGGTTTCTATCATCACCACTGTGAACGATTCAGACTCAGTAAGTTTCTCTAGAACCGAGCATTTCACAAAAAAAAACTCTTAGAATGACAGTTTACATTTTAACCATTTCATTATGCAGATATTTTGAAAAAACATTATGGTTATTATTATTTAACCATTGAGTAATCGCTGGAATCCATGAAATATATGTTTTAAGGCATGAACTCAGGTGATTTTCCTTTTTCCACTCACATCTACTTGAGCAGTTTTAAATTATGATGACCTCTTAATTATAGCTTAATCATAAATCCTTGAAATGTGAGGTTTCATATATGTTTAAGTATTACTATGAGTTTTTAAATGTTTTTTATTTATTTATTTATTTAGTTAGTGTTTTTTAGTTAGAAAAGCCTACACTGAAGATTTTAAGAAAATATAAGCTTTTTTAACACACTGTGCGATCAGTATGGGATTAAAAAGGTTTTACTTTTATCTAAATCATTTTATCAATCATTTCTGTAGCTGTAACAAATTAATTCCTTTTGTTTGCATCTTGATAATGTAACGCATGCAGAATTTTATATATTGCTGCTGTCGGAATAAACCTAATATCACAATTTATGTCATTTTTCAGTTTTGGCATAATTTGAAAGTGCCTGTTGCCCTTTACATTTTGTGTAAATTTTATGATGAATTGACCAAAAAAAGGCTCAAAGTGACTTTTAAAAAAAGTCTGGCTCCATTGACTTACATTAAAAGTAAAGAAAGTTTTTTCGTTCTCCTGTAAAGTTACCATTTTTGAGATACAAGGTTTTGTTCTGACAACAGTGATATATTCTGTTACTACACCAGTCTGTATAAATCATGAGCGAGGTTAGTAGTTCACAGAGTAGGAAGCCCATTTCCAAAACCAAATATAAAATCTCAGCCCCCAAAAGCTACCTTGTCAGCAGTGAGCTGAACCTTTCTACTTCCTTGCAAAAAATATAAATAATAAGTAAGTAAGATGTAAATAATAATAATAAAAATAATAGATGTAAATAATAATAATAAAAATTTCCATGCCTGACATGACAGTATTCTTTAGCTTTGGATTCTTGATGGTTTTTATTTAAGTTTGCAGCTTTTTTTTCTATATTTATTTCGTACATTTCAGCTGTCTGATTTTTTGTCGTCTGTATTGGGTAAATGTGCTTTTCAAGAGTGGATGCATGCTTTATAGGGAAGTGTAGCATTGGTTGCTGGGTTTATGTTAACCTGTGCTCTTGGTAATGTATGTGTAATCTTGCTGTTATTTTGTCTTGATTGGAAAAATAATGCATTTATTGCAGCGACCTGTCCAACACTGCGGTTAGTATGCTGCCACTTTGGTGGTGCTCAGCCCTCATGTAACCTGCTTTGATGTCCCTGACCACTCAGAAAAATTTAGCCATGTAGGGGCCCACCAAATATTTGTACCCAGTGGCGAATAACTTGATGATCTGGGCTTGATTGTTACGTCTGTGAAAAAATGTAGTACAAGTTACCAAAAATAACAACTTAAGTAGAAGTACAAAAGTAGCAGGTCAAAAAACTACCAAAGTACTGAGTAACTAACAAAACTGCAACACACCGTCTTAGTAGATCCAGCATGAATCAACACAGGAGCTGAAGTTGAGAGTCATGAGCAACAGAGAAACAGTTTAGATTAGTGGTTACCAACGATGGTCCTGAGATCTGCTTTCCTGCAGAGTCTAGTTCCAACTACAATCTGTCACACCTGTTCCAGCTAATTAACTCCCTCAGAAGTCCTTGATTGGCTGGATCAGATACATTAGAGTTAGGTAAGAAGGAATTTTTGAATGCATTTTTGATGCAGGTTGGAACTAAACTCTGCAGGAAAGTGGATCTCCAGGAGGAGGGTTGGTGACCACAGGTTACAATGCCCTCACTGATGTAAACTCCACTCCACCTCCTAGTTAGGTCCTCCCAGCATGACACTACCAGTGCTGGCAGGGTGAAGGCTAGCATGAGTTTCCTCCACCACATCTTTTCAAACTGCCGCTAATGCAACCATGATGGACATGGGTGTTGGTGGGGGGTTGGAGGACCACCCTATCCACCCAGAGAGAGCTAGGCCAATTGTGCTATGTTGGACTCCCAGCCACGGATGGCTGTGGGGGCTCAAACAGCACCGTTGATACTGCTTTATACTGGCTTTGCTACTTTGTTAGAAACCATACTAATATAGATGTACAGTTACAGACTCAGTCACCCTCCATTCATCAGTGGTCAGTTTATGAGTTTTTACACACCACAGCATCGCTGCTAGGTTGAGAGTGGTCCACCACCCAAAAATATCCAGTCAAGGGCAGCTCTGTAGTCAGAAACTGTAGTCTGACCATTAGTGAAGGGGACTAATAGTATTGCTAACACAAACTGAGCATCAACAGATGAGCTAAAGTCCCTAACTGTACTCCAACAAGGTGGAGCTACAAGGTATAAAGTAGCCACTGAGTGTGTTGACATCAGCTCTCAAAAAGTGGATATTATATTAATAAATCTCTGAGGCAGAGTGATCTCTGGAATGTTGATAATGTTGACATTAATGTTGAAGTGTTTTTACAGAAACCGATCAAATGTAATTCAAATAAAGTCAGTATTAGGAATGTTCACACAAAATGAACTTGTTTTGTTGATTATTGTGAAAATAAGTGAACAAATTTTCTACAGAGAACACACTTCTGCACATTTTAATACACATTTACTAGTTATTTGTTAAATTTAACATATTAGGGAAAAAAAATAAAACATAAAATGTGGTGCATTTTATGGGGTTTTTTCCCCAATATATTAAACTCAGCAAATAACTAGAAATTGTCCACTGACATAAGCACAAAAAAAAGGTTTCATTTAAGTGTGTTCTCTGTTGAGGATGTGTTCACTTATAAAATCAACAAAATGTAATTTGACTAGAAGCGTTCAAACCTTGACATATGACTGTATACTGTCTACTACTAAAACAAATTTAATGTCACCTTAATGTGGACGTGTTTGTTTTCGAATATTGCGTGTCGTTACCATAGAAACTGAGTGTTTGTTGCTGCATGTGGGTTATGAGGTTTGCAAGGTCTCCTCTGTCTAGCTCTTACACGCCTTTTAATTTCCTCTGTCCTCCAGCCATGCATGTGTGTGTTTGTGTACGGTCGTCTGAGAGCAAAAATGGGCTTTCATGGCAGAAAGTGCAGCAAAGCATGGTCAGCAAGTCTAGAGACATGAAACAGCTTCATTTTGTGAATTTTCTAAAGTGCTGTAGGGCTTATACACACTTAAAGATGGTTCTGCAAAAATTCTTCAGTAAAAAGAAAGGTTCTATTTAGAACCATGAGTTCTATATAAAACCATTTGCTTACTTAAATGGTTCTTTGCACGGTGAAATGGTTCTTCAGATTGAGGGAGAATGTGTTGTGTGTTGTGTATGTTTCTATACAGCACCAAAATGGGTTCTTATTATTATGTATTTTACCTAACAGTTTCACTGTGATTCCTTCAATAAAGAACACTGGCATAGAGCTGCTGCCACTTGTACACCCAGTCAAAGACAAATCTAGGACTTCCAGAACCTCATAAAATTGGTCCCACCCACTGGAAATAAAACCTTGATCGTTTTTCTCTACTGTCACAACAAAACTTAACAATAAAATGAGAGAATGACTATAGAACTTGCAGAATGTAAATACAACAGGCATAATTCTGTTAAATTAAACTAAAAATTTTGGATTGTTTCAAAGAAATAATTTGGACTTCTCTGAAGGCCTAGAGGTGCCTGAGGGTAGAGGTCTGCTTGGGACAGATTTTTTAATCACACTTCTGCCTGCTTCCATAGACATTCTGCACCATTTGTCCCATTTCCATCTCCAACCTAAAACATTTTGTCCCGCTCCCGCCTGCACATTCAGAAAGCTGATTTTCATCTGCAGTGGTCACAAATTAAAATGACTGCCACATCTCAGACTTTCCTTTGGCTGTCTTTATTGTAGTGTATTTGCCTTGATTAATAGCACTTTCCAGCTGTGCCCATTTGACTGTCTAAATGTTCTGCTACAAGAATGCTTTTTGTGTGTTGCCATGTTGCTTCACTACTATTTAGAATTAGTTTATTAATTTTAGTTATTTTGCTGTTAGATATTATTTATCTATACTAATTGTTAAGTGATTTTTTAATGATATTTAGGCTATTCATTAATTTGCAGAATTTATCTACACATATGTATTGTCCCCTGGGCTGGTTAAATGACTGCTACCGCACTGAAAATTAGTCTCATGCTGCATCTTCCCCTCTGACACCGATGCATTTTCTTGCTTTCAAACAGAGAGATGGACCAAAAGGGACACATCTTGGTGAACAAGTAGCAGCTTGGAAAAGTACACTCACGGACATACAGGACATACAGTATACACTCTGGGATGGAGAGGAACTTACAAATTCCTTGGCAGGAGGACTGCTACATGGATCTCAAATCCACTTCTCCAAAATCAGAAACTCGCAAGAAGATGGAGGGTAAACACACACACTCCCCGCTTACCCTGTCTCTATTAAGAATGTCAGTTCAGGTATAATTGCTGAAATTCTGGGATTGGTATCGGTTTTCTGTGTTTCTGTGTTCCTTTATCAGATGCTGGTTGGCTGCACAGGCATCAGAAATCGTTGCAGCGTTTTGTCTCTGTCTCGTTATTGATGGATGTGGTCAACCACATGAGGAAGTCAGAGCAGCTGAGTGCAGAGGACGCAAGCATGATTCAGGGCAGGGGGTCTTTAGAGGATAAAGTGCACACACTGGTCGAGCTCCTGCGCATCAGTGATCCACAAGGCTCCGCCCTCCAGGCTTACCTGCAGAATTCACATCCTGATGAGTACAACCTCGTAACTCTGCATGGTGAGTGCGTGGATTTGGGAATTTTTCAAAAATCAAGTCAACTCAGCTTGAGCCAGGGTTCTGATGGAAAACTGAGGACCAGCCAAGACCTATTTGATGTCCAAAGCTTGCTTCTGTAGTTTGGCACTGGAACTGTGAGGCTAATATCACTAACAAGTTGTAGACAAACGTTCATATAGATGTCAGGCTTGAAGAAGGCTGCTGCAAATATTTTTAGCCAAAGGGCATACTTCTGTACATTTTTACAGTGAACAATACAATAGAACAATATAGTATCAGAGGCCACATAAGCTGGTCTATTTGAGATTACATAACTTAAAGTGGTTTGAGGTAAGTGTGTGGTGATTTAGGCATATAATTTGCACAGTGGGGTGTAAGCTTCTACATAAGCCTCTTATGCTTACTAGTTTTCAGTGCAGCAAGCTTTTGACAAAACATGAACATATGTTCCCTGTGTTACTTGTTACTTTTGCATCACTTGCAAAACATAGAAGCACTGATGCATACCTTTTCATATTTTTTTCTTAATTTCGGTCCTTTTTTCCCTTTGTCCCTCTGTCTTCTTAGATTCTGTTGTTCAGCAACATAAGGCTGTCCTCCTGAAGCGAGTAGACACTGAAAGCCACACCCACCAAGTTACCAATCATAGCCCTGGCCCAGCCCTATTACTGGTTGAGGGGGTGTCTGACCTGCAGCAAAGAGAGCATGATCTCATTCAAGTGTCGGTCAACAGAGGGACAGCACCTTTGCATGGTCGTCCACTGGGACTGGATAGACTCCTTGCTCCACTGACGAGGGTCAGCACTGCCCCTCGGGTGACACTGACAGTAGGTGTGGCCGGCAGCGGAAAGAGCCGACTAGTTCACCAGTTTGTCCGTCTATGGAGTTCAGGGGAGATATACCCAGATCTGAGCTTGGTGATTCCTGTTGCCTGCTGGGAACTGAGCATTTTTGATCGGCTTTCGGTTGAGAGAATGCTTCGGTCAATCATTCCATATGATAATGTTGATGTGATTTTGAATGGTGGCATCTGTAAAGTACTGCTGATCTTCGATGGGTTGGAAGAATTCCGTACCGCTCTGGATTTCTCAGAAGCACCAGCTACCTCCGACCCTCGTCGTGAGCTACTGGTGTCAGACCTCATCACAAATATTGTCAGGGGCAATCTTTTGCCAGGGGTGACTCTCTGGCTTCTGTCAAGACCTGGCGTGGGGTCAAAAGTACCCGCAGGACTGGTGGACCGTGTGTCTGAAGTCCAGCCTTTTGCACACACACACATCCAGGATTACCTTACAAACTCCCGCACACACTCTCAGGAAAACTCTCACACGCCTTCTCGGTCATCCACTCCATCTGCTCCTCGCTCACGTACATCAGAGGACACTCCTCACCAGGTGTGGGATCACCTGAGTTGCCAGAAGCCTTTGCTAATCCTGTGTTCGGTACCTGGCATCTGTCGCATTGTCACAACAACACTGTCCCGCCTTGTAGGGGCAGAGTTGGAGGATGTGCCTCTTCCACGGACCCTGACAGAAATATATGCTAATTATTGCTGGCCGCACCTCACTTCTGCAGATCCTTCCAGTGGAAGCATCCGAAAACCATTGGCCACTCTAGGTCGCATGGCCTTCTACAGCCTGTTACGTCGCCGTCATACATTTAGTGAAGCTGAGTTACGAACATATGGTGTCGATGTCCCACCACCGCTGGGAACTCTGGGACACCGAGTCCTCCAGCGTGAGCAGAGCTGGTCATCAGAATGTGTATCATGGCGGTTTGTACATACCTCTGTGCAAGAGTTTCTTGGTGCACTCTACTACTACACATCTTCTCGACGAGGAATGTTTGATCTGTTCTCTGAAAGTGGTGTCTCATGGCCCCGTATTGGCTTCCCCAGTCATTATCGTGCTGCCTTGCAGAAAAGCAACGGTGCTGCAAACGGTAACCTGGACCTCTTCATGCGTTTCCTGTCTGGACTGTTGTCTTCAGCAGCGGGAGCTCTGCTGGGTGGAGCTTTGGGAGTTGGCCGTGAGGAGCAGGTGACCCAACGCACCATGGCGACGACCCTACTTCAGAACACTGTGGCAGGGTCAGGTGGCGAGGCGGTTAGCATGCGCAGCATTGCCACAGTGGCCTGCCTGGCAGAGCTGCAGCAGGGGGAGTGGATACGGTCAGTGGAGGAGGACCTAATTGGCTGTAGGCTGCGGGGAAAGCTGAAGGGTGGAGTGTGTGCAGTGCTGGCATACCTGCTGCAGGTGTCAGATGCTTGTGTTCATGAGACACACCTGTCAAACTGCCTAGACTCTGCTTCCCTCAAGAGACTCCTCCCACAGCTCCTGTACTGCAGCAAGCTACGGTAACGCTCACACTAATGACATGAACTACTTACAAGTAAGACAAGCAAGTCTGCTGTACAGTAGTTAACGAGTAACCTCTCAACGAACTTTTCATGTGGAAGCCAGCCATTCATGTTTTCACACTTGCACTCCCCTGTGAACCCTCAGACACTGTGGGTTGGAGTTGAGACATGAGGGGACTAAGACAGTTTCACACCAGACTTGATACAGTGTGCTTATTTTTAGAGCTAATACTAGTACAGTGTGTTCTTGGGCACAATCTAACCACAATAACATGAAGGTAAGAGAACCGTTAATAACAATTTGTAGGTTTGACTGTATGTTTGTGTTTCAGGATGGAAAATAGTGAATTTAAGGATGATACAATGGAGCTTCTGGGGAGTTTACTGAGTGCCAAAGACTGCCGTATTCAGTCCCTGAGGTATAGACATACAGCAACTCGCACACACACTTTCCTATTGATGGTGTAACCAGAATTTCAGTTGGGGGGTGGCTGATTACAGGTGGAAGGCAGGGTTTGGGAGCATTATGTTCCAAAAAATCACTATAGTGAGGATGACAACACCTAACTAGGCTTTTTCATTGTAGTTACCATATTTTGAGAGATTTTAAGTTCAACACACAATTGAAAACCTGACATTTAACTGTCTAGCTGACAGTATGCCACAGCGAGTATTGGCTACTTAACCAGTGGCTCTAGGTATTTTCACCATACCGTTGATGTCTGGGGTAATGGTTGAAGACCAAACAAGATGGTCTTGAACCATTTTTTGCATCATTGTTTTTGTTTTTTGTTTTTTTTGCATTATTAAACTTATTTTCTTTACCAGTGGTCAAATTTACTACATACTTAGCAAGTTTATACTGAGATCACAGAGTGATGCTATATGTACATGTTGACGTTGAAAAATGGCAGAGTTGGTGAAAAACTGATGATACATGACTAGTGGCGGCATGTTGCCATGTAAATGTTGCCATAGTGATAGCATCCACCCAAAATTGGTGATGACATAAAGAGAACTTTGTCTGTTTTATTTGTTTAAGGTGGAAATAAAGACACTCCTGCTGACTTGTATTATAAGAGCGCAACACAAATTACAGTAATACTTTACTTGGACAGCCCACTGCAAATGCTTATCTTGCCTTTAACTTAAATTCAACTATTTATTTATTAAATTCACCTTAATTTTCCCTAACCCAAAACATTAATCTAACCCTAACCTTAACCTCAACCCAAAATCTAAACTCTTACCCTGGTCCTAAACATAACCCTGGTACTAATCCTAAGCCGAATCATAATACTGTTGAGAATCAGCTGACTTTCATTAGATAGTTTGTTAATATTTTGAACACCTATAGATAATATATTGGGGGCTATTCAAATAAAAAGAGACCCAAAATTATGTTTTGTAACACTTTCAATGGCAATGAAAGACTTTCGTGCTGTCAGAAATCTAGGGGCTTCCAAGTAAGGGCCCTAGGACCCCAGGCCACCCCATGGCCATGCCCTTGTTGTCATATTTACTACTTCTCAAATACTTCTTCTTCTGTAATTTCTTTATAGTCAGTCATTAATTTGCATGTCTCCGTACTTGTGATAAAATACCTTTCTGCATATATGCATGCATGCAGGGTAAGAAGCACTGTTTAGACATAACTTGGCTGAGGAGTGTGTATGTTTGCGTGTTTGCGTGTTGTGGGATGGTTGTTACTGGTTTGGTGTTTTCTGCTGACGGTTTTTTCTCTCTCTCTCTCTCTCTCTCTCTCTCTCTCTACCTCTCTCTCTATGTCTATCTCTCTATCTCTATCTCTCTATCTCTATCTCTAGTTTGGCAGAGAATTCCATTAGCAGTAAGGGGATCAAGCCACTAAGTCGAGCTCTTTTGGTCAATCGCACACTCGCCATGCTGGAGTGAGTCCCCTTTACAGTGTATTTTGTGTCTGAGTATGTGTGTGTGTTACAGTGAAATAATGAGTGAGAGACAGTGACCGTACATATCCTTGCACATCTGTCTCTGTATATCGTCTTCAGACTAAACCATAATGTTATAAATTGGCTTGAGACAAGAGGAAAATGTATTAACTTTGAAGCTTTTTGTGTGTTAACCTCTTTTTATTGATAGTCTCCATGGCAACAACATTGGCACCAAAGGAGCAAAGGTATTGGCTGAGGCCCTGAAATTGAACCAGGTCATCGTGTCAGTTAAGTGAGTTTCCACTGAGAAGCATTACAGATATTATACATGTAGTGAGTCCTGTTAAGTTGGTTGTGACTCTGTAGAGTCATTTGTATGCCGTTATGGGAGATTATGTCCTACGGTATGACTAAAGGAAGAAAATGTTAATGTGGAAAGATTCAGTGTTTTTATCTGTCTAATAATAATGAGGATGCTACATGAGCTCAGCATTCCTCACCATGAAAAAAAATTTCTCACAAATGTGTACACATTATTAAAAAAGGAATGGGAAAAAAATAGTTACAATTAAACTACAGTTAACAAATTGAAATAGGCTGATGCCAGATAAGCCAAGTGAATATCCTAAATATCACAAGCAAACTATAAATGTTTGAATGAAATTAATGAATAAATAGTTAAAGGCATTGTCCAATAATGAAACTGGCTGATTTTAATCTAGTATATCCAATAAGAAAGTAGATTTTGCTGCATGTTACACCACAGGAAAGATTCTTTGTACCTTATGAGGTACAAATAGTCCTTGGTGTGATCATACAGAGTTTCTGAGTAACCATATATTGTTGTGTGCGTGTATATGTAGTCTTCAGAGTAACAGTATAGAGGATGAGGGAGCTCGAGCACTGGCCGAGGTGTTGCAGTCCAACCGGAAACTCACCTCTCTGAAGTAAGTCTGTGCGTCTGCTGTATGTAGTGCATTTAAATGAATAAATAAATGCCTTTATTTTACATTACCATTACCTTATCAGGTTGTTTTTCATATGTGGTCATGTTGCACTGCAGTGTTCAGAAGAACAGCATTGGCCCAGATGGAGCGAAGAGAATGGCAGACTCCCTGAAGAAGAACCAGATTCTGCAAGACCTCAAGTAGGAAGTGTGCCTGAGAGTTTGCGAGCGTATGTGTGTGTGTGTGTGTGTGTGTCTGTGTGCACATTTTTTGCAAGCATGCATGTATGCGCGTGTGTGTGTGGTTGGAGGGAGACCTGTATCCGCTTTGAAACCCACTTTACTTAAGACGTAAAATTGATTTTCTAAACTTACACCTTTTACAAACCTTTGTCATTTAGTAGTTCTTCTTTAGTAGTTCTTCCCTGGTTGGAGTTAAAACAGTAATTTAATGTAATGTAACAGTATTACAGAAATGTAAATATAATTTTCAGTTTTTAGATAGATACAATGCTATAATTTTAATTATCATTTACGTATACTAATTACATATACCGTAGTAAACAGTAGTAAAATGTGAGGCACAGTGAGGTGCCTGTATTGTGACTTTTTTGTGTATTGTTCAGTGTGTCTAGTAATCATCTGGGGGATCTGGGGACAGTAGCTCTGGCACAGGCTCTCGTGGTCAACCACACACTCCGCACTCTCAGGTAACACACACTCAGGACTGCATATTTACAATAAGTCATTCTAAAGATGGCAGTGGTAAACTGAGTGTCTCCATCAGTCTGCAGAGTAACTCTGTCAGTGATAAAGGGATGAAGGCTCTCACACAGGCGCTGCGCTCCAACAGAGGCCTGACCAGTCTGAAGTGAGTGTGTGTGCTCTCTTCTTTATTTAGTGGGGATCAAATGTCCCCATTTTAAAAAGAAAACATTGTGGGAACGTTCTGTTGATCCTCATGTGTGTGTGTGTGTGTGTGTGTGTCTACAGCCTGCGGGAGAACTCTATAGGAGTTGAAGGTGCCAAAGCCATTGCCCGAGCCTTACAAGAGAACAATACACTCACAGAACTAGAGTGAGTATTCATTCTCTCTCTCTCTCTCTGTTTGTCTCTCTCTCTCTCTGTTCCATGTAATAGTCAGTGTAATACGGTAAGGCTCTTCTTCCCGAGTTCAGTGGAATGAGCAGCACTGCTGGAGGGAGATTTTGTGGTCAGTGCTGCAGATGCTTTATCAGCTCTGTGCAATGAGTCTGACTCCATATCTGAAACCATCTGTCTGTGTGTGTTTGTGTCTGTGTGCGTGTGTATGTGTGTGTGTGTGTGCATGTGTGTGTGTGTGCGTGTGTGTGTGTGTGTGTGTGCGTGTGTGTGCGTGTGTGTGTGTGTGTGTGTGTCTGTTTCAGTCTCACTGCTAATCTTCTCCATGACGAGGGAGTGACAGCCATCGCTGGGGCAGTGAAAGCCAACAGAGCACTCAGATCTCTACAGTGAGTCTTACATCCATGTTGTCTTGTCTTAAGACTGGTCTTTTTAGTGCGCTGCTTTCTGAATATCACCCATTAATGCAGTGTTCAGGTTACACTCTGGCTTTTAGAGGGATCTATTCAAGACATGCTGAGATTTAGTCTGGTATAATATAGAGCCCCACATTATAATACAGTCTTTTGTGTTGTACAGTACAGTTAGGAATGGGATGGGGTGAGGTGGGGTGGGAGCTGACCACTGAACAATAACAAGCAACACAACATGTACCAGCTAACACCCGCATACAAACACAAGCATGAAAAAAGCTTTATACCTTTATACCCAGATAGAACCACAGGACAGAAACAAATAAGCTCTAACAGGAGAACTTCACATTGCACAGGCCTTTATTTTATATGTTGTACTTGGTGACACATGTGTCTTGTCAGAGAAGAAGCAGGACAGAAAGAGGTGGGAGAAATTGACCTTTTAGAGTTTTATTTGATTTAATCTACAGAATGAGCAGAAGTATAATGCCATAACTGACGCAGTGGTCTTGTGTATCTGTAACCCCCACAGACTTTGATTGTGTTTATGGGAGCCCAAGCCTCTTCTGGGGGAACCCATGTAATCTGAACACTGCACTGTTGTGAATAAGCCCTGCTGCTGTGTTGTTAGTTGTTATACAGAACACACAGTTTGGGCGCCCCTGGTCAAAAGACCTGTTTTGTTGATTTTCTAAGTGAAAATTAGTTCACACATCCTCTAAAGAGAACACACTTAATACACAATTACTGTTTATTTGCTGAATTTAACATATTGGGGGGAAAAAATAAAACATAAAATGTGGCCTGTGCAAAAAAAAATAAAAAAATCAAAAAAATCACATTTTATGTTTTTTATGTTAAGCGTTACAAATAAATAGAAATTGTGCACTAAAATATGTATGTAAATGCCATGTTTAAGATTGTTTCCTGTAGAACATGTGTTAACTTAATTTCACTTAGAAAATCATCAAAACATGCTATTTGACTGCAGACATTTGCATACGACTTTAAAGGTCAGAAATCTAATGATATTCTTCTACGTTCTACATCTGCATTAATGATTCACTTTCTCTCTCTCTCTCTCTCTCTCTCTCTCTCTCTCTGGGTCAGTCTCCAGTGGAACTTCATGAAGGGCGGTGCTGCTAAAGCTCTAGCTCAGTCTCTTCACAGCAACACAAGCATCCAGCTCCTGGAGTGGGTTCCTACACTTTCTACACTTCAACCACACCTCCATTGCATCAGTCTTTCAGTCTATTAGTTTTACTCTGTTAGTTTGCACTTACAGTACTGTGCAAAAGCCTTAAGCCATATGAGAAAACAATGTGTGTAGCTGTCACTAACCTTACAATCAGTACAAATGTACAAGCTGAAGGTGAGTACCATAGATCACTACAGCCATGGTGTTATTCACAGTAAGTGTTTTATTGCTTTTATTCAACACTTCTAAACAATAAAGAAAAAAGTAAAACAAAAAGCCCCAAACATCATATCAAATGTGCTTCAATATTGGCAGTTCCTTCCACCAAGAAAAAGGGATAGTAAAGTTATGAATAGAGCCATAAAAAAATAGACATGATGTCAGATTCAGCTCAGCTTTTTCAGTGTATGCCAGATTAACGTGAATGTGGTTTTGTTCTGGCCAGTCTGTAAAGTATACCACGGACCATCTTGTTTGCTGAATTGTAGTGCAGCGAGAAGTCAGGAACCAAACCTTTAACTTCTTCTGACTGTGTTCTTCTACCATCATATTAATGAACATTAAAAGAAATCTTTGTTTGTTTTAATCTGTGTTTATGTTTATTTATATTTCTTCTAATGTTATGTAGTGTTTGTACTGGCAGAAGTACACTTACTGCCAAGATAAATAGTTTTAAATAGTTTTCTTACTGCTTTTGCCCGACACTGTTGCTGTCTTAGACAGTGGAGTAAGTTACTGTATGCACTTCTCTCAGTTTGACTGTTTAGTGTTGTCTAAATCTCTAAATCAGTCATTTTATACCTCTACCAGCACTGGTGCACTATATCTAGATGATATTGCCTAATGTTACTCTATTATCAGTCTCCTACACTATATGCTGTCTGTATTGTGTGTTTGTGTACTGTTGATAGTTGCTGTTACTCTGTATTCATATATGTGTGTTTGTAGTCTGCAGGAAAATGCTCTGGGTGATGATGGTGTTGTCTCACTGGCTGGCGCTCTAAAGGATAACTCGTCTCTCGCAGTGCTCTAGTAAGTTTAAGACACATGTGCTCATGCATGCACACAGTTATGAGTGCAGTATGTGGTCTGCTGGAAAGCAGCACTGTCAGTAAATAGGCCAGGTTACGGACAGAGGCATTCATTTGAACTTCCTGTGTGTTTTACCTTATTGTACAGCCTTTAACATGTTAGATGTAAATGTTTAGATACGAAGCTCATGGACCTGGTTTGTACCTCACAGACTGACACACTCACTCAGAAGAAAGAGCGGTGCTCTGTATCAGTGACACTGTATATCCTCCTTAAATGATTTATTATTGGTATTGTACCCTCAGTGTCGTGTCTTCAGTGCCTTTAATTAGGGAATGTAGTTATGTTTTGTTGCGTTAAGTCAGTGGTTCCCAAACATATATATGTATGTATGTGTGTGTGTGTGTATATATATATATATATATATATATGCATGTATACATATGAGGTGCAATTGTGTAGATGCAATCGAACCTTCGATCGAACCATTTTTGGAAACGTGTGTGTGTGTATGTGTGCGCAGTCTTCAGGGTGTATCGGCGGGTAAAGCTGGAGCTGTGGCCTTGGCTGAAGCTCTAATGGTCAACCAAACTCTCCACACACTGGAGTGAGTCAATCTCTCTTGTTCGTTCTTTCTTTCTCCTTTTCTGTCATTTTCCTTCTTTGATACACTCTCCATCCAGAGTATTAGAAACGCCTACATTGTACTTTCACCCACAGCCACTTTATAAGCTCCATCTGCCTGACAGATCCACTGTATACAGCCATCTACATAATTATTGGCACCCATGAAGAAATTGGACAGAAACAATCACATAAAAATAAACAAAACATATAATGATTCAAATGTTCCACAAAAATATATGAATTAGCAGTCAGTTCAAATTACTATTAAGTACAATCAGGGTGATAATAAAAAACATTATTAGAACAGTAAAAAAAAAATTTCAGGAAGATGATGCATGAGCATCCCACACATTGTGTGTGTGGAGGGTGGTAAGAGAGACAAAGAGGAACCTGAATATCAGACTTTCACTGCACAGTTCAGTTTCTCAAAATCAAATTTCAAAATCCACTATCAGGCACCACCTCCATCACCAGAAGCATTTTGGAAGTGTTCCACGAAAGAAGCCTTTCCTAAAAGCAAGAAACAAACTGCAATGCCTGAACTTGTCAATGTCATTGAAACTACTTATGAAATGTGGTCAGATGAGACAACCTGAGACTAATTGAATTTTTTGGTCATGCACACTATCATCATGTCTGGCAAAAACAGGAACTGCATACAGTGAAATGCATCTGATGCCAATTTTCAAATATGGTGGTTGATTATTGATGCTTTGCGGCTGTTTTGCTGTTGGTGGTCCAGGAGCTCGTGTGAAATTTAAAGGCATAATGAATTCTACAAAACCAGGAGATTTTAGTCTAAAATGTGTCTGCTTCTACCAGAAGGCTGAAACATGTCTAAGTGGACCTTTCAGCAAGATAATGACCCTGAACACACATCGAAATCCACACAGAAAAGGTTGCAGGAACACAGAATAAAAGTTTTGCAGTGGGCTTTGCAGTCTTCAGATTTGAACCCAATTGAAAACCTGTGGTGTATTAAAGAGGGCAGTCCACGTGCAAATGATCAAAGAACATCAAGGATGTGGAAATGTGTGGAAATGAGTGGTCCAAGATCCCTCAACAAGTGTTCTCCAACCTTGTTAAACATTACAGAAAGTGGCTCAGTGCTGTTATTCTTGCCAGAACAGGCTTTACCAACTACTAATAATAGGGTGTAAATCTTTTTTGAAATCTGTTTTCAAGTAAAATTGAATTTTCATGAAGGGTGCCAATAATTCTGGGTTTGACTGTAGGTGTACAGTTACAGACTGTAGCCCATCTCTTGCAACCCTCTACCCCATTGGTAATGAACAGATTTTTGACCACAAGATCCCTGTTGATCTGATCTTATTTGGGTGGTGGGTCATTCTCAGCACAGCAGTGACACTGACATGGCAGTGGTGTGGCAGTGTGTGTGCTGTTGAGGGGGGTTTATGTGTCAGTGTAACTGCTAGGTTAAGAGTTCACCCAAAAATATCCAGCCAAGAGCAGCTCTGTGGTCAGAAACTACAGGATGGCTAACACAAACTGTGCATCAGATGGACTACAGTTTCTAACTATACATCAGTAAGGTGGAGCTACAAGGTGTTTCTAAAAAAGACATCTGTGAGTGTATATGAGTCATAATTTGTGTGCATAATTTGAAGTGAATCACATCATGTTCTCAGCCTCCGTGGCAACTCCATTGGAATGGCTGGGGCCAAGGCTCTCTCCAGTGCACTGAAAACCAACAGGAGTTTGAGAAGTTTAAAGTGAGTGCGTTGCTTTATGAGTGTTTATGAGTGGTTCTCATTTTACAAGCTTTTCACAGAATGAGCGTTTTTTTTAAATATGACCATATTCCCATGTAGTCTTCAGGAGAACTCTTTAGGAATGGATGGAGCTATCTTCATCGCCACTGCGTTAAGAGGAAACCACCAACTCACTTATATCAAGTAAGTATCTGTTAATGTTGATTAAATTGCTGAGGCAAAAGTGGAGATGTCCTAGCGCTCATCAAATCCAAGCTGTGCCACATGCTGTGCCAGGAGCCCTGTGGTAATGCACCTGACCACATTCCCCGCTAGATGGACTGAAATTTCTCTTGGGGTGCTATACTGATTAGTAAGGCTAGCCTGTATACTTGAATACTTGAGGAATTGTTTATTACATTAGTATTCGATTATCTCTTTAGCATACAGAGAAGGCTAAAAATAAACAAATTACAGCTGGTTTGGTTGAATGCACCATAAATTCAAGCTAGGCATCCACATCACCTCACCTGAGAGCGCAACAACCTACATCACTTTCTAAGTGACCACTGAAGCTAAAAGAGCAAAGATGCCTCACACATGTTGGTGCACAAACTATTGGAAGCAAATCACATGTTGGAACACTTTATCAGACAACAAGAAAAATGCTCAGTGCAAAATTTATGATAAGAGGCTGGTATATCACAGAGGCATGGCCAGTTTGAGGAATCATCTCAATTATGTAAGTAATGTCCTTTTGAGCTGGTTCCGGGTCCAGCAGCTGAGCGGGGTACCTACCAGGCCACTTCCACTCTTTGTAGAAAAACAGTGATAAATTGTAATAAACAAAATGGATTGTGATAAATAAATTGTTCATTCTAGTTAATCCTTAGCATCTATGTGACTCATAATAGCTGTATTTGAACAAGAGGGATACAATCACAGATTCTAAACCAACTTACAGCTGGGCTTCAGCCTGATTATTGATTCATCATTGTAATATACTGCCTACTACGTCTTTGGGCCAGCAGTGCTAATAAGTTGATCTTCAACAAAGACATGTAGAATGATAAGTGTTTGGTGTTCTTCCCTGGGATGCTGATACAGTCAATACAGTCTCTGTGACATCTGTGGTTGGTGTGGCCTAGTGAGAAACAGCGATGCTCTCCAAGAAGCAGACTTAGGTTTGTTTCCTCACCAGGACAAGCACACCACACTACATCAATAAGAGTCCTTGGGCAAGACTCGTAACAGTGCATTCACCTACATCTGCAACACGATTAAAGTTGCTATGGATAAGAGCATCCAGTTCAATGCAAGTACCATTCAACAAAATGAGAAAAGATTAGTTAAACTGTGTTAAAGAAAAAATGCAGACTGAAAAAAGTCTGAAAAAATGGGTCTGTGTGTGGAAATGTGATGTATATGTTTTGTGTTTGTTTCCTTTTTCTCAGTCTCCAGGGTAACGGAATCGGTGAGTCAGGAGCGAAGGTTGTTTCGGATGCCATAAGAGCAGATGCATCAGAGTGTGTGGTGGACATCTAAGACACACACAGCCAGACACGCACGCACTTAACATTATTTATTACTTTCTTCAGTTGGGTGATGCTATGGATAAGTTCAGTGTCTCACTGTATAATAATATATATTTTATTTTATATAAAAATGTTATACTTAAACTTTTTTTTTTGTTCGACTTTGTCATAATAAAACAAAACTGAAATGCAGCATCTCATTGCAGATTTTATTACATTTATTGATCATTCTAATATATATTTACATTCACTTAAAGGCATAAAGGCTGTATACACAAAAAACAGTACAGGAATGTTACAGAAGTTCAATACATATTTTATGCGAATGTGCAAGTTCCCCTGTTGCGTTTTAGAAGTCGTTGTCACTTTCCTCCAGTATCTGAGGGTGCAGTGATCGGCCCGGGCGGCTGGGGTTGGAGGCAGAGCCTTCCAGACTGTCATTATCTTCATCAAGGTCCTCGTTCGCCTCGTCTTCCTCTTCTTCATCATCATCGTCATCGTCGTCATCAACATCGATCTCGCTGTCCTCCGACTGCAGGCAGCAACACATGACACAACTTGTAATGCACACAAACGCAGATATGATATGTACACACAAACAATCGTGCAGCTATTTCAGGTGTTGTCTACAACAGGAAAGAGAAACGGAAACTGGAAAAGATTCTAATAATAATAAACTGACACTCTATACACAACATACAAAAATACATATATTTATAAAAGTATCTCCCTGCTCAGAGGTGGGTAGTGACTACTTACATTTACTCATTTCCATGCAACAGTTGTGTTAAAAAGCTTCCCACTTACCCCCAGTATAGTCAATCAGCCAAGACATGTCCAAATAATGCATCTCTAGTTTTCCACCAGAGCTGCAAGCTTAATGTAGTTAATAAGTAATGGAGGGTTATACCCCACCATATAGCATCATGCAAACTACATTCTTGAAGGGCCCATTTTTTTGGAAAACCATATTATCCTCAGTTTTTTTTTTTTAAATAAAAGAGTGTGATGTGTGTGTATATATACATACTGGACACTCCCCAGTCCATACAGTCAATTATGAAATTTAAGCTGCAAACAACAGTCCATTTTGAATGTACTGTTCCTATGATGTCACAGAAAGCAAGCCATTTACATATCAGCCCATTCACGCTGAAGTTATAAGGAGTGTTTCAGCCCAGGGGGCTGGTCACATGACGTCTTTAGTTTTAAACCAACTCTGTAATAAAGCAGGTCTATTTTTTTTTTAATGCGAACATATGAACACTGCATTATCCTGCTCTGAGACATAAAGCTTCCTTGTCATATGTATGGAGACAAAAACAGTTCTGTTAGCTAAAGATAGAGATTTGCAAGCTAGCTTGTTAAGCTTTAACTATTATTGTATTCTGGGTGTTAAAGATCCCAGACTAGAAGAATTAGAGGATGGAGTTCAGAGGGGGTAATCTTGTTTGCAGCAAATTTCGGGTGCAATGCAGTGAAAGAAGTTTAACAAGCCGTCACCAGATATGTATTCTCGTTACGAGATCACATCTGGCACTGTAAGACTAACCAGGCCTACCTCCAAGTACACCACTGGCTGGATGTACTTGACCTCGACCTACATCAGTATTTAATATAACAACACTTCATCTGAGTGTATTTTCATGCTCCTCTACCCACCTCTGTCTCAGCTAATGGTTTATTTTCACAAATGACAAATACTGTTAGTGTTCTAGTCCTCTGTGATAATTCTACTGATGCTACAACTGCACTTCTACACACCCACACAGACACACACAAACACACCTTTCCTTTCTTCCGCCTCCGGCCAGCGCCGGGGGGACGGAGTGTATCCTTTACTCTGTGCTACATGAGCAAGTGAGAGTGAAAGAACCAGTGTGGAGGATAGAAGAAAGTGAGCGGAAAAGAGAAAGAGTTGATTTCAGAGAGAAAGATAAGCATGTGTGATGACAGAACCGACAGGCAGGATCTGTATTTCAATCTGTATTGTGTGAAATTTCGAGAGCCTGAGACATTAGGAAAAAAACAGACCATCATCACAGCTTAACACATGACTTACTTTGTGTGTGATTGTCCTCACTCACCTCATCACTGTCTCCTCCCTGCATGTTGCCAATGAGTCGCCCACCAGCTCGACCTATGAGAGGAAACAAACAATTGTGTGTATGTGCAACAGAGCATAGCTGGGTCCTGTAACTGCATTTTTCGACTATATTATTATTATTATTATTATTATGTATATTCTCAAGTGCCAAAGTTAAGTATACTGAGAACATTTACAATGCATACTTAGAAAAGGTCCATTTTTGAATGCATTGCAATGGAGAAAGAGGAAAGCTGAAACCATGGCTGATGCTGAGCTGAGAGCCCTTATGGCGGCTCAAAAAATAAACACAAAACATTTCTTTTGTGTAAATGAGATGATCATTACAAAGTAGCCTACAGTACTTTTATGATACTGCCTGAAATTGTTCAGCACTACCAAGTATCAAAATCCACTACCTAATTCTATTCTATAGCCAGTCTTATCAGCATCAGTGAGCCGAAAAGCATGCTCCTAATTCTACACTGCTGATTGGCTGTCTAAATTACATTCCATATGCATGTTATTTAGGTCAAGTCTTCTTGATTAGCCTCCAATCAGTACAGTGAGTAAATATACTCGCTTCCAGCACCTCACTCTAATGTCTGTTTTAAGCCACAACCAATTTTGATGTGTAGATTAAAAAAAAAGGTACAACAAAAAGAAGAGAAATTTGGCCAATGAAAATGGCCAAAAAAGTGTTTTCCAGTTTTTGGCCAAAAGAGAAAAATTACCAAAAAGTTTTAAAAATATTAAACTTCATAAATAACTTTAATGGTAATGAAAATGAGCAATAGCAATTAAACATTCTGCTTGCAAGCCTTGCTTCCCTGTGCCAGTCAGCCCAGGCGCATTCAAACTGTTTGAGCATCAGCAGCCAGTTTTCAAGTCAGTCCATCACTTGAATTGGTATTGTGTAGATATCAGTATTAGCATCAGTATCAAAAAAAAAATTTGGAGCCAACCCTGTTCATTACTTCCCAATAGTACAGAACAGCCCAGTACATTAATATTGTGCATACTAACATGCTAAACTATTAAACTGTTAAGATACACAGTATACCCCACATAGAAGGGGTGTCCAATCTTATCTGCAAAAGGCTGCTGTGGCTCGAGGTTTTCACTCCAACAAAGCAGGAGGAAAAAAATGACTAAACAAGTAGGGGTGCTTCTGGTTGTTTGGAATAAGGACAAGACTGGACACCCCTAAATAAGAGTGGGCGATATGCAAAAAATATCATATAACAATACTTCAAGACATTTTTACAATACTTGATATATGTATCACAATATTTTGACACAAACACTGTGCAGCAGTAGAGCCACATTTAAAAACAGCCATCAAAATCTATGAATACAAAGATTCTTTGTAAAGAGTGTTTTGTTAAGTACTAGTGACATAAAGGTAATTGCGTATTGGGGTTTTTTTAATTGTGGATTTTTCCCCAATTATCTCCCTATTTAGTCGTCTCCAATTCCACCCGCTAGTTAGGGCACCCCCAATCACATGATGCTATCAACGCTAGGAGGGTGAAGGCTAACACAGGCTTCCTCCGAGACCTGTGAAACCAGCCACCGCATCTTTTCGAACTGCCGCTCATGCAACGTCATTGGACAGCTGAACGCGCTCGGAGGAAAGTGCCAACCGCCAGATCTGTTACGTCAGCTAACAGACGCCTGCACTGACTAGCATCGCGTTAAGTGATGGGGGGAGAGAGAGGGGCCATCCTACCCACCCAGAGAGAGCGAGGCCAATTGTGCTCTCTTAGACTCCCGGCTACGGATGGCTGTAGCATCACCAGGGATCGAACTCACGATCTCCTGATGATAGGGATAATTGCATATTGTTAATCATAATATCAAAATTATTAACAACGATAACAATAAAATACTGTCGTATCGCCCACCCTTACCCTGCTCTATAGCATTAGTGTATACAGTTGGGCTGTATATACAACTGGGATGCATCCAAAGAGAAGTATGGGTGTACTATACAACTGGGTTGCATCCAAAGACGAAGTGGCACAAGGCAGTTTTATTATAGTTATCTAAAATTATTACTAAAACAAAAACTAGCAGTGAAAAAGGGTGCTTGTGAAATAAAAATAAATATGACAATTTTCAAAAACATGAAAACTAAATCAAACTATAAATGTCCACTGCAAAACTAAAATGAAATAGAATTACTGAAAAAAACTTTAGTTTTCGGTTTTTCAGTGTGTGAACGAGAGTTTAGAAGTGGACCTTCTCCATGTTTGGCTGCCTTTAAGGAAAGCTTGAGCTGAGCCAAGCTCCGTCTACTGCTGTGTTAATTTATTCTACCCTCATCAAAGGCCTACAATCACAGTGTTTATCGTAATACTTAAAAACCTAAACTAAAACTAAATAAAAACTAAACTAAAATTATTACTTTTCTGAAATTAAAAACAGAAATAGAGCTATTCATGCCCCCTTAAGACTAACAGAAACAAAACTGAAATCAAAAACCAAAATGACGAACTAAATACAAATAAAAACTAATGAAAATTTCAAAACTGTTATAACCCTGGTACCAGGTAATCATATCTCTGTGTGATGCTTGGGTACCTGTTATCTGGGTATGGCGTGCAGGGAATGGTTTGGGTGGTCTTCCTTCCTCTATATCACTGTCTGAGCCTTCATCTTCTGGGATATCCATATCAGAATCATCCTCTTGCACTATAGGAGAAAACAAGAAAACTGTGGCTCACATCAGTGTGTGTGTTTGTGTGAACAGGTAATTATGTATTACCCACTACCCAGTGAAACTTTAGTGACACACACTGCCTTCTTAAAAAAATTAACATTAGATTTTCACTGTTACTTTTCAATTAAGTAAAAAATATTTGTTGCCTAAATACGTTGACAGTTTTCCAAACTATAGCTTAAAGCACATAAGAAAAATTTTGTCCCAAAGGCATAAATAAATGTGTAGGCTTTGGCATCATTCCCACTTATTTAAACATTTTGTAAAGCTAATAGTTCCTATACAATTTTACATGCAATGTGCATGTGTACGTACCTCCACTCCTCATGAGTCTCCTGTCTTCCTCTCGTAGCTTATTCTGCATCATTCTTATGGAATTTTCAGTTTCCTAGACAGCACAAAAACAATTTGTTTAATGTTTGTTATAAAAAAGGCTGTTTAAAGCTACACTATGTACGATTTGGGATTTGAACATTTTATAACGTCATTGGTGCTTCAGACCTCTTCCCAAAGCAGAAGAATCTAGTGACTGCATTTGTTGAAAGAGTATTCAAAGAGAACTGAGTCAAAACTTGGTGAACAAGTCATTCTGAGGAAGTCAATGAACGATTAACTATTGTCATTATTTCTGCTTCAGTAGAACGTTGATTTTGCATTTGGAACCTAAATATCGAGCTGAACTTACTTTTTTCTGTGTGTGTGACTTCAAAATGTAAAAATGTGACATAGTCCAAAATACATTCACATTGTTTTTTTTACTCAGTAATGCTACTTCTTTCAGTTGTCATAAAAAATATACATGGTGCAGCTTTTTAACAAGAACCGGTTTGCTGGTTGTACCTCAAAGCGCTCTTGCTCCACTCTGTGGTAGTCCTCCAGCTGCTGCTCCAGGAAGCAGAGGTTGCGGAACTTCTGCACGTATGTTCCATATTGCTTCTGCAGCTCCTCCTCGATCTTCTCATACTCTTCCATGAATGCCGGACTGCATGTAGCATGAAAACATCAGTGAGAGACAGTAACATCACAGTGACATGTCTGGGTGTGGGGTTGTGCCTTCATGTGCGCGTGTGACTTACCGGACGCTCTGCAGTGTTTGTAAGCGTTTTTGATTTCTCTCCAGCTCTTGTTTTTTCTTCTCAATTTTGGCCTCTAGGCTCGCCTCATCAGATGATACATTGTTTAACTGCTCCTTAGTCTTCTGGACATTCTCCTACATATATATGCACACAGTCAGTTGGCTGCTTACTCGAACCCCAAATCCCAGCCCAGGTTTCATATTTCAGCTTAGTGGTGTACAGTTTCAACCACAAGCACACATTCCTTTGAAAGTGAGTGACCAAAACCAATTAATGGACAAGTAGTGTAATCATTCCAAAAAGTGTGTCCAGCACAGTTTGATGCTTCTTCCTTTCACTGAGCTCAGTATTTAGTTACCAGATGCAGTTGGTAGCCTTCCAGAGCCAGAACTGGAGACCTAGATCTTTATGGCATTATAGTAGTGCTGGGCGATAAGGCTAAAAAATATACAATATTCTTGCAGAGGACTTTTTTGCTGCAATCTAAGTTTTATACTCAATTAGCACCAAATCAAAAAATGTTTACTTTTGATAATTATCATTATCAGTTTATTCCACTACATTAGAGTTTATGTGCGTATGGATGTGTTACCATCGCGTCTTTGATAGCTGCTCTGAGAGCTCTCTCCGTCTCCACTATCTCTAGTGGTCGTGCAATGGCAGCTGTTCTGCTCTCTCTCAGGTCCTCTTCATGGCCCAGAAGATCATACAGAAAGGCCCCCTTCGCCGTGATCTCAGAGCCAAGCTGACGTGCAGCCTTTAGATCTGCTATCTACACACACACACAAACACACATCAGATTTAAGAAAAAGCAAGACACTCGAAAAGCATAAATAAACTGTGTTAGAAAGTAAACATTAAAATAACATAGTAATTGCTGTTCCACAGGGAGGCTAATCATGCTGCAGAAGAACAAACCTGTATTCAGTTCATTAAAATGGTGCCCTTAGTACATGGTCATAATCATGAATAAAGTCCTAGGACTGTTGTATTTGAGTGCGTGTGAGTGTGACTCCTGCATAAAAGTGTGTGTTGTCAGTATTTGCGGTCATTTAAAGTGGTGCTCCAGCCACTCCATCTGTTGTAAACATGCTAAAACGCCTCCTACAGTGGTACCGCAATAGCTTCTATATTGAGGTTCCTTCATCTTCCTGATGATGTATCTTGAAGGTGGGAGGAGCTTTTAAAAACTACAACTGATTTGGGACTGATACTTCAGGGTGGGCTGTCTGATTTGATCACATCTGTATTTAACATTTAACATCTGTATAAGGCCCTTAGGGCCTGTCTTGTATTCCAGTCAGGAATTGTGTTACTCTGTGGTATCTAAGTAGATATAGCTAAGTGAGCACTCTGATTGGTGAACTGAAGAGAAGGCCTAAAGAGCTACAATAACCGTCAGCATAATTACGAAGTGAATGAGGAATCAACTTATTACGTTTTAATTTCCAACAGGCAGAAAATTTTTAATTAGAAAAAAACACCATTGTAGGCATTTCTGTAAGTCCTAGATACACCACTGACTGTGAATACGAGCGACAGCTTAATCAGTGGAAATTTAGAAATGCAAAACAGTGGCACCAGCTCTGTATCAGGCCCCTGTAAAACTGCTGCAAGGTAAAATATACGCTAATATGTCTGTCACAAGCTTCAAATAAGTTCAAATGGAGTGCCTTTTAGAAGATTCAAGTGTCTTTAATCTAGAACAACCAACAGATGTTCATGTGAATCAGTATTAGCTTAGTGCTAACTACTACAATCCCTTTTCCCTCTTGTTTTAACAGAGTTTTGAAGGCCTAGCTCTAAGAGTCATGGTTTGCCACTGTGTATTTATTAACCTAGCTCTCAGTGTTTCTTCGCTAGATTTGTGTAATGCATACTGTACAGCATTGATGGGCAAAAACTCTAAAAGTATACAACATTGTGAATCCTGTCAAATCAATGAGCCTGAGGGATGTGAAGCTGCACTACAGAACATTGCATAACATGACAAATAATATATTAAATGCTGCTTTTAGGCTGGAATGACCCTTTAATTTCACTGTTGCCATCTTTTGCTTTGTTTGTGCATCAGGCCTGTAGTTTCTGTAACATTACAAAAGCTATTTCTGATAATTGATTATTTGAAAATTAGCATGAAGTCTCATCAACCAGCTTCCTTTGGCCTCTGCTCTCTCACCTTTGATCCCAGGTCGAATTTGAACTTGCTGCTGTTTTCATCAAGGTTGAGGTCACCGGCGGAGCTCTCTTTGGTCTTCATGGCATTATAGAGGACACTGGTGATCTTCAGCATCTCTTTCACTGCATAACCGTCCGCCTGATATAAGCGCTTGAGGTTCAGTTTAATATGTGCCTTTGTTGCCTAGTGTAACACAAACAGTACAGCCACCCTTATAATGCAGTCTGGCATTTGATTGAGCTTCATGTAAAATTGAGTTTATCAACCAAACATTGATCATCACAAACAAACATAGGTGTTGAATCACATTGACATGGTGAAATCTGCAAAAATGATGGGTGAAAAATATGTAAATTGAATATTACCATGAATTGGGCAACAGCTTTGATAAAGAACACTCTGTCGGACTCTGTGTCCACATCACTGGGGATGTCCATCTGTGGTTCGTACCTGTGGAAGAATGAAGAAGTCATCATCACTTGTCAATATAACACATTCTAACTGCTGAAAGACGCTGCATGACAACAGGGCCCTTTCTTCCTATAAGCGGATTGGCAAACACTCAGGGCCTCTGAGCCATAAGGGGTCCTCTCTAAGTATTTTTCAAAATGTATTCGACTTCGTTTGTAGAAAAGGCGAAGTAAGTGGAGAGATTTTTTTCCTGATCAAAATTAGTAAATTTTTGTTCATATGAAATTAAGATTTTGCCCTCAAGTAGGATGTTGTATAGACGTTCAGAAACAGCATACAGTCCTATGCAAAAGTTTGCACACCCCCGGCTACATTTTGTGTTATTTTTCCCAGTATGTTAAAATCAGCAAATAAACAGTAATTGTGTATTAAAATGCACAGAAGTGTGTTCTCTGTGGAGGATGTGTTAACTTATTTTCACTATCAACAAAACGTCACTTGACCAGGGGCACCCAAACTTTTGAATATGACTGCAACTACTTACTGTACGATGCCCTTTATTTTGTATCGATTTCCACATTTTAGAATATCAATGAAGACATGAAAATGATGAAAAAATATATAGAATTGTCCAGTGACCAAAAAACTTGCAATTCTCCGGAGTATCCCCCCAGTCTCTTAACTGCATTTCTGAACAATAAAATAAAAAGCCTGGAGATGAGACGGGATGTGTGGAGTCAATACAACTTAGAAAATACAATTTCAATGGATTTTGGTACAATTATGTTCCCTGACTAAAGGTACTGAGATGTAGCCTTGTGGGTGTCACCCCAGTGACAAGGGGTACTGCTCCAGTGACAGTCTCGTATGTTTTTTTCTGTAAGAGTTTTTTTTTCCCCTAAGTGATTCTGGAACATTTCTATTGGTCCATTTATTATTAAATCTTAACATAATGTAAAAGACAGCAGACAAAAAAAATTGAGATACATGTTTTTGGACAGCGACGATACCCTGAGCAGTTGCTGACTCCTGAAACTACTGGTAAGGAGGCATTTTAACAGTACATGCTATTTATGTTTTACATTTTCACGCATTTAAGAATGAGCTTTTAGATCGACATCTCTGAGAACCACATGCATTCAATCAGGAGTGCCCTTGACTGGTCTTTACATACTGGTTTAACAAACCCTGGCCACACTCACAAACGCACACTCATTCCCTCAGAAATACACAGTCCTTCATTTGTAAAGGTGCATCTTAAACTTTCCGTTTCATTCATATCAGCATTCTCGCATTCACAAGTGCTGCTACTTTGCATCACTTTGACACATTCACTCTCTCATACACACATACACAAAGTGTAATGTTTAACCTCTTGACGAGCCAGATGAGAATCTCTGCCACTAAAGGAAAGTTTGGAGCTCTGAAGTTCTCCATGGAGATGAGTCGAGGGTATCCCAGTGCTCGCATCATTTCTGTAAAATCTACAAGAAAACAGACGAGTAGGCAATTATTCAATACAATGCAGAAAAAGAATCTGAGAAGAGATTCTGACGAGAGTGTGTCACCTCAAGAACTGAGCTTGTGCTGTATCTCTGATTACATGAAACAGTCTTAAAACCAGACACTGGCCTTCAGTATTTCATCTACATAATGATGTTCATCGTGGATGCATTTGCAAACACCTCATACAATAACAAAATAAATATACATAAATCACTTTTGCACGTGCTTACTTCTCAGATCTCTGAAAGACATGATTGCCTTTCCTCCTTTTCCAAATATATCTTTGTCCGAGTAAGCGTAGACCTTCCTTGGTCTCCTGTGGAATCGACAACAGCAAATTTAGTAACAATTTCAGCCAAATATCGATGTCTAGTCTTAGACTTGGGCCTGCCCAGCTAGTTAGTTACACATTTTGTTGCATATAAAATTACTTTTTTTTTTACAGCCTGCTTCTTTTGTGTTTGCTGTTGTAATTCACGAGATATTGTCCCCTTTCTCCTTAGGTAAAATATGTTCAGACAAAAAAGGGGAAAAAGTGATATTTTTGTAGAAAATCACAGTATATTGTAGGTATTTTATGCAAAATAATGGCGCTACTACTGTTGTCCTCTATAAACATGAAATATAAAGTAATGTGCAAAAGTCTCAGTCACTCTACATCATACTTAAAAAGCTATGTAACTGCACGTTTATTTATTCAATCATTATTGCAATAAGTATTAATTCCCAAACATCTCCTTGAGGCAGCCTGATATAACTTGTAGTCATCATTTAATACCTGGTTTGGCTAAACAATGCTTTAAAACTAAGTACTTATACAGTCTGCTACTGGTGAATTTAAACACGTGATGAACAGGGCACGGACAAAAAAATCCAGTTTTCTAGTAAACCAGCTCACAGAATCCCAACTACTTTTTGAAAACAAGAAATTCTTGTTACTTTTTACCCTATTTATGTTTATTTGTATTACTGCACAGAACTGTATTCTAATGAGCTGTCAGTATATTCCATAATATACAGAATTACAAACAGAATGCATTCTAATACATTTTCAGTATATTAGCTTTTGTATATGATACTTCACTGACTGATTTCTGAGAGGTTAGGTTACTATACGCCACAGAATGAGGTTGCTGCTGTGCAATAAAACTCTTTAACACATTTCCATGTTTCAGTAATACTACGACATCTATGTTTCACCGTGTTTAGAAACTACTCGGGACTCGGAGTCCCAAAGTGAAATGGAAGAACGTCTCTAAATTCAAGACCAGATTTAGTCAGACAGGACCGTGTAGTATTTTTTATTATTCTCACTATTATTGTGGTAAATTTAATGTAGGGAATTAAAAGATCCATCGCTGCTAACATGTAACGCTAGCTGGGAATGTAAACTGCAGTGTGCAGCTTTTATCTCCGGATGACCACTGGAACTCCCATGTCCGTCCCAAGCAGCTCTTTCTGAAGGGACCATAGCTAGGTGGAACAGGGAGACACTACAGAGACCGAATTTAAGATAACGGAACATTAAATTTGTCGATGTCTGTAAATAAAATAACGTTAAGATCTGCCAGGTTGACGATGGGCACGTAATGTAGCTAAACGTTATTAGCATGAGATAAAATGTCTACCTTTCTCTCATTACAACCAAAATAATGTCGATAATGAAACGGCGTATTAGTTTTATAATCTTCTTTTAATCCGTTAATACGGTCAATAATGCTGTACGAGTATATTTACCCGTTATTTCTGCAATAAGAACTTACGAAGCGTCTGTCCGCGACCGTCACTATGGCAGCAAGAAGCAGCTACGGCACGCCGAGGAGGACAAACGAACTAAAAGTAAAACGAAACGCGACACACTGCTTTTTTCAAGCAAGAAGAGCTCAAAGCTGCAGCTTGGGTTAATCATTCGGAAAAGTGCAGACTAGATGAGCAATGTGTGTATGGTCCGTGTAAACTGTAAAGACATTTAAAGGGCAGTGGCTAAGACCTACAAGGGCATCTCCACTCCATGCAAGCATTATTACAAAGTACAGCGATCGACCATAACATTAAAACAACATGGTCACAGGACGCTGCCCAACAGGACGCTTTTGGCTGACTATTTTGGATTGATGGACTATTCTCAGTACAGCAGTGACACTGAGGTGTTTAAAAACTCCAGCAACACTGATGTATCTGTGTGCAAGCTCTGTGATATTTTGATTCTAACGGAGGAAAAGTTGCAGTAATCGAGATAAGCTGCCTAGCTACACCAAGTTGCCAATGAACGTCCAAGCTAAGTGTTTCTACTGCAGGGAATGCTGAGTAGATACTTTCAACTACATTTCCCAGAATGACGCTGGGGACGCTGCGTCATGCCGTTTGAAAGCGGCGGCTGCTGCAGCGGGAGGCGACTGGATTTTGTCAACAAAATGTCAGGCGGAGCGCAAGAAGCACTTTAACCACAACAGATTTTTGTGAATGAAATGAAGCTGTTTAATACTTGAAGTCGTTTTATTTACAGTGTGACGCTGAGCATTAACGGACCAAACGAACAAAAAGCGGAAAGTGGCAATTTATTTAACCTACAGGTACTATGAAACTTTAAGCTAGCATTTGTTAGCTTGTTGGTATCACCAGGATAAAACGTCCCAACCGTCTGCTCAACCAATTGCACGTTAACGATGTCTTCCAGAGGTAAGATTAGCACACAAATATAAAAATAGCAGACATATTTAATACTCCAGATATGTTGCATTGTATCGGTCTTGCTCTGTTTCCCTCTATTAACGTTACTACCTAGTTGAATTACAGGTTGCAACTTATTGATGTTACTTACCTTGGTTACAATGTCAGTTACTATCATAGGTGGATAGCAACTGAAACACTGACTCAGCTCTATGTGATTAAGTACAATTTTGATTGATAGTTTTCTGATTTTCTGATTAATTAACAAAGAAATCTGCCTTTTATTCAGTTGCAGTTTAGTCCTTTGCATTTAGTCCTTAATTAATTTCTCAAGTTTAATGTCATTCTGTTCTTTTGGTTCAGCACCTGGACAGCTTTGCTGTTGGTGACACCTCTCACTAGACCAGAAGTATCACAAGGAATCATTGTTTCATTGAACTTTTACATGAAGATGATTTTTGGTTTCCCCACTGTCCTCTGATAATGCTGAGCAAGCCATAGTCTGTTAGCTGCACATAGGCTTTAATAAAGTATATATGAAATCAAATAAATTGATTTCTGTCTATTGAAATCTATACAGGGAGAAAGCAACTTGTCCCTACCTAAGATTTAGCTATATATTGCTGTTCAGGTGTTTCATTGTTTTGCCATTATTCCTTTCATTGATTCTAAATTTCTCTGTCATTCTCTTTTTCCTGCCCTCCCAGCATGGCAACATCCTTATGTAAATCTGTTTAAGCACCTAAAAGTGGATGAATGGAGGAAGGCCAGCAAAGAAGGAGATGTTACAACCTACATGGTAAAATACTACTGAAAAATCAAGTGTATATATTCGGGGTGCACCAGTCATAATTCTGTGCAAACTGGATGTTGGATGATTTTATTAGCATTTTTTTAACCTGACGCTCACACTGTCTGGGCTTAACAGCATCAAACACACTACTACTGATGTTTTTCTTAGCCAAATTTGCAGTAAAAATAATGTTATTTGCTCTTGTGCCGAACTGGCATCTTAAGAAAAATCAGTTGTCTTTCTAAGTTACATGAATATCAAATAAAGTGCTGCGTCGAAAGAGGTAACTGGCCTTTTAACACAATGGGACATGCATATTATGCAGAAGCATTCAAACACAGCATGAATGCGCTTACATATTTCATATTATTTACGTAATAAAATTGTATTTGGAGCAAAAACTTGGCCAATTCCCATCATGCATCCCTAGTATATATTCTGGAATTCTCAAGTGCTTAAAGGAATAATCTAACATCCATTGAGATTTTAAAATGATTTTGATGTTTTGCATTAAATGTTTGCTTCCTAAACATAATTTCAGAAAAATGACTTTCCACACCGTTTAATTACATCTCATAATTGTTGTTTGTTTGTTTACTATTCTGTTACTCTGGAAGGATAAGACACTCAAGTGTTCAGTGTTCCGTATACGGGGCTCCATTCCAGCCAGCAACTTCATTCTGCTACCCAGAACCAGCAGCCAGTCATTGGGTCTCACAGGCCGTTACCTCTACCTGCTCTTCAGACCCAGCCCCAATAAACACTTCGTAGTGCATCTGGATGTTGCTGCGGAGGTAAGCGGGGAGGTACAGTGACATACAATTAACTTTGGATGATATGAGTGGGGGAAGAGCAGGCATGGGCACAGATATTTCAAGAGAGGTGTTATAACTGTAAATGATTACATAAAAGAACACAGTAATGTACCATTTGACAGGAACTTTACACATATTAACTGTGTACCAAAAGGCTACATTTCTAGGAGTGATGCTTATTCCAAATCATTGGAATCATTTAAGCAAAATGAATCAATGCCCCGTTCTTGATTAGAAGTTTCGAAAGCCAGATTTTGCAGACTAACAGTATCAGGAATGTTTATGTATTTGTTGTGAACTGACAGCTCGGTTAAAAATACGTTTAGTTTCACTCTTGTACACTATAAACTCATGTCTGTGCATTAAATAGAACCCTTTAAAATATTGTTGTGTGGATTTATAGAGGAAAAAAAAAAATTATTCTATTAAATTATTCTATTAGGTTTAGCCTGTTTTTTTCACATCATTCAGCATCTGCTGAGAATTTTGTCCTGAAAAGTGAAACCTAAGTAGACTTGATTCCAAAAAAGTCAGCAGTTAATCAGTCTCTCTGTCTTTCTCTCTTTCTCACTCTCTCTCTCTCTCTCTCTCTCTCTCTCAAATGGTATTGACAAAAAACATTAAACTTCTCAATTTTAAATTGTAATATTCAGATGTCCAGAATTATCGTATGCAGAAGCAGTAGTGGTCCGAATCATTCTGACTGGGTGGAGCTGAATCCAGTATGATAACATAGAGAAAAACTGTCACGAAACCCCTGCTTTGAACATGATTTCCAAAAGTTTACACTGTCACTAATTTCTAGACCACTATATCACTGAAGAATGTTCCAATGAAAAGTGTCCTTCGTATTTGGCCAGGCATGCAGCCTAGATCCTGACAGTTTTCGAGAATGCTACTGGAGTGTTCTTCATGGTCTTTTGCAGCTTATAATCCTGAAGAAAGTTCAAGAGAAACACTAGCAGATGAAACTGCTGCATTATAGAAGCTGTGTTCCAGAAACTTATAGACATTTAAATTTTTGAAGTGTCAGCTTCCTAAAATGTATAATGATATAAAATATATAAAAATATATAAAATGTACAACTGCACTCTGAGAAAAAAGGTACAAGACTGTCACTGGGGCAGTGCCGGTCTTGTTGCTGGGGTGGTACCCTCAAGGGTACATCTCAGTACCTTTAGTCAGGGAACATAATTGTACCATAATCCATTGAAATGATATTTTCTAAGTTGTATTGACTCCACACACCCCGTCTCGCCTCCAGGCTTTTTATTTTATTGTTCTGTTTTAAAACATTAAGTTATGAAAAGATACAAATATGTACTTTTCACCTGAAAACCATCATCACCACTGCCGCCCGCTCCAGGCAAGACGCCACATTTGACAGCAAAAAAAAAAAACAGTGACATAAAAAGAAGCAAAACAAGAGTTAACACTGGTGTTGCTTTCCATAGCTGGAGACAGCTCTTGGCAAGTAAAGGTATGCAGTTTAATGCTGAACTCACAACGTTTCTTCTAGACTGGTACAGAAGGAGAGGAGTAAAGAGGAAGGATGGACTCTGCCTTTTTTTTGTTTCTACCAGTAGTGGTGGACACCATAACTCCTGGTGATATGTTTCCCCCTGTTTGTTTGAAGTGTGGAGTGTGAATTCAACAGGTTGTGTCATCTTACATATTAGTAGATTTTTTGTTTCTACGTCAAAAAAAAAAGTCTGTAGTTGCATCACAACCAGTCTTTGGCACACTATTGTAATAATAATTTGTGACTTCTCATATTGTCATCATGATAACTGATAGCTTTATTGAACATCTTATTAATTGTCAGTACTGTACAGCCCATCGACTGAGTTTGTTCCTGATTCCGATAGGAAGGATAGTGAGACAGGCTTCTGGTGTGACGCAAGAAGTTTTTGAATGAGGACATAATGTTGTGTCACTGTGTTATATACCAGGGTGGGGTAGCGTGCAAACATCACATCTGTCAGCCAGTCAGTGGGGCTGGCATAGTGGAAAATTACTTCTGAGGAATACGTGGGAAGGCATATCCCATAGTGAGGTGCCAAAATAAAGACTTGAAAGAGGACCAACCTTTCTGAATCATGTGAATCCGTACATTCACAATCTGAAATTAAACTTGCATAATGTAAAATTAAGGCCAGTATGTTGTCATTTGATAAGTGGCTGTAATGCAGTGGTTATTTCTACACCATTAATGGCCACATGATGGTGCTATTTGATAGAGAATCATCATCAAAGGCCGTACCTTAACACGTAGGAGGCGTGTAGGGTTAGAAGTATTTGGGAAATACTTCTAACCCTACATTTGGCCATCTCTCTGGATGTGCATGTCTGCTATAAACTAAATAAATTTTCATTATCATTAATTTTGCTTTTTTTCCCATTTCTGCTGCTGTCCTCCAAAATGTTTATGCTCGGACCTGAGGATGAGCCAGAGAGAATATTTGATGGATAAGTTTGGGAAATACATATGAAAATTAGGATAACCGTCAAATCTCTTGTCTTTTCTCTCGACTTTGGTGGACCAGGAGGGTCAGGTGATCCGTGTATCATTCTCTAACCTCTTCAAGGAGTTTAAGTCCACAGCAACATGGCTGCAGTTCCCCTTCCTGTGCGGAGCTGCACCTGGCTCTGTCTATGAGAGCACAGCCAAGACTGCCAAACACGGTACGCTCTTACACGTGCACTACACACAACGTGCCTGTAGTAGGCCTGCTATCTTTATGGCTTAATCTGATGTTTTCATTGAACATAGTCTTCTCCTTCCTTAATTGCATGAAGCGTTTTTGATGCATTAGTTTTTAGTCAGAACATTATACTGTTGATCAGACACTTATGTGTTTTACCATGTAATTGTCACAGAAACATAATGGGAAATGAATGAAATCTAGTATCCTCTTAAACTCCAGGCCTATTATTCACTTTTACTCTTAATGTTGAATTCTACCTCAGAACTCTCAGTTGTTTAGAGTGGTGGTGATAGGAATTAGACAACCAAAGTGTTTAATGCCTCTAAAAGCTCAGAGGAAGTTATTATGTGAAATGGTTGTGAAAACATTGCCTGATGCCTGATATTGTTTTGCAGTAGTTGTAAGGGTCAGATTTTGACCTTTTTTTAATGCATACAGGACAGAGAACTACATGCAGGGCATTGTAAGGAAAAATTGCACCCAAAGAGAACTTATTTTTTCAGATTGACAATTATCAACTATTTACCACTGTGGACCATAATCAACATTACCTATGAAAACTCGGAAGACGTGTATGTTCACTGGTTATTTTGGATTGTAAATAAAACGTCCAGATTTGCGTTGTAAACATTGTAATCCCTGATTCCTATCACCATCATTAAAAAATCCTAGTTGGAAAGTTTCCCTGCAGTGGAACATTTTACATCAAACCACACTGAATGACTTTGTTCACATCTCAACAATTGAATTTTGAAAAATCGTTGAAATTTGCCTTTAAGACATTTTATTCAGGAACCACTATAAAACTACTATGTAAATTATGTAGTTATGAGAGTGAGGATGTAAAGTGTGTGCTCATATGTTTATTAAAGGCTTAAAATCTTTAATGAAGGGCAATGGAACAGTGGTTAAAGGGGAATTCCACCAGTTTTTCAAAATGCCTACATTTTTCAGCCGCTAACATGTAAGTCATTCAGAGTGGTTTGTTGTGAAATCGTTCAGGAGAAAAAAGTTTTACACCTTGCATGTATCTCTCCACCGACTTTGTCTTAAGACTATGTCTTTGGCCACAGGCAACATACTCAAATCCATTACATGCCATATCTTACTGTGACAGATCTTTTAGAGGCATTCTCAGACGTCTGGTTCCTACATCACTGTGAATAATGTTGAATCAGTAATTTTCTCAACGACGGACCATTTCACATCACACCACTCTCAATGTCTTTGTTTACCTCTGAACAAATAAATTATACAGAAATTTTGAAAAATCAGTGGAATTCCCCTTTAAGCTGGATGCTGTTTGTGTTTCAGGTTTGGTGGGTCCAGCGCCGGTGTGCGTGCGCTGGACGTGTCTGATGATGGACCTGCGTTATGTGCTTTCTGTCTACCTGAACAAAACACACAGCCACCTGAAGAGCATCAAACTGTGTGCCAACATGACCGTCAAAAACATCATGACCAGCGATCTGCTGCTAGACCCGGGTACATACTCCCTCTCACATAAACACAGCAAATCACATACAAATCTTACACACTCTTAACACTCTATTTCTCTCTTTCTCTCTCTCTCTCTTTTCATTCTTAATCACTCTCTTTATTATACTTTTTCTTTCTTTCTCTCTTTTTTCTTTCTTTCTCTCTTTCTCTTTATTTCTTTCTTTCTCTCTTTCTCTTTCTCCCTCTCTATCTCTTTCTCTCTCACACACACTCTCTCTCTCTCTCTCTCTCTCTCTCTCTCTCTCTGTCTTTCTCTCTCTCTCTCTCTGTCTTTCTCTCTGTGTGTCTCTCTCTCTCTCTCTCTCTCTGTCTCTCACTCTCTCTGTCTTTCTTTGTAGGTCTGTCATTTTCAGAGTTCCGGCAGGCTGGTAAGGTGTTGCCGGAAGGCACAGCCCCCATGCCCAGAGAGATGTGTTTTCCTGTACCAAAGGGCAGCAGCTGGCATCAGCTCTATGACTACATCAGGTAAGCTACATACCCAGCTTGCAGTAGTGTGGGGCAACTGCATCTTTATTATTCAGATTTATTACTGTACTGTATTACTGTACAATATCTTAAGCAGGGCTGACACAAACAGCATTTTACAAGCTTTGAAAATTATTGATATTTCTAAGAAGTACTCGAATACCCTAACGATCAGTTCACCAGAAGTGTTGTTAGTTGTTTCTCTGACAGAACACACTTTAATTTAAATTGATGTTTCAGTTCACCCCAGCTGCACTAGACAAGTGTCTTACATCCGTCTGAACACAAGCCTAAACTCCATAAAGATCCAGTCAAATCACATATTCCCGCTTTCTAACCTGTTCTAAAGTACATGTAAAATAATTAACTAAATTGTGATGATCTTGCTTGTTTGGGAGTTGCAGACTGCAGCACTGCAGGCACTTCACTAATACAGCAATAAAAACCTATTTCGTCTAAATCAACCGAATTGCTGTTTTAGTTGTGGAAAAGATTAGGTGAGCCAGAGACAGCATGGATTGGATGCATGGCAGTACTTGGATAAGAATCACTGTATGCTTACATATTTGAGATGATTCAACTGACTGTTCCATTTATTAACAATAACTATTCTAATTAAAGACCTTTGCTGGTAAAATTTGTTTTAGACTGCAATTTGTGTGGCTTGAAAAAAGCAGAAGCTGTTGAAAACTAAATAGAGGAACAAAAAAAATTAACTTGCATCATGTCCTGTCAGAGGCATACTATTTTAATAATACTGTATCACTTTTCATTTTGTCATTGTGATATCCAGTGGTTTTATATATCTCAAAAGAGATTAGGTAATATACTACTCAAAGATTTTATATCTGTCATGTTTGCTTGGATTATGTGTAGTCATTTTTTTTTTCTTGGTTTACACTGGTTCACAGTACCTCTCTGATGCTTTATGGGGCTGTCCCTTTATATACAGTAAATTAAGACATGATCTTGTGTGTTTTCATAGGTTTCCCTCAGATGGTGTGAAGATGCCATTTGATTCTATACAGAAAGGGCTCAGCAAACCAAGTGAGTGTTCAATAAGGGCAGGTGCACTGCAGTGCACACTGGACTCATAGTAATGTAGACATTGTATACAAGTGTGCTTATTTCCTCTCTGTCTCTCTTTCTATATTTGTCTTTTTCTGTCTTTGTAGAAGAGGCTATGGTTGACGAGAGTCCCCATCGAGAGGAGAGTCGCAGTGTGAACATCAGCAAACCTGTGCAGGACCGTGTCTCCCTCATCCAGCAGATTACCACACCCAAACCTGTTAGTGTGAGGGAGACTGTGTGTTAGAGACTACTGCCTTTGCTGTTTTCATTATTTAAGCACTACGACACCTAAAGGTGCTAAGTGAAAGCTGATTCTGGCCACGTGGCCCTGGGTAATGGCCTGTAGTCTATTATTTTTGTGTGTTTAATAACCTTTACTGATGTTGTGTGTATCTCTTTAGCGTGCTAAGCAGCAGTCACGCCTTCTGACCACAAGTCTGCCCGAGCTGACCTCTTCACACTCTGGAGATAGAGAGAGCCCAAGTCAGAGGTCACAGGCCATTGAGGAGGACAGGGTAGTGTGTGATGATGGAGAAGGAGTACACGTGTGTGCTCACTACGAGGATGATGATGTCAGCACACATTCGACAAACAGTGAGGAAGTTGCTGTGAGTGACCCAAATCTACCACTGACACAGAAGCCCTATTTTGAGTGTATTCATTTATTAGGGGGGCTTCTATAATACAATATGTACACATTAAAACTGTTAGGACAAGACAGCTTTAATGTTAAGTTTCTCGTGGGTTGTATATTTTTTTTTTTATTTTTTTTTTTTAACTAATTCAGATGTTTGTGTCACATGGGTTAATATGATCATAGACAACCAAAACTTGTTGATACTGTGTAAATATAAGGTAATGCTTTATACCTGTAGCTGTATACCTGTAGGGGAACTCACTTTTTCTTATAGAAATGAAGTTTTACTACCCAGACCAAGTAAATGGTTGAGAGACTCTTGCAAAGAATCTGTCATTTCATGATTTGGGAAGTGTTGAATATGGGTATGCATACTAGTAGACTAAATACAGAGAGTAGAGTCGTGTATCCAGATAGAACTTAAATGATCAGACCAGAGTTTGGGGGAAAACAGCAAGTCATTTGGCCCGTAATTTTCTCTGGAGAGGAGTTAGAAAAACACATGGATGCCTGTAACAGAGGAAATTACCCCTGGACCCTGTGTAAATTCAGCCCTGTCTGAATTGGGCTGAAGACTGTATTTGCCTTTTGTACAACAGAATAATTGTTCTTTTAAAGATGACTCTTTAGTAACTATGCACAGTGCACACACGTTTATTTGCCAATATGAGTACAAAATAATGTTAAAATTTTGTCTTTAGGTGGTTAATGCTGCTGTTCCACGACCGCTTTCTCTGCCTTCAGCCAAACCAGCGAAGCAGCAACAAGTAAGAAGCATTTCATGGAACAAAACAGTAACAAAGACACAATAATGACTACTAAAGTGAAAACTCCTATCTTGTAGCTCCACTTTGCTGAAGTACGGTTAGAGACTGTAGTTCAGACTGTGGTTAGAGACTGTTGGTGCACAATTTGTTACCAGTAAGTGGAAGTACATGGTAAATGCTTCTTATAAAGTGCCTCCTATTAAACACATACACTCATTTTTTAATGTGTTTTTTTGTATAGAAATAGTTGGTGAATAAAAATTGGCAATTGGTTTTCCAGAAGCTGCACCCTGACCCCATACTGAAGCTGAGTAGAATCATCGGTTTTGGTGGAGCAACAATGAGATGTGTGAGTGAAATGACATGAGATACAAATAAAAGATGCAGATTCTGTTACTCCCTTTATTTCTCTAATGAGCTCTCTCTCTCTCTCTGTGTGTTTATTCTCTCACATTTATTATCTTGCTTCCTTTCTCCCTATTTCTCTCCCTATTTCTCTCTCTCTCTCTCTCTCTCTCTCTCTCTCTCTCTCTCTCTCTGTCTAGGCTGTATGGGCTAATGACGGGGAGGAGGTGGTGTATCCGTGTCACGCCATCGTAGTCAGCGTGAAGATCTCTTCTGGACAGCAACGGTTTTTCATCGGCCACACAGACAAAGTGTGTAGCTTACTCAGATTTGTGTGGTAAAAGTGTTTTTCAGCTATCGCTTGCTAAGCAGAAGCTGAATGATATTAGAAGACATCATGGACATCGTGTGTGTGTGTGTTAGGTGTCTGCGCTGACGCTGAACGCACGCTCAACTCTCCTGGCATCAGCTCAAACAGGCACGCACTGTCTTGTTCGGCTCTGGAGCTACAGCAAGGGACAGTGTCTGACCATGATCAAAACACCCGCACACTCACTCAACACTCTTAGGTAGACACACACACTCACACACACTCTACTGCTTACTCAAACTCCCACACTTAAGCTCTTGATTGTCTTAACTTGTGTTGTATTTCCAGTTTTTCCTATAGTGGGGGCGTTCTGTGTGGAGTGGGAAAAGACAGCCACAACAAAACAGTGAGTGCCACTACTAATGATACAAGAGACTTGCAGATCAATCTAAATGTAATTTATGGATAAGTTGATGTGATTTTTAACACACTGAAACTTCTGCTTTGATGCTCTTTTAAACACTCACTGAAGAATCCACCCAGAAGGGAAAAAGTAGATCTATTTAGTCATAACAGCATCAAAGCTGTCATTTTTTTTTAGCTGGTGTGAGCATCATTCAGTGAACCCTGGTAAGGCTTCCAAATGAAAGTTTTTGACATTTTATAAAAGCACAAGGGCTGCGTGATTTCATATTGTTTTCTTCAAGATTTCACCCTGCTTTATTCATGGGAAAAAAGACTGTAACACACAGCTTCTCATGGCTTATTGTCTGTCACAAGACATGCAAAGCTCACAAGCTCAGTCTAGCAAGCATGATTCAGACAATTTATTGATATTATGATACAGGTTGTTGATATTACGGCAGTTATTTGTGCAAAATTTAAAATGAAAAAGTCATAAAATCAGTTGTAGCTTTTTTGTGCACGTGACTTTTGGTTTGGTGTCAGACAAGACATTGTGAATGCTATTAGAACCAGAACTAAAATGCAATAATGCAATAATATGTCATTTCTGCTTTGATCTGGACGAAGGGAAGCAAACTACAAATGTAAACGGACCTGTAATGAGCAGGCCTTAAGGTTTAGTCAAATGAAAAGTTTTCTGGATGTACTGTATCTAGAGTGTCTGTATAAAATAAACCATGGCTTTAAACATTTAAATATATCAATACTTAGCAATAATTCTGTCCTGATTTAGCGTCCGTCCCCCCGCACCCCCCAAAAAATTGCTTTTCGTCCCAGTTCTTCTGTAGACAATCTGTAAACTGAGATCTAATTTTCAGATGAGCATTTTCTTATTTAGGGGATTGTATGCTGATGTCTCTGGGTGTTTTATGTGTGTGTGTGTGTGTGTGTGTGTGTGTGTTTTGTTCTCTTCTCTATGTAGGTGGTTGTGGTGTGGAACACACAGCGTGTGACTAAAGGGGGCGTGGTCACAGTCATGGCTAAAGCTCACACAGACGTAGACATCCAGACCATGAAGATAGCCTTTTTTGATGACACACGGTATGCATAAATGCACTAGCACAAACACTTTTTTGGCTGGTCACATATACAGAGTACAAATCCATTTTAGCACACAGTCCCCCAACATAAACTCTTGTATGCTCTTACATTTCCACTCATTAATGGCGTAATGCAGATTTATGTCATGGACGATTGACTACATTACTTTATCTGTAGGGTTTTTTTTTGCTGGAATTATTTTTCATTTAGAAATACACACAGTCCAGGGCCAGAAAAACACCTAAGGATTTGCTGCTTTATTGTGCTATTTTGTACTCATGTCCTGTGGGAAAATGATTTAACCACATGAAGCCAATCGCTCATTTAAGTCTGCTGCAGGTTCAGTTGCACATGTCTTTGTTGGCAATAATAATATAACATCTGTGTTTTCCGTGTGCTACCATTTATTCTATCATGGTATAAAAGACACACAAGGCTTTCTGTCTTGTTGGATGTACTGTGATTTTTTTTTTTCATTGATATAATTGCAGTTTTCATACATTTGCAGTGTTTCCAAAAAGATACTGAATTAGCTGTTTTGTGTATTGAAAACTGAAAACTATTTAGCGTATTGAAAAGTTTAGTGTATTTGCTTGTTTTTTGCTCTAATTTTTTATTATCAAATTTTCTTATTATCTAGTACTAACAGTGTGTTTTTGTGTTTGCGTGTGTAGTATGGTGTCATGCGGTGTGGGCAACGTGCGTTTGTGGCGTGTGCGTGGTGGCTCTCTGCGCTCATGTCCTGTTAACCTGGGGCAGTATCACAGCCTCGAGTTCACTGATCTGGCCTTTGAGCAGGGACACACTCCTGACCGGCAGCCGGACGACCGTACACTGTAAGGACACAAACATACTTACAACTTACAAACCCAAGTCCAAAACACTTGTGACAGTATGTGAAATGCCAATAAAACAGAACGCAGTGATTAGTAAATGCTGTTTGACCTGTATTAAATTGAAAACAGTACAAAAACACATTTTACTTCATGAATTTAATGACTTTTCGAAAATATACACTCATTCTAAATTTGATGCCTGCAACATGTTCCAAAAAAGCTGGGACTGGGGCATATTTACCACTGTGTTACATCACCTTTCCTTTTAACAGCACTTAATAATTATTTGGGGACTGAAGACACAAACTGGTCCAATTTTAAAAGTAGAATTATTTGCCATTGTTCTGTTGTACAAGTCTTCAGCTGTGCTTTTGTTGTCCTATTTTGAACTTAATAAGACATACAATTTTAATGGGAGACAAGCCTGGACTCTAGGCTGCCTAGTCTACCACCTGCACTCTCCGATTTCTCTACCATGCTGTTGTAACACATGCAGAATGTGGCTTGGTGTTGTCATGTTGAAATAAGCATGGGTGTCCCTAAAATGGATGGCATCTAAAAGGCACCATATGTTTCCCCAAAAAGTGTTCAGTATTAAAGGTACTTTCACAAATGTACAGGTTACCCACTAATATCCCTCCATTACCATGACAGACCCTGGCTTTTGAATTTTACACTGGTAACAATCGAGATGGTCCTTTTCCTCTTTAGCTTAGAGAGAACTATATCCATTATTTCCGTAAACAGTTGTTTCCGCTGTGTATCAGCGCATTTCAGATGAGCTTGAGCCCAGAGAAGTAGACAGTGTTTCTGGATGTTGTTGGTATATGGCTTCTGCTGTGGATAATACAGTCTTAACTTGCATTTGTGGATGCAGCAACAAAGAGTGTCTATTGCTAATGATTCGTCAAAGTATTCCTGATCCTATGTGGTGATATCCATCACAGAAGCATGCTGCTTTTAATGCAGTGCTGTCTGAGTAGTTGAAGTTCATGGCCATTCATTTGTAATGTTAGTTCTTTATGCACAGCAATTTCTCCAAATTCCCTGAATCTTGATGACGATGATATGCATTATAGATGTTGAAATTCTCATTGAGGAATGTTATTTTTAAACTGTTGGATTTTTTGCTGATGCGTTTTTTGGAATGCCTATTCAAGTATGATTGCATCAACTATTTAAAAAGTTTTTGAACATTTCAGAGTGTTCTTGCTTCTGTATTAATTTTTTTGGAATGTGTTGCAAGCATCAATTTCAGAATGAACATATACTGTTTACAACAAAATAACAAAGTTGATAAGGTAAATCTTTACATATCTTGTCTTTCTAGTGTTTTTTTGTTCAAATACAGGTCAAGGTGGATTTATAAATCACTGGTTTCTGTTTTATTTGCATTTTGTCTACTGTTCCAACTTTTTTTGGAATTGAGTTTGTAAACAAACCGGTTTGCATATTCTTGGATGTTTGGTTATAAGGTAGTAATTATTGTATTTGCGTGGTGTGCTGTGAATGGTGTAGGTTTGCCAGCAGTAAGAGTGGCCACATTCTGGACATTGACTATGTTTCTGTGGCAATAAAGAATGTCAGAAGACTCCTCCCAGCTCAGCAAAGCCACTCCCAGCGCAGAGAGAAACAGACTTTCAGCACAGGTGAGAGAGAAGGAGAGAGTAAAGTTTGGTGTGGCGGCTTGGGTGCTGAGGGGCATTTGGGATGATTGTAATTTTTTTCATAAATATAGATTTTTTTTTGTAGAATTTCACAACATACACCAAACATACCCAAAATGCTATGCATGTAAGACATACCGAACATGGATACAAGCAGTTAAATTCTAGCAACAAAGCAAAGGCAGCAGTGATAAAAAACAAAAGTAATGCAAATAAATACAAACTAGTCACAGATGACAAGTGATTACATCAAACAACTTTGGAAGCCCTGCATCTGCTGCAACACAACATAGTTAAATAAAATCACATAAGTAAGCTGAATAAATAAATAAACAAGCAAGTAGTGGAGCATTGGTTTGTCAGAAAAAGTATGCTATTTGAAGCACACCATTAAGTTACCTCAGAACATATTTCTGTTTTTTCTGCTTATAAAGCATAAAGACATTCATCAAATGTTTTTATCTGCATTAAATGTTCAAAAATGAAATTCTGGCCTGTCATTCCCCTAATAAATAAGTTGGTCATTTGTTTTTCCTCTTCTCACATCTATCATTACAAAAGTACTTTTCTGAAACATGCAGATCAGGCAGATGGTTTATTTCATTGTATTTCACAGACAATGGAGCAAAACATATAGTTTATTGTTGCTTTTTAGTATAGATGTACTCTAAATGCCAGTGTACAGTTTCACAAAGTTTTACGTTTGAGTTGCTATATGTATGTGTGTGTGTTGCTTTAGCATCCCAGTGTCGGTTCCCACACTTCTCAATTCTTACCTTCCCAACCTGGTGTGAGGGGTAGACCTAGCTAGTGGATGAAACTGAACATGATTAAATTGGAGGGAATATTAGTTAAAAAAACAAAACACAACAAAAACACGACAATAAAAAGGCCTGATATGTCTGTGTATCCAGGTCCAGGCATTGCGGTGAACAGTGTTAGTGTGTTTGGCTCTTTCTGTGCGACGGGTTCAGAGGACGGATTCCTGCGTCTTTGGCCACTTGACTTCTCTTCTGTCCTCCTGGAGGCAGGTAACTACCAGCTGTCAGTCTTCCATGCTGCCGTTGATTAGTATCTGATTAGTGCTTCTTTCAGTGTAAAGTTTTAAAGCTATGTAAGTGATTGATCCTTTTGTTCATGTGTGTAGAACATGAAGGGCCAGTCTGTTTTGTAAGTGTGTCCTCGGATGGTCTGAGTGTGCTGGCAGCCACTAGCACAGGAAATCTTGGCTATCTGGATGTTGGTAGTCGTAGTTACCGTACATTGATGAGGTCCCACACAGCAACGGTGTTGGGCTTTAGTGTGGATGGAATCAGAAGGCAAATCACCACAGCATCCAGAGACTGCACTGTTCGGGTATGGGCCATGGACTCCACGCAGCAGGTCAGTAGCTCACAAGCCCCAGGGTGGTGCTAGTGGTTCCTGAAGCCTGAAAAGTGTTTAGCGCTCCCATTAGTACTCCTTCAAATAAATTCACTGGCGTATTCATAGATCACACATGAATGTAATTTGCAGTTAAACAGTTAATAAATTATTTCCACTTCTGCAGAGTGTGCTTCAAAATACACCCTTAACTGAAAATACGCACTACGCTTTCACAAGATTATGTTGATCATTTCTGGTTAGCCTCTCTAAACATGGATCGCCTACTTATTATTTCCGAAAGTGAACAAAAAAGTTGAGAAATAAACAGCGAAGGTAAGGAGAGTGATACCCACTGCTGTCTCTTGGAGTCAGTAGGTTTCTTCATCAGTTAATGGTTCAGTGCCTACAAGTGTGTTTATATTGCCTCATGTATATAGCCTGTGGTTGTCTTGACAGCTGTAAGGACCACCACAACTCTGCAATGGTTGCATGATAACCACACTTTTGTCTAACCTTCTCCTTCTCCTTAAACCTGTACTCTCAGGTGGTCCTCAGCTGGTTTACGCATCATTCCACCCTTCCAACCTCCCGTAGTTTTGGCAAGCAATTCCAATAGTCTTATGTTCTCAAATTAAAATTAAATCTCAAAACCCATCTCTCTAGCCTACAACATGCTGCAGACCTAATCCAGCTTTCTCACTATATCTCTACCTCGTCTGGGGCACCTCATTTGTTTTCTGGTATTTTTACATGTGTACACGTCTTGAAAAGCGCTACATAAGTATCAAGTGTTGTTGTTGTTGTTGTTGTTGTTGTTGTTGTGAATATTATTATCACTATTGGTGCATCACTGCCATAATTGCATTTTATTCTTTTTGGAAAACAGTGGTTTAGTGTTTTCAGTTTTAGGATTGATAGATCATAAGTGGACAGCGCTAAGTATAGGCGTCCAGTGGGGTCCATTGTTTCTTGAAGATGTACTGTGATCCAGTCACTCAAACCACCTTTAAAGGTGACGAGGGATACATATGACCACATAACATTGATAGTGTGAATGCTGATGCGTCCTGGTGCAACGAAGGATCGTTTTAATCAACTGCATCATCACACCAGAGACAAAAGCAGCTGCTTTTTGCTTCTTTCTTCATCTTCTCTCCCATTTCTTTATAAGATGCGTTAGCAGTCAATGCTATGTAAATATTTGTAACAGCCCACACATGAACACAAACAAGGACGTGCAGGACATTTTTGTCTGACAACAAATGCACTAAAAGACACTGGCATAGAAAGTGTTGAATCCTTCCTCCAATTATAAGTGGTCATGGAAATGCTGGGTAAAAGCAGCTGTACGTCTCGCTGTCAACATCAAAACGCATGAGACAGATGTGAACGGGGCCTCTCTCTCTGTGTCTGTCTCTGTCTTTCCTCTCGGTGTAGCTTTATGACTTTGTGTCTGATGAGGATGATGATGCACCATGCTCAGTGGCATTCCATCCCAGCCTGCCAGTCTTCGCCTGTGGCTCCAGCTCTGGAACTGTGAGAGTGTTTGACATCCCCACATCCAGCTTACTGGCACAGCACAGGTACAGAAGCACACACATATACATACAAAGAGCACATAGGCACACAGGTAAAAATCCACAAAAGTTTTGGTGTGGTAATTTCATGAAATAAAAAAAAACATAAATGAGATCAGTTATACACTCTTTTGTACTATACACTCTGAAAACATGTTGCACTGTGCTTTTGTCTTATGCTAATAATATAGTAATGACTACCACCCAAAAGATACAAGACAAAGCTAACCTAGTGCAGTAGAAACCATCTCATATGCTGCAAGAATGTAGCTCAAGTACTTTTTTGGAAATAATCACAAAATTCCATCATTCTACTATCTTAAAACTTAAATAAAATTTTTAATTTAATAAACTATAAAGCTACTTAAGATGTGGCCAATATGGAGAGCAGTGCATTTTTTGCTCCATCCCAAACTCCGTCTGTGAGGACAACAATTGGCTCATGAGCCTGCTGAATCCTTTCTGTTTATTGGCTCACAAGGGAAATGTCTGCATGAATTTGGATGTAATGGCGAATCCTGTCCTGCAAATGATATGTAAATATCAGTTGATTCTTATTTGTTTCCATACACTGAAGATGATTTATCAGTCAAACTCAGATCTCTGCTTGTTCCCACATTGCGTGACAGTTTCATGAATCAGATGTGAAGTACATCATTAAGGTCAAGTCAGAGCTCGTTTTAACACAACTTTGATGAATAGGGGCTGCTGTGCTTTTAAGCTTCCTTTCTTTAGTGGCCTGTTTAATATACATTATCTTAGTTTATAAAAGTGTAGATAGAGCATGGTGGCGTCACATTTGTATGTGGTATGACAAACACAAGTACACGCACATACCTCACACACTAACATACAAACATAACCATCTTGACTTGTACAGCACATTTACTGTTTTTTGTGATTGCAGACAGCACCGTGGTGCAGTAGTGGGCCTGGTGTTTTCTCCTGATGGTGAACATCTATACAGCGCTGGCTCTCTGGGATACCTGGCTCTCTACAATGCTTCCCTACCAGAATACCATGTCCTTCGAGTGCTCGGTTAGTCAGCGTTCTATAGGATACTTTTGAAAACTAATATAAAATCCTTAATGGCTCCCTAGAGGGTCTACATTTTTGCTCCATCCCTATGAGTTGTGAGATGGATTAGAGCACCTGTTTGAGAACCACTGTAAATTAGACTATATTTACACTGCTGGTGAATACAGCTGTCCGTCTTTCCGCATTGATTATTCAAAAGACAAAATTCTTGTTTTACCATAGTTAGGGAATTGTTAGATAAAAAATTGTAATTAAAGATTGAATTGTCTTTTCTTGTTTATTGAATGAAACTATTGAAATGCAAGCCTACAGTGGGCAAATTGGCTAGATAGCTAAGATTGTACTGTTGTGCACACACACTCACACAAACATCTATAGTTACACAGAATCGTGTGTTGAGTCAAGCAAAGCTACACAAGAAAAAATACTCCTGCTAGCATACATGGTAAAAATGTTAGAATTAAATAGCTAACAAATGTAGCAACATTACTTGTTGCCCTCTAAACCGGTTAGAAGTTAGAACTTTCTTGTTTTCATAAGACCCATATTGTCTCAGTGAATGTATTTACTGCTTTCTTTTATTTACATTTATTTGCTTCAGCCCAACACACCCAGTTCACATTCTGCTTGTTGCAGAAATCTACTGAATGTGGAAAAAATATTGTAGTCCTAAATGATGGTGATCATCTCAAATAATTGCGATTAGGCGATGGTGTAATAATTGTGACAACTTCCTGTAAGGCTATAATTATATGAACCAGTAATTTTACCTCTCCCTCCTACCACCCCCACCAGTCACAAAGCAAAATCACTCAGCTAACTCAGGGCCTGCCCTGATACCTTGTTTCGCTCAGATACACGTCATGTTATAGAAGGAACATGTTAGGATTTGCAATTCACTTTGACCTTAAGTGCTTAATATGGTCAAGCTTACTTGCACTATGTTTAAGAATTAAAGCTTTTGTGTTGTATTCCATAGACTTGCTGTATGTTTGACTTAATGTTTGTGTCTGTGTCATCTGCTCATCACCACATCGGCCAATAAGATCCTCTGAATCAAAAACATTACATTCAACACTATAGACAAAACAAAGATAAAAGAGAAAAAAAAGACAAACAAGTGTTTGCTCCTCTGAACAACTGAATTTCTAGTTCAAGTTTGTTGTCCATGTATGTAACAGCTTAATTCTTTCAAAATTAACATATAAATACACCCAGATTACATATGCGGCTGATTTTATAATTTTAGCTGCTGGGCCTCAAGAGGAGACCAGTGACTATTCTAACACATTTTGACTTGGCAGTGTCTAAATCTGTTTTCGAAAATTACTGCTTGATGAGGTGTACTACTAAGGTTATGTTATGATAATGAGTAGCAAAAATAGCTGAGTTGTTACTGTATCTGTTGTAAATATGGAGTTGTGACTGCGGTTTGTGAGTAAGATGACTAATGTTGGTGTTAAATGTGTTGCTAAGGTAACGTGGTTGCTCGAGGCACAGATCGAGGCCCTGATGCTCTGGCAGTGAGCTCAGACAGTTGCTGCCTGGCGTTTGTTGGCCCGACAGAATACACCGTAACCATCATGGGTGCGCACTCACTTGATGAGGTACAGCATCAACATCTCAAAACCCTTTATGGTACTTTTTGAGTTGAACTACAATGTGCCATTTAAAGTAATGTTTGTTTTTTTTTAAGAAAGGGTCCTAAAATTCACCTTTGTGGAACCCCTTTAAATTGTTAATGATATACTTTCATGAATATTGTGTGTTGCAGTTGCTGCGTGTGGATGTGAGCGTGTTGGATGTTGAGAGTACAACTCTGGACTCAGCACTGAAGGTGTGTTTCTCCCCATCTTCCCTCTCCCACCTGCTCATCACCACGTCAGCCAATAAGATCCTGTGGATCAACAGAAACACTGGACGACTGCTGAGAGAGGTGAGAAAGATTTTACTTATTCATATGAGCACTGTTGTCTTGAACGTTAACAACCGACTAAGGCAGCAAGTGTTTCCTCAGAATTATATTAATTATACAGCTCGCAGTCATTAAAGGGCCCATGTCATTAAAAGATGAAATTTCCTCTTTTTTTTTTTGTAAGATTTTAATAAAGTATGTAAACGCTGTTAAGTTTCAAAATGTACCCTTCGCGCTGTAGTCCATACAGGCCATATATGGGAACTAAGTTGCAAAAACAGCCTGTTTTGAATTTACAGCTTTTGTGGTGCCGTGCAAATCATCTCATTTTCATATAACTGGCTATTCAGCCTACAGCAGTTTAGCCCTGGCCATTCATGTTAAATTCATAAGGAGGGTTTAGCCCATACTGCTACTGTAAGAGACAAAGAGAGCAAATACAAATAACAGAATTGAATTATTACAGTTATTACCTGCACAAACAATTTAATTGGATCTCGGGGGAAAAATAAAATACAAAAAAATGTAAAATATGGGCCCTTTAAAGAAGTGTTGAGATGCTTATTTAACCAGAGCAGTGTTGTTACAGCTGTGTGTGTCAATGTTTTGCATTATGTGTATTTTCGCAGGTGTCTGAGGTGCATAAGCATCAGTGTGCCTCTCTGGCTGTCAGTGAGGATGGACGTTACCTGCTTACAGCTGGACACAACGCTGTGAAGGTGTGGGACTACCACATGAAACTGGATGTCAATTCGCAGGTGGGTGGGCTCCTGTTTTATCTCATTTTGGTTCAGTTTGGGTTTAAAATGGAATGGCTTTATTAACATTTATTCATATCTCTCTCAGTTGTTTCTAGTTTAGACAGTTGTTCTTCATTGATAGACATTATTTAAGCCTACTTCAGTGTCACATAAGGCTAAAATGTGGTGTTAGCATTCACTGGAGCACAGCTACAAAAGCCATGAAGTACACTATATGGCTGAAAAAATGTGGACACCACATTGGACTCCTCTCTCTGGGTCGCATGTGCATTTGGGGGGTGTAGGGGTGGCGCGGCATCACGATGGTGCCTCAGTCTATCAGCCTCGTTAGCCCTTTTTTATCCTGTCTTCAATGGTCGGGGGACCCATAGGAGAGCATGTATTATTTGGTTGGTGGATCATTCTCAGCACTGTAGAGTAGTGGCACAATAGTTTGTGTTGCAGTGGATGTGAATGAGACACAGCAGTGTTGCTGGTGTCCAAATTTTTCTCTGACTCTGATGCTGTTTGTATGACTTCTAGATGTCCACAACTGATCTAATCATATGAAACCCACAGCCACAAAGACAGGACTATTTTGTCTTTTCTTCAGCAGTTCAACAGACAATGTTAAAAACATACTTTTCTTTATTGGATAAATATACTTCTATGTTGAACATCAATAAATGATCCAACTGACACAATCAAACAAAATAAAAAATACCAATGGGGTGCTACATGCTGTTGCTTCACATCAATGACACTTTGTGTCCTTGTTCAGCTACAGTTGCTTGTTTTTGAGACATGATTAAACAGTTGCTTTTTTCCCCCTTCACTTAAGCATCTTAGACAACATAATGGTACAGTAATTACCCAGAAGTTGCTTGAGGGCTCACTGGCGACCGTGGGGCCCTTGCTTATGTCGCTTTCTTAAGTAAAGCCAGCTCTGCTCTGGGGCAGTGGAATCGTGTTCTCTGGGGTGATGAATTGTGCTTCACTATCTGGCACTCTGATTGACAAATCTGGGTTTAGCGGATGCCAGGAGAATGCTACCTTACCTGCAAAGTAGGGCTGGGCGATAAAACGATAACGATAAGTATCGCGATATAACTTTTCCTCGATAGAACGATAAGACAGGTTCGATAAATTTTCGATATAATACACCATTCTCACACTTCCACGTTTTAGCGAAAGCCCTGGTGGCGCTTTCTGCTGCAAGGAAAGCGACACTACTCTGCTGTCGCCAGGAGAGGGCGCACTTCCGAATTTTTCGACTTGATTAAAGAAGGAGGGGGCCACGAGTGAAAACGGGTCGCCCAATATACTTTAGCAACGGGAGAAACGGAGTTATACATTCCCTGTCTGAGGGGATGTTATCGGCGATCTGTTCTCCTGGACCGAGTCTGAGTGACGAGGTCAGTGGTGTAACTGTACTGTCCTACAGCGAACTCACCTCTTTCCGTGCATCCTAACAACTTAAGCAGCGTTAAATCACGTCTACAGCGCCGTGTTACAGCGCCAAACCGTCATATTTTAGTATTAGTGAATTCTCGAGCAACGAAAGTGAAAGAAAGAAGTGGGTTCATGTTCGAAAGTAAACTGAGGAAGCTGTGAGGCATTGGAGAGCGGGAGAGCGCAATCTTTCCAGGCTAGCTGTTTTTAGCTGCTGGCTAACTTGAAGCAGCGCTCCGGCAAAACACGGTGAACTGATGATACGGTAGATCAAACAAGATACAAAATCACCGCTTTCCGTTTAAACATAGCTAAAAGGAGGACTCTGTTTGTCTGGTGTGAGAGATTCACACTGCAGATAATGCTTTTACACAGCAAACGTCAGATATACTGCGGTTCACCCCTTAAACTACTACGATAGCATAGAGAAATCCAGCCGTCGCTAGCTGGTGTCTGAATACTGTGATATACTCTGACATGGATGTGGTAGAAGTGACGGCAGTGACCTACCGAACCGAGTTGACGTTGTTGAGAAACTAAAGAGTTTAGCACTGTTGTTGGCCACTTGTTTAGCATTTGTAACGGGGTAGCCAAGTGCTTGTCACCAGACAGATAAAAATAATCTGTTTTTTTCTTAAATCATGACTATTACAAAAATTGCAGCTGTGCATTTCAAGCTGATAAAAACAGCTCAGAAACTTTCTCCCACTCTCCCATGACAGATTAGTGAAATGTTCCACTGTTTGCAGAGTGTTTGTCATGATCGGACCATAAGTGATAGTATAAAACCACAGTTAACCACCCAGGAGCAAAATCAGCCTTCAAACGTGAAAGAAATCATGATTTGACATGTATCGCGATATATATCAATATCGAACGATATGAATTTTGTTTATCGTGATAACGTTTTTGGCCATATCGCCCAGCTCTACTGCAAAGCATACTCAGAAGAGTGAAGCCACATTAATGCCCTTGGATTTGAAATAGGATATCCAGCATTAGTTCATATAGATGTGATGGTCAGGTGTCAACATACTTTTGGCCATATATTGTAGCTGTGTATCTTGTCACTTGGGTGTGATATGAATTTGACAAAGAGAGTCTGAAACAGAGGTTCATAAAACTGAGCATTTTGTATTTGCTGGTCTGAATTGCCCTGGAACTTTATGTTGTGTTTGAAGCCAACTGTGTAATTGGTAGCCATTATCTGTTCATTTTTGTATGTCTGTATGTCTGTCTGTCACAGGTGTTCATCGGCCATTCTGAGCCCATCACACAGGTGAGCTTCACACCTGACCAGATGGGTGTAGTTTCAGTGGGGGATGCCATCTTTTTCTGGGACTTCTTGGCTCACCCACAGGAAGTGCCTGCCTGCAGGTAAAAATTAGAGAGAGTAATGGGCAGATTGATTAATGTTTTGCCTCATGGCAAATGTTTACAATAGAAGTATGCATAAACACCCATAATAAGACCGTAGAGGTGGTCTCTGCTCTTGTGCTTCTGCTTGATTGCATTTTTATTCATAGGCGTTTCTCTCTTAAAGTGCAAAATACTAGGAGGAGATTATTATAATGAACCTTCTAATTCAATTAACCAAGTCTAATAGTAAATACTGATGATTATGCATTCAATTAAAAGGGAATTCCACCTTTTTTTTCATTTTCTGCATAACTCAATCGAGATGTAAACAAATTCCTTGTGAGTGGTTTGATGTGAAGTTGTGCATTGTTGTGAAACTAATACTAACTACTAATCTAGAATGGGACATTTTACATCAAACCATTCTGAATTACTTTGTTGATCTTTTTGGGGCTAACATAGCTTCCATTGTTGCTCAGATTCCAGTGCCTATCCAACAAAATGAAGAAGAAAAGTCAAACTTTCTACATACACAATAAGGACACACAGCAGCCAGAAACAAAGGGAGGGGAAAAACAGTTATGGACAAAAACATTTTTCCCCCTAACTGGTGGAAACAGGCTTCTATAAAAAATGGACATGGGCAGAACTGGGCTTTATATTGTGCTAGTTTATAGGCTATTCAAGAAGTTGTGCCTTTGCACGTTTGCATGAAAGTTCTTAGTAGATAATATGCTAAATTGGCAACCCCACTGCGTAAAATTTCTGTAGACTGCCAGTAGTTAGCACCTTTTTTAGTAAATTTGCACCTAACTGAAAGACTTGTATTCCAGGGGCAATCTTTTGTTGTTCTCTCTTTCCCAGTCTCAGCTCTTCAGCTCTTGTCTCCTCTCCTCCTAGAGCAGATAAAGGTATGGATGACTCACTTCCTAAGGCAGGTAAAGATGGAAGACATTTCATCTTTTTTTTTTTTTTTTTTTAATAGATATTGTGAATAGTAATTTGGAATTAAAGAGAAACCTGTCATTGCATTAACTTCTTATTTCAGCAGTTCCCACAGAGCAGGCTAAGGTGGAGTTTAATAGAATGTCATCCAGTGGGGTGCCTCGAAAGGCAGCGCCCCGTCCCTCCTCTTCTCTGCCTATTCTGGATGTCAGCTCCATAGACAAGACCGGACATGGAGGTGAGTGAGTACATGTGCTGTTAGTTCTGAGCTGTGCAAAAGTTTGGGAACCCCTGGTCAAATTTCATGTTTTGTTCATTTTGTAAATGAAAATAAATACACATCTTCAGAAAACGTATCACCATACAAAGAACACACATTTTAATTACTGTTTAATTTGCTGATTTTAACTTACTAAGAAAAACATAAAATGTGGCCTGTACATGTAATTGGATGGGAGGTGGTGAATATTATGCATTCAACTGCTGGTATGTGTTTGTCATAGGATGACTTTGAATGCATTTCAGCAGACAGCTGCGTTGCATATATCCTCTTTTTGTACGTTATATACACAAGTGGTTCTAGGAAATAATGTTCATATATATATATATATATATATATATATATATATATATATATATATATATATATGTATGTGTGTGTGTGTGTGTGTTTAGACTGGCTTCACAGAGTGAACCTTAGTTGCTTGAAACCTACATGAAACTCAGTTGCACTTGAGTTGCAAAATGTAAACCATCCTGCTGCAACAGTTGCAAGCATTTATTTCAGCTCCAAAGTATGACATTTATTACAGAAGGGGAGTCTGAGATGCGCTCCTTGATGAACTTGTGCCTCCAGGAAAGGATGAGTGAGATGTCAAGTAGGCTAGAACCGCAATGGCTACATAAACATTAATATTAAAAGGCTTAACATACACACAACAGTTAAAGATGCAAAATTATAGTAAAGAACTCTAGATAGACAGATAAGTGATGTGTGTATTATATGACAGTGACAGCTGAAAAAAATACTCTGATGATAATGCTACAAATATGTAAGCATCATACCATGGGAACTTTATAGCGAGAACAATACAATGTATCCAAAACAACAAGCTGCTAATTTGGCTAATGAGTGGAGTAACTGAATTTGTTGCATGCAACTTGGATTATTTTGTAATTGCTTCAAGCAACTATTACATAAGAGTTTCACTGCTTAACGACAGCCTTAAAGGTGACAACTGATTCATCTGTTCAAATATCCATTATACATTTTTTTAAGAATTGTATTTAGATCTTAAAAGAAAATGCTCGTAGGGTTGCTGTTCATCAGCCATTAATGGTCAAATTAAATTTGAAAGTTCGATTATTGCATCTTTTTATTGACTCAAATTTTACTTCAAAGTTTACTTTAATGTTGTTTATTGCATAAGTTTAAATCATTGTTAATTGCAATGCCTCTTTGTTTCCATGACAGATTCATCTCACCTGTCGCTTGGTGATGATGATGATGATGATGATGTTGAAGAGTTGCAGCCTGCTCCTGCCCACTCTCCTGCTTCCAGACACACCTCCTTCCTGCGAGTTACTGAGAGAGCTGCAGCTGAAGACTCGGTTGATATTCTGGCCAGTCAGATCAGAGTGGAAGAAAATGGCGAGGGTTCGAAGCCGGTTCGTCCAGACTGTTACAAACACTTTACACCTCGTTACAAGATGTCAGTGCTGGACACGGTACTTATTTTCTTTTTTCTTTTTCAATCTGATTTTGTATGTTTCACTTAATATTGTTATTGACAAAAAACAAAGACAACTTTACATTCGTATATATCCAGCGTACATGTTTACACTTATTGTTAATACATGTGCATTCTCATTTTAAATCCTAAATCATGGTTTAGGTATGACAGTAATTGTTTATCGTTGTGTTCATTAATATGGTGTTTAATACATAATGTTCTTCCTCAGAGTGCTGCAACGCCGCCTCCCGGACAGGAGGGCCTGAGTCTCAAAGCCGTGGTCGGCTACAATGGCAACGGCCGGAACAACATGGTCTGGAATCCAGACACAGGTAAACAGGTGATCTGATGTGTATTTATGTTATGTGTTTGTTAGTATATTCTGTTTGTGTGTGTGTGTGTGTGTGTGTGTGTGTGTGTGTGTGTGTGTGTGTGTGTGTGAGTACATATATATAATGTGTGCATTTAATTATGTAGCTTTCTTTTATGCATGCAGGGCTGTTTGTGTACTCCTGTGGGTGCGTGGTTGTAGTGGAGAATCTTCACAGCGGCTCACAGAGGCACTGGCTCGGCCACAGTGAGGAAATCTCAACCCTCGCTGTCACACATGATGCACAGGTACTAGTATATAACGTTGTGTGTTTTTCTGGGAATTATTTGAAGTAAAATGATGCAGCTGTTCCTAGTCTGTGTTTGCTCTGTCACCCGTTACCGTACATACAAAATGAAGCATTATGATTGTTAGGATTTGGACTTCAGAGTAATCATTTAATAAACCGCTAATTAAAGATTTTTTAAGTCTTAAAATATGAATAATTTGATTATGTAAGTCACAGAAAATGATGGAAAGTAAGATGAAGAAATATTCTTTGTCAGCTGTTATAATTAAAGCAAATTATTAAGTTATTAGTTATTAAAGCAAGAGGGAGACTTACCAAACACTAAGAAATTCTGAAATTCATGAAAACATGCAGAAATACCACTTTTCACTCAAATTGTCAAAATTGCTTTCTAACACTTGTGCCTCCAAAAATCAGACACTGCTGGAATTTGGACACTATTACAGTTGCACAGTTATCAGTACTTACCGGTGCACAGCTTGTTTTGCGCACTGATGCAGCTGATTGAGTCAGGTGGTTCCCCAGCAGGTACATAAGAAAGCGTGGCAAGCGCTCTTGTATCTGTGTTACGCTAAGACTAACCCTAAAAGACTGGCCATTCCTTTGTGTCCACTGCCTCGGAAACAAAGTGATATAGTTAGATATAACAGCCTAGACAGTGGCAGGTAATCGAGAGACTGCTGTGTTATTTGAAACGTGACTGAATTATCCCTCATTCAGCCACTCAGCTAAACAAGGTAACATTAGCATGGTTCGCACTGTTTGTATGTTGCGTTGTCTGTGCTTATTTGTGACATACCAGTATAAAGGTCATGACAAAACAGAAACTTCTTCAGCAAAGACCTTTAGAGAGAACATAGAATAGAATAAAATAATTGTTAGAAATTGTTAAAAGTAAATAAAAGTACAGCTTGTTTAAATTAGAATCCATCATAAATTCACGCCTGTCATCCACATCGCCTCAAACTGCACCACTTTTCACATAGAAAGAAATCATGTGTGGGAGCACTTTAAATTATCAGGCATTAAAAAGAATTTGGCATTCCACAGAAGCATGACAAGTTTGATGAATCATCTTAAATATATAAGTAGTGATCCTGAGTATCACCATGCTCCCATCCCTACTGCCTCCAACTCAGCTCTGTCACATAAATGCTTGAAGTGAAAACATTAGCTTTTTTTTTTCCTCCCTTTTTAATTTTCATTAGACAGATTTTCAGCACATTTAAAGCTTGACTACACAAAAAGCACATCGTTTATTCACGCAAACTGAAAATCACAACTTTTACTGCTGTATTAGAGAAGATTGGCCTCCACACTTGTTAATGCAGCACAGGAACTGCTCTAAAACTTCCACACCAACAAGATTATCTAAATGAAGTTAATGATTATTTAAAATATATCTTAGAATGTTACAGAAAGTGGGAGAGTGTGATTTGGAGTTTTGCATCATGAATGGCTGATTAAAATGGAAGTGTATCTGTTCTGTCATAGCGACGACTAAAGTAACTGAACTAAATATTATTGTTTTTAAGGGTGATTTTGAGAGAGCATTCGAGTACACTTTTGGAAATACAGCTGAATAAATGAAACCTGTAAAAGGTTGTGTGGGCCACCCCTACACAGAAATAAATATGAATCAAATCATTGTGATATAAGATCAATTGCTTCCATGTTTTAAGCTTGTAGAGTTTGTTGTGGTGAGTTTATTGGTTAAATTCCTTCACGTTAATGTTGCCCTGATAATAATACATTGAATCATGGATTTTGCATGGGCTGTTCCTTAATCACTGTTTACTGTTGTCTGTCCAGATTGTGGCCTCTGCATCAGGAGGTGGGGCCTCGTCCAAGAGCCTCATCTGCTTATGGAACATTCAGGACGGATCCCGCAGGAATAGCGTTTCTTACCACAAGGGTTCGGTTCAGAGCCTGGCTTTCTCCAGAGATGACCTCTATTTCCTCTCTGTGGGTCAGTGCAATGTCAGCCTGTTCTCTGCATTTTATGTAATGTTTTTTGAAGGGATATTTTACTGTAGAGAAATTCTGATAACATTGTATCTAGAAATCATAGAAGCCGTAGAATCATGTGTTGTGGGATATAATAATGTTTGGTGTGATATAAGAAGCTTGTCAGATATATGTTTGAACATAGACTTTGTGGAGTATTCATTGATTATGATTTATACAGCAGTTATTTCCGACAGCACAGTCTGATTGGTTGAAAAGCATTCTAGGATTTTTTTCACATTAGCTACATCATTCCGCTAAGTAAAAACTGCTTTGCAGCTAACCATTAGTGTGTTTCTGCTTTACCACATAACACAGAAAATGACATTCATTGTATGAGTATGTGCTTAAGTATATAATGAGATTCTGTTGTGATGTGATATCCTTTTGTCCGTGCAGGTGATTTTGAGGAGTCAGTGGTGGCGTTGTGGAGCACACGCTCATTTGAGCTGCTCTGTGCCGTCAGTGTTTCTGTTCCTCTGCATGAGGCAGCATTCTGTCCCAGCAGTGCCGACCAGCTTGCCTTCACCAGCTCCAACGCTGTCTTCTTCTGCTACACACACACACGTGGCCGTGGAGCAGAGCTACAGGTGAACATACAGTCTACATACAGATACAGGGCAAAGGTGCAGATGCACAGAAACACAGCCACTGAACAAAGCTAGAGGGATGTAAACACACGAACAAAAGCTGGGGACACCTTTACTTCTTTTGAAAATTTCTTAATGTTGTTTGCTTTTTGCTGTTACTTGTCAATTACAAGTACCAGAGATGTCCTTGTCTTTCTAACTAGAGGGGGACCAGTCACACTGTCGAATAGCCTTGATCAGTTCTCCAGCACTCTAAATTAAAATAATCAGAATAAAACAATCATGACATTTTGCAGTACGCTTCTAAGGAAATTATGCTTTTTTTATTCAGGATTTTTATTCACCCTATGAAGTTTGATTCCTACATCTCTCAGAAATAATTTGGACTGTTACAGCTGGTGGGAGCTGTGACTATATTGGCCCTGCACAGCATGACCACGCACCATCATCTACCGCTTGTTATTTAGCTCTGCAACTTTGCAAAAATTGACAAAGATTTCATTTTTGAGGAATTAACAAATGTTTTTACTCTGAATCAGTCATTATGCGGACTTGTGCTGTTGAATAGCATATATGAGGAAAGACTTAAAGAGGAAACAGTCAAAAAGTTGCTGCTCAAACATGTCGCTATACTCTGCCATATTAAACTCCAACTACTATAGCAAATTTTGAAGGTGGTGTGTTAGTGTATTGTGGTGGATACACAGTTTCTGGTGTGTGCGCGTATGAGTTTGATGGGGGTTGAGCAAGTAAATAAGAGTGAGTGAATGGGAGAGTCTTGCTGCTGTGGTTAATTTTAGCAGATGAGTCCTTACTCTGTTTCATATATGCCCAAAGAAATCACTCACAGCAAAAACTACTGGCATGATGCAGCACCTTCTAACACTAAAAAATAGCCAGACGTGACCGTTCCTCTTTTATCTTACTCTTGTAGACTCCACTTACTTGCACACAGTTGAAAATACAGTAAAATGAATACAATACTGACATTTTAGTGCAATAACCCAGCATCAACAAACCTTTTGTTTCCTGGAGTAAAATAAATACATCATCATATATCTGTTTAAAACATTGGTCAAATCTAAAAGACTGTTGATCGGTATCTGCTGATGCCAAAATTAATCTGATATCATCAGCATCCCTATGTTTTACATGTTTTAATGTTTAGAGTCACACTTGAGATAGAACAATGCATATCAGCTTGATTTGGGCCGCAGAGAATACAAGAAAACACGTCTTTTAGTTCCTTTATACTAAAAATCGTGAAAATTTCCTTTTCCACAGGAAACGATATATTTAACGCCATTACAGTTGACAGAGAATTAATGAAACCTGAGGTTATTTCTACCCTTTATTGTAAAAAGCAGCTTTACAGAAAAATCTGGGTCCAAGCCCCCCGTGAGCAAGCTAGTGGCGGCAGTGGCAAGGAAAAACTCCCTTGAGCAAGAAGAACCATGAATGTCAGTGACTTCTGTCAGTGTCATCGTTACGGAAGCCTGTAATGATGATCTGTTAATATGAGAAGTGCTCAGAATATTGTGATGCAGGTGAAGCAATGTCTCTGATTAAATAGTTTGAGTCTGTGCATGCAGCAGTATCATCAGAAGTAGATGCACTCATTCAAAACAAATTATACTGATTTTTCTACACAGGTACAAAAAGTAGCAGTGCCAGAGAGGATTGGGGAGGCAGAAGTTACATGCCTGTGCTATAACACTAACTCGGTACTGTTCACGGGAACAAACAGTGGACTTGTGTGTGTATGGGACTGCAACACACACCGCTGCTTCATGACATGGGAGGCTGACGAGGGAGAAATTGGTGAGGAAAAGATCTGTTTGTCTGACTGTGAAAAGTTTCTGGTGACGTGCATATTTTTACATTCTGTGCTACAGATGGGTGAAAAATTAAAAGAAAAACCTGAATGCATGAGTGGAGAAACATAATGGGTGCAGATTAGAGGTGGGAGATGTTGCAAAGCTGTAATATCACAGTACTTCACAAAGTTTTCACAATATACTTCCTAGATACCATCCTGGTGTCTTTCAGGGTGACAGTGTCTTCTGCATTGTAGCTGTTCTAGTTGCTTGTGGTAGCCCAACACCTCACTTAGATGCTCCATCTTGTTGTTTGTTTTTTTGTTGTTGTTTATCACCTGACTGTACATCTTTATATGGTATAAAAGCAAGTAAGTTAGACGTTTCATGTGAATTAATGTATGTGTGTGTGTGTGTGTGTGTGTGTGTAGGTGTGTTGCTGTGTCGTGGTAATAAGCTTGTCACAGGCAGTAACAGTAAGAAGCTGAGATTGTGGTCAGTAGCTGCAGTCCAGAATCTCAGACCTTCAGCCAGCAACATGACTGTCCAGCAAGATCGGTAAAAACTAACACAGAGAGAATTTGTAACTAAACATACTGATGCAGAGAAATGCCATCATACATGGCATTAAATGCCATTAGGTTTTGTTCCCTGTGGAGTAGGGGTGTCATGATACGCATGTTAATGTTCATTTTTTTACTGTGGTCAGGAGACTATACACACTGTGAATCGAATACAGTTAAATTTCATGCTGTAAAATACATGATAACAGGAATGGTTTCTGTAATTCTGTTTAACACAATTCATGATATTCCTAAAAGTGATAACCATAAAAAAAAAAACCTCCACTGCGCAGCTCTTGGAACTGGAAAAAAATATTTTGGTCAGCCTATGTTGGATGGTTGATTAGCAAAGCTGTTTAATATGGCAAAGTTTCTAAGCCAAATACGACATTTGTGGGTGAAGAGTGGTAGACTGAATAGTGACAGAGTGCCGACATTGCTTAATGCAAGGGTTGGATACCTGTGCTAATACCTCAAATATGCTAACTCATTCATGAAAGCATCTTTCAAATGTGGCAGAAGGAAACACAAAGCTAAAGTTAACCAGCTTCTTGTTTGAATTTTCCATTCCATCTTAAATGCAGCAGTAGTTACATGCTAGTGCTGCTCCATTTGAGGTGAAGCGGAAAATTATAATAAGAATCTGGTGAACAAGAAGCCAACCTCAGCCTTGTACAGAAAACATGAGTCTCAGCAGCTACTTCTCCCCACAAATGTTCAAACTTTTGCTTATTACTTATTATATTAGATTCATATCGTACCAAATAATGCATAGAAATGACTGAAGAACAAGTCTTAAGCTGAATAACTGAACAACAAGACTAGAGTTCATGGGTTTAAAGCAGTCTTATCTGTCTGTCTTTCCGCAATGGTCGGTCACTCAGGGATGCTCAGGTGTTTTTGGAGCAGGAGATGCTGTTGGACGGGACAGTAGTGAGTGTTGCGTTCGATGATGTCATGGACATGGGGATTGTGGGTACAACCGCAGGAACTCTGTGGTACATTAACTGGGCCGACAACACCAGCATTCGCCTGATCAGTGGACACAAGAGCAAGGTATAAACACACAAAACAATATCACTAGTGTAACGGACACACGCTTAAACAAACTTTTTTGCATGTAGATTCTCATCTATACACTGTATGTGCACGTGTAGGTGAACGGTGTGGTGTGCAGTCCAGACGAGCGTCACTTTGCCACCTGTGGGCAAGACGGCAGTGTGAGAGTGTGGGCATTGCCTAGCAACGAGCTATTGGTCCAGTTTCAGGTTCTCAACCAGGTGAGATGCAGCCAATCGCAATGCTTCTCTCATTGTTGACCTGTCTCTCAGTACTACTACAATACTTAAACAACAATCTGATGTATATAGAGACATTTTAAGCAAGGTTTTGAGACATAATAATATAGATAATGCTGTGTGATACGTGGTTTCGATGTAAACAGTTCCGTCTTAAAGTTCTACACCATACCTTCTCAAAACTATTGTAAAACAGCATGACAGGCATCTTATTGGTAATCCCTTAATACTGTTCTGTGATGCACCTTTTAGAAACATTAAACACTACCACTGCAAAAAATTCTTAGTAAGTTTCACTAGAATGGAGCATTTCACAAACAACTCTGAATGACTTTGTTTACACCTTAACCCTTTAATTGTACAAAAAAGGTGGGGTTCTTCTTGAATTCCACTGCGTTTTAATTAGCTGCATTTTTTAATTTTAATTTAGTAGGAATAAAACAACACAACTTGCATGTATGTAAACCTTGGAGTAATACATTAATAAAAATGCTTGCCTGGTGCATGATAAATTTGTTCTCCACATTTGACATTTGAAGTGACATTTTCCCTTTAGAAAGTTCAACAATGGTGAGGAAAAGTGTTTGGCTCTGAGGAGTGGGAGGACCTCTACTTTATGTGTATTGAGAAGCAGAGAAAAACAGTGAGGAGAGAAAGCAAGCGAGAGAGAGAAGAAAACAGCGTAAAAGGAAATTGGTCGGATGACATTTCTTAATAATAATAGGAACAAAGTATTATGTGTCATGTTGAACTTCTATCCGTCTGAAGTACAGCATTAGGAAGTATTTCTAAACTAGCTGAAAGTTTTGTATTGATGATAGGTGGGGGTTGTGAAAGTAGGAGGTGAAACATGATATTCTTGGTTATTATTATTTTCCCTGCTTGCTGGTGCATAGTGATGTAATCAAAAATGAGATGATTTAGAGGTAAGGAAACGTTGTTGCATTTTGATGGAAGGTGCGAGAAAACAAGAATAAAATCTTTACTTTGTATATAATGACAGATTATTCTTGATACGACCTGAAGTAACAAAGTAAAAACGGTCCATTTTGATTTTATGTTGGCTTTAAAGAGGAATCCGCCTTTATAGACCCACTAAGTTTACTTTTCCTCCATAGTCCGCAGTAGACTGAGTGTTCGTTCTTGTATTTCAGAGCTGCGAGTGTGTGTGTTGGAGCCGCCCGGTGGACGGACGTGAGCCTGGTACTGGCGTTTGTGTGGCAGGTGGCTACAGCGATGGCTCAGTGAGGATCTTCAGTGTGGAGTCTGCTGAGATGGAGCTCAAACTGCAGCCACACCACAGCTCTGTGTGTGCCCTGCAGTACTCACAGCACGGTGAGGGGGATCACTTTCTCTATGAATGTTTGTTTTCAAGTAACAATGTGTAGCTCCAGTCCTGGAGGGCCTCAGTTCAGCAGCAGTTTGGTGATTTCCCTGCTTTAACACTTGATAGCTGGTTAATTTTTGTATTTTATACTTTTGTTATCTTCCATCAGGGCTGGAGTGGGAGCTATATTCAGCCCTGAACTTTTAGTTAGAACGAGTGGATGCATATTTTCAAACAAGATACGGTTCATCTCTTTAAAATACATGAGTGTGAACACGTCAGAGACACTGTAGCTTGGATGAGAACTGGAGTGTCTAGCTAGCTAGCAAGTTAATTAGCCAGTGTGTGATAGTACATTTAGCATTAAACTAGCCATCTATAGCCTTAGTGAACAAGTACTCTGAATGAACTGGTTAACTTACCGCTCCTGCACTTCAGCCCTGCGGTTCCTCGCTCTGATATCTAAACAAATCAAGTACTTTGCTTGTTTGAATAACTTTTTTTAACCATGCATGTTATTCACTTTAACATGACCATTTTCCAGTCTCTCAGTGTACCTTAGGATTAACGCCTATGGTCATGTTCTAAAAGTTAACACATCCTCTACAGGCAACAAACTGAAATAGGGCATTGTTCTGCAAATTGTAGTGTACAATTTCTGTGTATTTGCTGAGTTTAACATATTAGAAAAAATGTAACATGCAGTATTAAATGTACCATAAATTTCACAGCCCATTTGTATCAAGTAAACAATAATTGTGCATTGAACTGTGCAGAAGTGTGCTCTCTGTAGAGGATGTGTTAACTTACTTAGAAAATTAACAAAATGTAATTTGACCAGGGTGTCCAAACTTGCATATGACTGTATAAGTAAATGAGTTCTGTTCTGATTGGCTGCCCTATTTTGTGACAGTTCTGGCTGAAACACTCCCTAAAACTTCACTGTGAATGGGAGGAGCAAAACACCTGTATGCTGCATATGCAGATGTATATAAATATGCTAATATGCTACAGAACACTATGATTTTAAGTTTTAACAATATCTATACATTATATCAAACACTTTTATTTTGAAAAAAGTATATAAAAGTACTGATCCCTTGAACAGTAGTTTGGAAAAGAAAGTTATTGCTTAAGTAAAACCTACTTTTCATATCAAGGAAGACACTTGATGAATATGAAGGGTTAAAAGATTGCCAAAAGTGTTCATAAATAGCTCTTTTAAATAAATAAAACTTTTTTGCTTTGAAAAGTAACAAAGGAAGTCAAACATGACATATTATTATTATTACAGAATTTCAAAAGAAATCATGAAACTTGATGAGCGGTGTAATTAACTCTATTTAGGACGTTCAAATAGGTGTTAGAGTAGAGTGAAGCATTCAAGTCTGTTTATCTTTGTATTGACCCTGTATGTTGTTTTCCAGGTCAGGTGTTGCTCTCAGGAGGACGAGATGGTGTCATTACAGCGAGCAGTCCATTTACAGGCATCACTTTACGCATCATCAATGACCACAAGGGGGTGCCCATTACCACTATACAGTGCACTAGCAAACAGGTCAGAAAATGTCTGTCTACAATTAAATTGAGCTATCTTTAAGCTTGCAAGGTGGTTATAGATCTGTATATCGAGCAATTTACAATAGCTTTGACAGCTCAGCCAATCAGATTTTATAACCACAACTGTCAGTTTTATAAAATGTGTTGTAGGCCATAAGCATAACTTAAAACAATGTTTCAGACATCTGGAAGCATATTTATAACAGCTTTATGTGAGGGAGCTTTTAGATACATGTAACTCAGACGTCTGGTTCCTGTCACCACCACTGTTAACAATTTTGACAGTTTCTCTAAAACGGAGCATTTCACATCAAACCACTCTGAATTACTTTTATTTATATCTATTCCAAAGACTTGTATGTGGATTCCTCACATGTTGGTTTCACACTTGTTACAGAGTAATTCATAACAGTTTATTACATGAAAATTAATAACTGAATCATGCACCTGGGTTTCATAGAGTTAACGCATGACTGTTCCACAGTATAAGGAGTTTGGTCTGGAGGGGAATGAGCTCTGGTTGGCTGTCAGTGCTGATAGGCGTGTCAGCATCTGGGCAGTTGATTGGACAAAAGACAAATGCGAGCTCCTCGACTGGCTCACGTTTCCTGCTCCCTCGCCACCCAAGGTAATCGGCACATACACAAGCCCTTCCTAGCTTCCTGCTTCTAATGATAGTTTATTAGCATTGGAGCTCCATTGAGCTAGTAGTTTAAGTGTACTGTATCAGTTCGTATACGCCTAAATGAATGTAGGTTTCTTGACTAAAAGACATTTTAATCTAAAAGCTTACAGTCCTATGCAAAAGTTCACTACACGTCCTTTACACAGTTCTGCACATTTACTGCACAATTACTTTTTATTTGCTGAATTTGATAATTTAAAAAAGCTACTTTTTATGGAACATTTTAATATTTTATTTTTATTTTATTTTTATTTCTGTATGTTAAACTCAAATAATAAATAGAAATTGCTGACTATCATTTGCAGAAGATGCCATATTTAAGTTTATTCCCTGTAGAGGATGTTTTGACTTATTTTCACTTAGAAAATCAACAAAAACCTGTAATTTAACCAGGGGTGTTCAAGCTTTTCCATATGTCTGTATTCATAAATGCTGCCTGTATATACTTTTAACACAAAAAATATATATTTTTAACCAATTATGTGGCTATTTCTGCCATTTTATCTACTCTCACAAACTAACATTTTGAAGAAGAAAACACATGAATAGGACTATAGATCACACATCATTCGCTTTATCTTTACGCTGACTAAACAAATCAATAATAACAGCTTACTAATGTGAACTGTGCTCCAAATGAGCTCATGCGATTGCTTGGACAAAAAAAAAAACGCTGTGCATGCAACAAGAAAGGAAGCCCAGAATACTTCGGTTCTACACTGTGAAGTTGTTAAAAAAAAAAAAGGATTGTACTGTTGCCACTGGCGATCTGCACACAGTAACTCCTCTGGCAGCAAACAAGCTGTTTCTTTTTTTGTTTCGTTTTTTTTTTTGTTTGTTTGTTTGTTTTTTTTGCCTGTCAGGTTCATGTGATCAGCTAACAAAGTCTCAACATATTTTTCCAGCCTGTTAAAAAAGCATCCCATGAAGCTGGTTCAGGAGAGAAAGCCATTAAGGCACATGTGTCAAGTTCCAGTCCTTGGGGGCCAAAACACTGAATTCAGAGCATTAGTTGAAGTAGATGTAAATGCTAATCTCCACAGCACTGTGGCCCGGAAGTTCCCCAGTTTGACATGCCTGCATTAAAGCAAATGTGGTCTACTTTGAAGAATCTAAAATAGAAGATTCCATATGTCTTATTTTGGTTTTGATGTCTTGGTGTATAAAATGTTGAAAAATAAATTAAAAATAAGTTAAAATAAGTAGGTGTGTCCAAACATTTGATTGCTTTTGTAGGTTTTCTTCTAGTTTTAGATGCATTAGCTGACTGATTTGATGTTTCCTCTGCCTTGTCCAATCAGGACGCTGCAAACTTGCCTCCCAGTCTGGCAGCTTTCAGCCCCACAGAGAGAGGGGTGGTGGTTTACACCGGCTATGCCGCCGAGAAAGAACTAACCTTCTACTGCTTGAAAAAGAAACAGGTACATCTACAACCCACACACACATGCATAGACCCAGTTGAATTGTGCATACTCCCTACTACTTGCTGAAAAAGACAGGTACACATAAGCATGGACGCCAGCACTTCTGATGAAAAAAGGCGTTAACTGTTGTGTGGCCTGTAGCTATTGTTAAATCAGCACTTGCAAGCACATCCATGCATGTAGCAAGCACACAGACTTACACAAGCACACACACACCCCCATAGAGATATCACAAGCTTCTCCACCCAGACAAACCTAACACTGCTGTCTCAGTGTGCCTGCTACATTCTTACATACATCAGTGGTTCTCTTATCCCTGCAGTTAGATAGCTCCCATCCACCTACTTCAGATTAGTTTTTTCAGGAAGCTGAAAAAATTTGGTCTTTAATATGACAAGGTGGCTGACCAATATCTCAAACTTCTCTCAACAGTATTAAGATTTAGAAACAATGCATTTACATGCACACCAGTAATACAATAGATGATCAGATTTCAGCAGTTATCTAATTATTCAAGTGGGCATGCAACAACATACTCTGACTTCTAAGATCAGACTAAGGTCGTTATTGGATTTCAAGAAATCCAAAGAAGACACCTCAATTTCAGGGCATTTTTACAATTACTCTGATTTCTTTTGTTTTAGTGTAGAGTCCCAGAAACAGCAAGCAGCATTTAACACCTGTGAAATGGCAAAAAAAACATTTTTGAAGCAACTACATGCTTGATGAGATGTAGAATATGAATATTCTTCATCTTCTAGATAATTGTCTCTCAGTATTTGCAGCCCACTAGACGGTTCCACAGTTTTGCCTGTGGATTTGGGATTGAGCCACAAATCTGATAATCTGATTACCCAAGTACATGTAAACGCATTGAACAAATTAATGACAAAATCTGATTTTCTGGAGTTACTTGCTGCTAAATAGAAGTAAAAAGTACTGAATAATTAGAAACTTCTACCTTGTACTTTCACTCACTGAGCTCTGTCTACCTTATAGCTCCACTAGATAAGACTGCAGTTACGGAGTGCGGTCCATCTGCTGATGCATAATTTATCAGCTATTCTACTCCGTTCAGCATTGGTCAGTTTCTGACCACAGGACCTCTGTTGACAAGATTTTGAAAGACTTGTGGTTTTAACATTTATGGGAAATATGGCAAAAATATCACTGATGATGGCAATAATTAGGAATCTTTTTGGATATGGCATCATCCAGATTCAAACTGGGTGTCTGCCGAAAGGCAAATCTTTGTATGCTTATGCTACTGGTAAGCCCATTGTGAGTCACCCCCTGTTTAAATATATTACAGGTTGAACATATGTATCACATATCATGGTTAAAATAAAAGCGTAAAATATATCTAAACCTAACCTTTGAAATGACAGTACACAAGTTACACAATTAGAAGTTTATTTTGACTATTTGACAGTTAAACAGCTAAACAGCCTCTCGCACAGTTCAAGATGAAGACAAAGGCAATCGGAGAGAGAGCAGAGTCAGGCTATGTTCTGTGATGAACTGACAAATGAAAGTCTCTGGAGATGCACAGTCATCTGTAAGATGAAATAGAGGGCTAGACTTATCTTTGTTAACGTATTTTTAAGTAAGTTTGACACCAGATTTGGCAACTTTACAGTTTTTTCTATAGTCAGACTGAACAATGAACTGAATTTTACAGCAACACTAAATTCAAGTTGGAGACTCTCTGATGGCTCATTAATTATGCTCAGGTGGTATCTATTTTGTTTGTTTACAGCGTGTACACAACAAAAGAATTTCTATAAATAAGTATACCTGCTCACATCCCACCATCCACAGTCTGATCAGTTTAGGCCAGAATGTCTTAAAAAATGGAAAGTAAAATACAAATCTGAGCACGACAGAATTATTGTCCAGTGTTTATGAGGAACCTGTATTAGAATAGGTTCCCTGTATCCCGGATTACCTCCAAAACTGAGACAAAACTATATATATATGGACTGACACCTCTTTTAACTAATACTTATGAAAATGGCCCAAATCAGCATTGAGACTGTCAGAAAGATCAAATTTGGACAGTTTTACCTGCACTGTAAACGCAGTTTGTGTGTGTGTGTGTGTGTGTGTGTGTTCTAGGTATTGAGGACGGTCTCTCTAACTGACTGGGCTCTGTCTCTCAGCCTGTGCTCTAAAGGAAGGCTGCTTGCCATTGGATCAAATCGTAAGTTGCTTGTAGCAATTTTACAATATAAGCTGGTTGTGAACCAAATAATTTCAGAAGTTGTGTATTTGCTTTTCAGTGAGCATTTTAAACGTGTTCCTCAATTTAACTGCTGTTGTGTGTGTGTGTGTGTGTGTGTTCTAGAGCGTGTGCTAAAACTGATCGATTCCTCTAGCGGTCGTTTCCAGGATTTTACATGGCACAGTGACGGAGTTCACCTCTGCAGCTTCAACCCATCAGGCACACAGCTGTTCACTACAGCTCACAGTGAGGTTTTCCTGTGGACCTTAAGAGGCCTGTAACATAGACAAAAAACAGAAACACACATCATTAGGACAGACTTTCCATCTAGCACGCATTGAAAATGTGCTGTGGACCATATAAGGCCTGTCACACTCACAGAGCCTAATACTAACAGTCCATCGACAGAAGTTCTCACTGCAGTATAAAACTGTTTACATTTCCTAGTTTTGAAGGTTGGCAGCACATCAGAGATGACCACATTGGTTCTTTGCATCTTTGTGTGACCGTTTATTGGTTTACACTCACTGGCCAATTCATTTGAACCACCTACGTTGTACTTTGAGCTTTATCTTCATTTCACTTTGTAATTCCACTATATAGGTATGCAATTACAGACTGTAGCCCATCTTTTGATGCACAATTTATTGGTTACCCTCTACTCCATCATAAGTCAGTTTTTGACAGCCAGACCAGCATTGACCAGACATGATTTGGGTGGTGGATCATTCTCAATACAGCAGTGATACTGTCATGGTAACGGTATGGTATTTTGCACTTGTTAGCATCAGTGCTAGGTTAAGACTGTTCCACCACCCACAAATATCCAGCCAATAGATGAAGGACTAGAGCAGAGGTCATGAACCTTATCCACAAAGGGCCAGTGTGCTTGCCAGTTTTCTGTTCAGCCAGGTAAGAGCATATCTCATAAATGTATCGCTGTTTAAAGACAAGTGTAGTGAGGTGTGCTTCTGCTTTATTATAACCTGCAGCCACACTGACCCTTTGTGGATTATAAGTAGTGACCCTAGGACTAGGATGGCTACACAAACTGTGCATCAGCTGATGAACTACAGTCCCTAACTGTACACCTGAAAAGTGGAGCTACATTGTCAGTGAGTGTAGAGATGTTTTATCAAGAAATGTTTATTCCAGGATTTTGTCTAACTCTAGACTAGTTTTACATCCAATGCTGTGACCAAAACTTGAAATTTAAGTAATCAAATGAAGTTTTAGGTTGGTTGACTTGAATACTTTTATAGGTTTTTAAATAAATTTCATATAGAAGTATGCAAATGTTGTTGTTCTTTCATTTAAAGCCACATTGAGTGTTTTTTACAGCTGTTTATCAGATTTGTACTGTTAACCAGTTTTTTTTTATTTTACAAACAAGAACAAAGGAGACAATTTACAGTCATAAAATGTTTTCATTTTTGATCTGTTGGTTTATATGTTAAAAGTCCAGTCTATACAGGTTAAAAGAGGAACATGCTCTCAGATCCTTTCATGGTTTGTTTTGGTGCCTGCCACAGTGAAGTCACTGTGGCATGTAACTGCATAGACAAGAATAAACTGTTTCTGGAAAGTCTCATGGGAGATGTTACTATAAATCTGACACCACAAAGACTGGCACAAGCTTGCAGGAGAACATGTAAGTGCTGTACTATCCACACAAACCTTCAGATGCCCTCTTCACTCAGATGATTTCCTCACCCCATTGCTGATGGCACTGGCCTCCCCACTTTGTTTTACTGACTTTCCTTGTGTTTCATACTGTGCCAGTGAGAAGATATTTAAGAGAATACTCCTCATCCTCTGTAGTTGTTTCAGTACTTTTGATATCCTTCCCATTTGGATTTATTTCATTACAACTGTGAATTTCTCAATATAAGGTGCAATGAGATGCTTGTCAACTGCAGAAATGACAGAAAATCACACAAGGAGAAAGCAAAGCAGTAAAATTTCTTCAGTCATTACCCAGAGCAGGTTTGAACCAAGGCACTGCCAGTACACTATACTGTGCCAATATTAAGTTAGTTAAAGCTGCATAAGTGTGTACGTTTTGGGTGTTTGAAGCAGCTCTCTGAGGTCATGAATGTACATTAGACGCTGTTATAAACTCCTATAACTGGAGTTCAAAAAGCACTTAAAAATAAAACAGTGGTGTCAATGTTTTAAGCTGTTCTGTGTTCAGGAAATGAATGCATTCTTTATAGTATATATATATATATATATATATATATATATATATATATATATATATATATATATATAAATTAAGCATTTACACACTGTGATCTTGTTCACATTCTTAATATTAACCCATTTCGCTCAGGAGTGCCCTCTAGAGTTTGACAAGCCCAAAAGACAACTGAGTGGTAATTCTCTTGTCTACAAATTCTCTGATTAGGCTGCCACGCATAATCACAATCAGTGATGTACCTAGGGCTTCTAGAAGGCCTAAAGTGACTAATTTTCTACTGAGGATCAAAACGTGAATTGGTTGATTCTTCTGTTGTGTCGAAATTATGCTGATTGTTGATGTAACTCTTCAGCACTTGAAGTCCTGACCAGTAGAAAAGCACACTTAGCTGTATCTACCTAAACCATGGACAAAATCAATTCCTGATTGGCCAATTTTCTGCTTGGCATTTCAAGACTTTAACCCTTTTGTTCCCATCCTGAACTTAACAATGAAACAGGAGTGGTACTGTAATACTTGCAGAGTTTAAATGCAATCATTATTCTATTGAATAAAAATTAACATTTAGTTTCCAAAAATCATTAGGCCTTCTCTGAAGTAGTAAATAAAATGGCGACGTTTGTGCTGTAGACATTGTGGCCCCTGGTCTTTATCACCACCACGGTAAAGAACATCTGAGTCTGTAACTTTCTCTACAGTTAACCATTTCATGTCAAACCACTCTGAATGACTGATAACATCTCAAGGACATACTTATTCAGAAATATTTAAAAACGGTAGAATTACCCTTTAAAATCAGTGACAGGCTTTACTGTTAACTGTAGTGGCTTGCATGGAGATAAAAATGTGTTAACTCTGACCAAGGGTCGTTGCGAAGTGAAATCGGGGGTGTGAGCTTAAGCTTCACAGCGACATAGACCACTGTAGTCGTGCGTCATTCTGTAGTCTGTGTTATGCCCATATTAGCAAATCCGGGTCCAAGCTCCATTTCTCTACATAAAATCGTTCAGAACCCGATATGTTTTGTCCTGTGTACATTTTCCTCCTGAGCATCACTGGATCCTCTAATGACCTCGTAATTCAAAGAGCCTTAATACTAATATTTCTACATGTGAGCTGAAGCTACTGCGCATCAATAAGATGTCACTAAGATACACGAAAGTAAGGCAGGCTAACGCGGTGTTCTGACGAGTTGTGCTACCTAATCAAAATGTCTTACCGTGGCGCATATTTATGGGTATACCCATAAATAAAATCTCTAGGTAGGACATTACGAGCCTTTGATAAGGAGCCTAAAACTCCTTATCAAAAACTACTAGCTGTGTTAAAACCACGAGGCTGAATTTAGCTTCTTTTTTGCCAGCTTCTTTTTCAGGTGTTTTGCCTTAAATGGTGCAGCAGTTGTGATTAGCTATCACAAACATTAGCAAACGGGACAAAACAATACTGACCTGTTGGTTCGGTGAAACAGCAAAAAGAAGTTGTCAAGCAGAAATCCAGAAACCTGCTCATATCATGCCATTCAACTCTCCATGAAGCTGAAGTCTGCTTGTTTTTTGCCAGCTGCTTGTTCGAATTTTCCCATTGCCAGTGAACTCCAGTGCCATTTAAGGTGGAATGGGAAAATTCGAACAAGATGCTGGCTAATGTCCTGAAAAAATGTCCTCAGAAAATGTTACCAATATTAAAATAATAATTAGGATACTTTGATAACCTAAATAAGCTTATCAAGGGGTGAGCAGTGATATTAAGCTGAGTCTGTACTGAATTAGCCTGAATGCAGGTAAGTTTGTAGAGCTTTTCAAATCAAGCTGTGCACAGAACGGAGAGATCTATCATGTTTCAGTAAGTAACAGACGAAGAACAGAGAACTGCAGGGAAACCTGCTTCTTTTGTTCTGACTTCTTTTCATCTGCCCTCAGTCTGTACATGGAAATACACACCAGACTGGGAAAGCATGCTGGTTTGTACGGTTCTTAAGGAAGCTGCCAGTCTAATAATGTCAATTCAGTGCACAGTAGCATTTGTTGTATGTTTGGGTTCCCCCGTTTTATTTCATTTTAAAACTGAGCAACTGCCTGATTTACCTCAACAGTTACGAATAGAATCAAGATTCTCTTGACGTTTATTCTATGACTTTTTTCCGCTGAATCGTATTTGGATCTAGACATCAGTATTATGTGTAAAACTCAATGCCAAAAACTGCACTGCAGTGCACTGGTATGTTAGGTTGTTGTTAGGGTGTTGCCAGGCAGCTGATATGGTATTTCAGGTGGTTACTAGAGTGATGTGGTTGCCATAGTATTTCAGCTGCTTGCAAAACCATTGCAAGATGGTTGTTAGGTGTTTACTATGGTATATTAGGTGGTTCCTAGGACATTACTAGGACACACCTAGAGTCAGGTGGTTTCTACATCATTCCAATTGGTTGCGGGATGTTGCTAGGTGGTTACTTGGATGTTGCTAAGCAGTTCACATAATCATATGTGGGCTGTAAAAGGTGGTGAATTTTGAGCTTATAATAATAATAAGAAGAAGAAGAAAAATAACTGGATGTTAGCAAAGTCTTGTGAGTAAAACACAATAGCAAAGAACCGCAATACTTCAGTGTTTATTTTCTGACAGTTAGTCTCCTCCGTTCTGAAGGACGTGGTGGTCTGAACTATGACGTGCCCTTAACTGCCCTCCTCTAAAAATGTCATGACCTGGAACATAAACCAAAAAACCTGCATAAGAGAAGTGTAGAGAAACACTTCTGAAGCACTTCTTCATTTTCATTTATTGCATGTAAACATATCACATTATCTCATTTGTTTGTTTTTTTTATAAAAACACTAAATATCTGAGCTTTACTGCTTCTTCTGTTTGTGTTTACTTCCTCTCCTCCCTGGCTAACCTGATCCTAGGTTGGCACGTTGTTTCGTAACCAGTCATGCTGCTGTATCTGCTGCAAATTAGGCCTCCTAGTTGGGGTACGCTGCAGGCACCAGCCAATTAGATTACGGCATTCTGCACAGAGTGACGGGATTGGGTGGGAGAAAGATGCTTAACCTCTAAATCTTTTTGCTTTTTTCTTCTTCTACATTTCAAAAGCACCACCATGTGATGGATGGGATGCAGCTATAACATTCAAACTATTATTAACTTATTTACACTATATAATATATAAAGTTTTATACATTATTATAAACATATACATTTAGGGACATCTGGCCTGAACTGCAAATTCTCCAGCTGTTACTCTGCACATTCACCTCCAAATACAGATTTTGTTTTCAGTCTTTGTTCCTCTGTCCTCAGTTACAAGGTTAAAGTTATGAATCATTGTCATTTCCACACTCGTTTACCAGGATGCTCTCATTTATCTCACCATCAGATAGTCCATCTCTGAAGTGCAGAGCCCCATCAATGATGTCATCATCCTTGGCAAAGGGAAGGAACCCGCAAACCATCCTGAACATTAGGACACCAAGGGACCAAACTGTTGCTGGACCAGCATGATACCTCTCTTCCAGAAGAAACTCAGGAGGGCAGTATTCGTTTGTGCCTGTGAAAATGAAAGAGGGAGAGAAATGAGCAGAGCTGAGCACAGACATTCACTAACACTGAACAGCTAAGTTGCTTGTTTTACCTTCAAAAATGTTGTAACCATATTTCTTGATCAAATCGCCGCAGCCAAAGTCGATCAGCTTGACCTCCAAGGTGTCCTGGTTGATCAACAAGTTCTCCGGTTTGATGTCCCGGTGCAGGACACCTCGCTTGCTGCACTGGAATGCCGCCACCACAGACTGCCAGACTATATCTCGCGCCATGTCTTCAGTGACGTGACCTCCATAGTCCTGAAGGAAACTGTCCAAGCTCTTGCAAGGGTCAGGGCGCTCCAGGATCAAGATGTAGCGGTCAGGCTCATCAAACCATTCGATGAGCTGGATGACGGTTTTGCAGATGGGTGGCTGGCTCATGATCTGCAGCAGAGCCACCTCCACAGGCACAACCTTAAACTCAACAGGCTGCAGGAAAATAGGTGGTTAGATGGTGAGGAATTATCAGTGAAGATCATAAGGATGGACTCATGGTGGCTTAACATCATTATGTGTTACTATCAGCATTTATTTCAGTCAAGATTTGGAAGTAAAGAGCGTTCAGAGGCTGCAGGTGCACTTACACTTTGGACATATCGGTCATCATGCAGTTTTTGCACAAATTTGATGGCCACCTGCACACAATCACAATAAATATGATAAAACTACAAGCACTGAAAAGGGAAAAGAAGAGATGATGATAGTAATATAGAATTTAGAGAGTGAAAGAGCTCAGAACCTGTAGGCCATCAGACACTCGCTGTCCTTTGAAGACAGATCCAAAGCTTCCTTCGCCTAGTTTTTCTCCAACAATATAGCGAGTGGCAAAGGTGTCTATAGAAAAAAGTGTTACAAATGAACATCAGCCATCTTCAAATAATCTAGCATCAGTTTACTAATCATTAACTGGCTATGAGAGAAGCAGTGAGATCTAGTTTCTGACCAGGCCACTGTAAATATGAATCATTATCATAATTATAGTGCACTATGAATAAAATGAAGTGTAGATGATTTAGGTGATAATAGACTGACCAGGCTTGGCGGCTTTCCTCTGTCTACGAGTCTGTCTCTTGGGCTGCTCCACTGCCCCTTTTCTCTTCTTCCTCGCTGGAGCTTCAGTGTTAGGAACCTCCAGCACTTCAACCAGTCCTTTCTTAGCAGCATTGTTGTTTGTTCCCTGCAGGACAGTCTGGCTACAGCCTTCCTCTGACCTTTTTCTCTTTCCAACTGAATACAGGACCATCATTTGATTATTAAAAGTAATACATCTCATATTATCATCTACATTTCATACAACATAAGCTGAATATATCTACAGTAATGATAATACTAGGAAGATACATTGTATTATACGCTAATTTTCTTTTTTAAAGGATGTGGTGATGTCGACAGGCACTCGTACTGCACTGGTGGTCATAAAAGTCTCTGATGGAATCTAGATCTTAATCTTACTAGAACACAACAAATAGACACAGCATTAATGTACACAGTTAAACTCGGACTGTGTGGAACAACCTTTGTGTTCAGAGCGCTGCTCCATCATCTGCTGTATGAGCTAAAAACAACCTGCAGACTCAGTTTCTTCTAAAAGATTTAACTATAAATTATGTAAACTAGACGTGTGGAACGTGTTTTTCTCGTCGACTGACTAGAAATGGCAAAATTCCTCGCGCAGAAAGTCGTGTCGTTATCCTCATCAATTATGATGTCATAATGAGGGCGCTCTGATTGGCTCATGTTGCCGTGACGCTGTTTAGAATTTTCGTCTTGTGAACTGAATTTGTGTGTATTTAAAACTGTCAGATGTTTCCAAAGAAAACACGACTCAATAAAAAAATACACTAAACTGACTCAAATGAAAGATGCAGTGAGAGGCCATTCATCTCGTATGTAAATGTATTTGAGAGTTAAAGCCACGCCCCCCTTATTGTAGCACAACGTGATTCCGTTACTCATTACACGCGTTCGCTTCTCTCTGTAGTTTCTATCTGTGGCCAGTAGATGGCGGACTGTCTCTCTGATAGGAACAGTCAACGTCTGTAGAAAAACTGCTGTTTCAGCTCCTCACATCTAAATGACTGAACTACATTATCATCTCATAGTTTGGAGACCATATAGGGATATATACAGCAGTGAGAGAAAGGCTGTGAATGCTGTACTAGTATATGGATTTTTGTATGAATGGCTCTTAAAATGTGATCTACTCTTCGTACTGCAGCAGTCTGAGGTCTCTGTATATGTGTTTACTGATATTAGGTTTAGGATTTAGTTACAGTAGCTACAGTAATCCAGAAGTCAGGAGAAATACCCCCAAAGAGGAATATAAACATGTGTGTTTAAACTCGCATAGTATCCACTACAGGTACAGTGTGTAAGATGAACTCTTTTACAGTCATTTCTAAGATTAATTCCTACATTGTGTAGTGCAGTCTGTGGTTTTCCTGCACTGACAGAACTCCACTGATACTCTCTTTAAAGGTTATTTTAGAAAAGCGCATTCAGGAATGTGATGCTGTTTTGAACAGATAAACATGCTGTTGGGCACTAAGAGATCTGTTGTTTCTGAGTTCAGCTATGAGAGTTCATGGTATTCACCTTGTTTACTTTTATGTTTAAGGTAGAATTTATAGGGTCAGTTTCCTGGACAGGGATTAAACCCAGTTCTAGACTGCACAGGATTATGACTGGTGATTCTCCACTGAAAGATAAATAGAGTCCTGGGCTAGACTTAATCCCTGTCCTGGAAATAATGACCAATAAGGTTATTTACTAGTGGCTTGTTTGATTATCTTTCATGATTTAAGACTTTCTCAGTTGTCAAATGTCAAATTCCAGTTGTTCAGAGTCAAACAGCCAGGGGCGCTTTAACCTGCTTGGGGGTCTTGTGGCTACAAGTGGTTATGGGCCCTATGTGTGTAGTTACACACAGAATCCAAAACTTCCACAACTGCCATTCATCATCTTACCTTCACTGCACAAACTTAGACTAAGCTAAAGTTAGCTTCTTATCTACCAGGGTTTAGAACAATCCATTCCACTTTAAATGGTGCTGCAGTTGCATTCTGGCTGCTGTAACTGTTGAAATTCACACTGAACTTGAGGTGAATTTCAACTTCAGATCATGTGCACAAGCTGCACTCTGCCCAGTCTGTCATGTGACACATTTCCAGTAGTGTGTGGTACAGTTTACTCTGTCAAATCATCAGTATCACCAAAACAAACCAAGGACAAGCTGTAGTCTACTGTCTGATTTGGAGGCCTAAAACAAACCTTGCAGTAAACACACGTGCAATCTCCACACAACTCCCAGAGTGAGCTGGGAGATAACTGTGGTCACACACATCTTCAAATAGAGAAGATGCGATGTCATCAGCTGGGACTTCAGAGATGACTGCAGCAGACAGGGAAATATTTAATCCTGAGCTGTAACATTGCCGGCTTGTCCAGGTGACACCCTGCAACGGATCATGAGACGCTGAAAAACATTCTGGAAGTGTGCAGGAGTTGAGCTGTTGTTCCAGCCACCTGACATGATAGAAACATAGTGGCTCTGTTCAGTAAATTTCATCTAAAAACTGGCAATCCCACAAGTCAAAACATCTAAATGGATTGATGGTATAACATGTAGAAATATTTTCAACAATATATTTGCTTACTTATAGTTACAAGTATCTACTTTCTATTTAAATACACAAATGCAGTGTGTGGCAGATGTGATACAAAATGCACAGTTCAACAGTAATGGTAACAGGTCCTGCTGATGCTCGGCTGGAATTAAACAGGAACTCTAGGTGGTGCAGACATATTGCTGAGACAGAAGTAGTTCTGAGATCATCAAGGTCAAGGTGTTGATGTTGTGTATGTGTATGTATTAGTTCTTAACACCAATCAAAATGATGAGGCATTTTAATTTTACATATTTAAAATACATCCGTATATTAGCAGTGTTTAATATTATTATTAATATGAACGAAACTGATGGGGCAATTTCAAAATTCCTCTGTGTTACACTGTAAAAAAAATATTTCAACTTTAAGAAGAAATAACCTGGCACTCTTAAAATTGGGAGTTCACTAAACATGTAATATTAATTTTACAGAACAATAAATGTGTGTTACAATTTCTTATTTTTTATATTATATTTACATTTATATAAATTTACATTTATTTGTTGTGTTAAATTTATAATCTACAAATTTAAAATTAAAACTTACACTTTTTAAGGCAGCCAGGTTACTTATTTTTATATGGTAGAACTCCAGATTATTTTTTACATTGTAGTTGGGTTTGATATTATTACTGAAATGAAAGAAACAGACAAGCCAATTTGAAATGAACCTCTTTGGGCGGTAAAGTGGTGTCCCATCACGCAGTGCCAAAGTTGTCAAGTACAGCTGGGCTCCTCTCAAAAACTCAAACATCTCTTCCCAGTTAAGGAAACCAAGTGGAGCCTTGAAGCCTTTGGAAGGTGGATTATGACTGTTGATGGTGTCAATCTGTGTCACCTAAAACACAGCCTAAACACTCAACATTGCAAAAGTAAATAATTGGTTAAATGACACAAGATGATATTACAGGCCAGAAGTCCAGGTCTTCTATTGCTTTGTGTGTAAACTCATTTTAATTAATCAGTATATTAAATTCTCTGGCCTATTGTGGGAAATTAGAGCTAATGTATTGAACATTACCTCAATAAACTGAACCGTGGCTGAACAAGCCTGGAACTGTGGATAACCAGCATTCTTCAGCATTTTCAGGGCTACTCCAACAGACCGGCTAAGAGTATGTGCAACCAACGAGACCTTCATCTTCTGACTGTTAAAGCTGACGTGTTTCCTTGTGATCCGTTTTGCAGCATGAAGACCCTCTTTCTCTTGTACATTATTTAGATGGCAAATATAGCACCAGTCCACTTGTCCATCAGGACTTACAATAGGACCGTAAGCCTGCAGCATATTTCGTATCAACTTTAACATATGCAGGCATCCATCATCACAAACACTCACTCCCTGGTTGAAGGGTGAGCAAAGTATGTCTTTAAAGGCTCTGTCGCATTCAGTTTAGCTGGCACCCAACACATGTTGATATTAGATGTCCTTCCATTGTCACACACAGTACGTTGATGCCTCTTTTGTGCAGTGCCTCTAGGGCATGCTGCAGTAAAATGTTCTGGGAGTCTGGTGTCAGTGTGTTAGTGATGAAGTAGGCAACTGGGACCTTCCACTGACCTTGCAATCCCCTGACCATGAACACAAGGGCCTTGGTTGCGTTACTGGTCTCATCAGCATGACCTCCAAGATCTACAAAGCCAGGCATCTTTTGTGTACAATGGTCACACTGTACTTGCCGTCTGATGGTCATGGCATTCATCAATGCACACCTGACTATATTTTGCTGGCTCTTTGCCTCTTTCTTTGAAGCATATTTAAGATAGCTTTAAGTTTAAGAATTTACTGAAATATGAGCTGAAAAAACACAAAACACTAAAGTATTTCATGAATGTGTTACAAGCTTTATGCTAATACTAACCAGACACTAGAAGACTTTGAAAAGACTTTTGAAAGACTTTTTGAAAGCCTGACACCCTCTCACATCTAAAGACAATGTCAAAGAGTTTTTAGTCACAGACTATGATTTTACAAAGACTGGGGTTCTTGCAGTGTCACTATTTGCAAGAATGCGACTAGATTTTTGAAATTAGCCTATTTCCCATCATGCACCTGGTGGAAATTTACCAGCATAGAAACCCTTTTTCCTTCTCCACTCTATAGTACTAATGGGAAGATACTTTGGCTGAGCTTGTAAAAATCTGGGGCTCAGCCCAGTTCACTGTAGAAGTATATATTTTTGCACATCGTCACCCAGTGTTTTTTTAACTGACCGTATAATGTTACTTTTTTTATTTAACATAAAGATTTACTCATCAACAAAACATGCAGCGCCTCAGCAAAAAACATACACCGAGTGAGACGAGCTGATTTCACAGTTCATGCAGTATAAGGTAGCTGATGATTTGCTGTAGCCAGTAAGCGCACCAAATTTAGTGTAATACCAAAAACGTGGTTAGGGGGCAGTGTAACAATATTGTTACTTCAGAGATCATTTCATACACTTATCAGTGTACAACATGTATTATGCTGAATCAAAAACATGCAGATATCACAGACCTGCTATTAGAATAGAGTTTTTGATTTTGTAGGAAAAATAATGTGCTGAGCCTTAAAAAATAACTGTAAATGAGCTCATCTTACACACTGTACCTGTATACTGGATACTATGCGAGTTTAAACACACATGTTTTTATTCCTCTTTGTGGGGTATTTCTCCTGACTTCTGGATTACTGTAGCTACTGTAACTAAATCCTAAACCTAATATCAGTAAACACATATACAGAGACCTCAAACTGCTGCAGTACGAAGAGTAGATCACATTTTAAGAGCCATTCATACAAAAATCCATATACTAGTACAGCATTCACAGCCTTTCTCTCACTGCTGTATATATCCCTATATGGTCTCCAAACCATGAGATGATAATGTAGTTCAGTCATTTAGATGTGAGGAGCTGAAACAGCCCCAGTTCTTGTGCAGCTGAGCTGCGCAGCAGTTTTTCTACAGACGTTGACTGTTCCTATCAGAGAGACAGTCCGCCATCTACTGGCCACAGATAGAAACTACAGAGAGAAGCGAACGCGTGTAATGAGTAACGGAATCATGTTGTGCTACAATAAGGGGGCGTGGCTTTAACTCTCAAATACATTTACATACGAGATGAATGGCCTCTCACTGCATCTTTCATTTGAATCAGTTTAGTGTATTTTTCTATTGAGTCGTGTTTTCTTTGGAAACATCTGACAGTTTTAAATACACACAAATTCAGTTCACAAGACGAAAATTCTAAACAGCGTCACGGCAACATGAGCCAATCAGAGCGCCCTCATTATGACGTCATAATTGATGAGGATAACGACACGACTTTCTGCGCGAGGAATTTTGCCATTTCTAGTCAGTCGACGAGAAAAACACGTTCCACACGTCTAGTTTACATAATTTATAGTTAAATCTTTCAGAAGAAACTGAGTCTGCAGGTTGTTTTTAGCTCATACAGCAGATGATGGAGCAGCGCTCTGAACACAAAGGTTGTTCCACACAGTCTGAGTTTAACTGTGTAAAATTAGCGTATAATACAATGTATCTTCCTAGTATTATCATTACTGTAGATATATTCAGCTTATGTTGTATGAAATGTAAATGATAATATGAGATGTATTACTTTTAATAATCAAATGATGGTCCTGTATTCAGTTGGAAAGAGAAAAAGGTCAGAGGAAGGCTGTAGCCAGACTGTCCTGCAGGGAACAAACAACAATTCTGCTAAGAAAGGACTGGTTGAAGTGCTCGAGGTTCCTAACACTGAAGCTCCAGCGAGGAAGAAGAGAAAAGGGGCAGTGGAGCAGCCCAAGAGACAGACTCGTAGACAGAGGAAAGCCACCAAGCCTGGTCAGTCTATTATCACCTAAATCATCTATACTTCATTTTATTCTAAGTGCACTATAATTATGATAATGATTCATATTTACAGTGGCCTGGTCAGAAACTAGATCTCACTGCTTCTCTCATAGCCAGTTAATGATTAGTAAACTGATGCTAGATTATTTGAAGATGGCTGATGTTCATTTGTAACACTGTTTTCTATAGACACCTTTGCCACTCGCTATATTGTTGGAGAAAAACTAGGCGAAGGAAGCTTTGGATCTGTCTTCAAAGGACAGCGAGTGTCTGATGGCCTACAGGTTCTGAGCTCTTTCACTCTCTAAATTCTATATTACTATCATCATCTCTTCTTTTCCCTTTTCAGTGCTTGTAGTTTTATCATATTTATTGTGATTGTGTGCAGGTGGCCATCAAATTTGTGCAAAAACTGCATGATGACCGATATGTCCAAAGTGTAAGTGCACCTGCAGCCTCTGAACGCTCTTTACTTCCAAATCTGGACTGAAATAAATGCTGAGTAACACATAATGATGTTAAGCCACCATGAGTCCATCCTTATGATCTTCACTGATAATTCCTCACCATCTAACCACCTATTTTCCTGCAGCCTGTTGAGTTTAAGGTTGTGCCTGTGGAGGTGGCTCTGCTGCAGATCATGAGCCAGCCACCCATCTGCAAAACCGTCATCCAGCTCATCGAATGGTTTGATGAGCCTGACCGCTACATCTTGATCCTGGAGCGCCCTGACCCTTGCAAGAGCTTGGACAGTTTCCTTCAGGACTATGGAGGTCACGTCACTGAAGACATGGCGCGAGATATAGTCTGGCAGTCTGTGGTGGCGGCGTTCCAGTGCAGCAAGCGAGGTGTCCTGCACCGGGACATCAAACCGGAGAACTTGTTGATCAACCAGGACACCTTGGAGGTCAAGCTGATCGACTTTGGCTGCGGCGATTTGATCAAGAAATATGGTTACAACATTTTTGAAGGTAAAACAAGCAACTTAGCTGTTCAGTGTTAGTGAATGTCTGTGCTCAGCTCTGCTCATTTCTCTCCCTTTCATTTTCACAGGCACAAACGAATACTGCCCTCCTGAGTTTCTTCTGGAAGAGAGGTATCATGCTGGTCCAGCAACAGTTTGGTCCCTTGGTGTCCTAATGTTCAGGTTGGTTTGCGGGTTCCTTCCCTTTGCCAAGGATGATGACATCATTGATGGGGCTCTGCACTTCAGAGATGGACTATCTGATGGTGAGATAAATGAGAGCATCCTGGTAAACGAGTGTGGAAATGACAATGATTCATAACTTTAACCTTGTAACTGAGGACAGAGGAACAAAGACTGAAAACAAAATCTGTATTTGGAAGTGAATGTGCAGAGTAACAGCTGGAGAATTTGCAGTTCAGGCCAGATGTCCCTAAATGTATATGTTTATAATAATGTATAATACTTTATATATTATATAGTGTAAATAAGTTAATAATAGTTTGAATGTTATAGCTGCATCCCATCCATCACATGGTGGTGCTTTTGAAATGTAGAAAAGAAGAAGAAAAAAGCAAAAAGATTTAGAGGTTAAGCATCTTTCTCCCACCCAATCCCGTCACTCTGTGCAGAATGCCGTAATCTAATTGGCTGGTGCCTGCAGCGTACCCCAACTAGGAGGCCTAATTTGCAGCAGATACAGCAGCATGACTGGTTACGAAACAACGTGCCAACCTAGGATCAGGTTAGCCAGGGAGGAGAGGAAGTAAACACAAACAGAAGAAGCAGTAAAGCTCAGATATTTAGTGTTTTTATAAAAAAAAACAAACAAATGAGATAATGTGATATGTTTACATGCAATAAATGAAAATGAAGAAGTGCTTCAGAAGTGTTTCTCTACACTTCTCTTATGCAGGTTTTTTGGTTTATGTTCCAGGTCATGACATTTTTAGAGGAGGGCAGTTAAGGGCACGTCATAGTTCAGACCACCACGTCCTTCAGAACGGAGGAGACTAACTGTCAGAAAATAAACACTGAAGTATTGCGGTTCTTTGCTATTGTGTTTTACTCACAAGACTTTGCTAACATCCAGTTATTTTTCTTCTTCTGCTATTATTATAAGCTCAAAATTCACCACTTTTTACAGCCCACATATGATTATGTGAACTGCTTAGCAACATCCAAGTAACCACCTAGCAACATCCAGCAACCAATTAGGATGATGTAGAAACCACCTGATAAAACCCTAGCAACTACCTGAAACACTCTAGCTATGTTCTAGGAACCACCTAATATACCATAGTAAACACCTAACAACCATATTGTTATGCTTTTGCAAGTAGCTGAAATACCATGGCAACCACATTGTATGACTAGTAAGCACCTGAAATATTATATCAACTGCTTGGCAACACCCTAACAACAACCTAACATACCAGTGCACTGTAGTGCAGTTTTTGGCATTGAGTTTTACACACAATACCTTGCTGATGTCTAGTTCCAAATACGATTCAGAGAAAAAAGTCACAAAAATTGCATAAATACGGAGCCCTGATGATGACATCCTGTATAAATAAAAATAATGCGTGGCCATGCCTTAGTAACACGTGGGAACGAGATCCTAACACGTGGCCACGACTTAGTAAGGCGTGGGAACGAGATCACGGCTTACTAAGTCATGGCCACGCATTATTTTTATTTATACAGGATGTAAATCAGGCAGTTGTTCAGTTTTAAAATGAAATAAAACGGGGGAACCTAATCATATGTGACAGGAGTGACATCACAGCCGTATGAAATTCAGCTATCACCGCGCCACCCACCTCTACACAGGAAACAGATGGCGCGGCTCGCCCGACAGGGGGCGCTGAGTGTCGGCTTGAGCGGCACAGAGCGGTCGGTTTCTCCTTGGACGGGAAATGGGTCAGAGGGAGAGGAGGAGAGCTGTTTGAATTTCTAAAAAGCACAGAAAGTACTGCTCACTCGCGACGAGAGGTGCCTAATAAACATCGCAGAAAGATTAACAGAAGAAGATGAAGCGCGATGTGCGGATCCTGCTGTTAGGGGAGCGTAAGTAGTTCCGGTAGCAATGATGAAAAAAACTAACGTTAGCAACTGTCAGAAACAGCCAGGCTGCTAATCTCACCAACTTCACTCACCTCATTTCTGAGAGGGTTGGTCACTGCGCGTCACACAGATAGCAGGTTTAAGTTGATGGTGTGTAGTAAACCCCTTTAGGGTGTTTTTTGTGACTATTTTCATGTTTCAGTGCTAAAATGCAGAACAATATTGATATTTTAGCATTACTGAAACATGAAAATACTCAGAGAAGCTCCTAGTCTGGCTAGTCTGGAACTGGGAGTCCAGAAGTGCGGAGAAGAAAACTGGCCGGGCAGCGATGATGTGTGTGATAGTATAACGTTATTTTTTTTATTATTATTTTCATTATTAAGTGGGATATGCACTGATATATCTCTGTCAGCATGTTGCTAGGAGTGTAAACTGCTGTGTCTGACCTTTGTTTTTATGGATGAACAGAGGAACCAAAACTGTCCTCCAGTAGGAACGGCTCTCCCTCTCTCTCTCTGAAGGCTCCATGGCTAACGTGACAGGAGCCCCACTTTGACTATAGGGGCTCAACAGTAGAGAAAAAGATGTTTACAGTTGGCTAAATCTCTAAATCTGAGTAGCGTTTGTATTTTTGTACAAAAAGTCAGTTAAAAAAAACATATATACTATAAATATTATATAAGTACGTTACAGGTTACATTTGATGTTAAATCCTGTCTGAATATTTTAATGGGTCTTTTAATGAACCTCAATGCTATTTTACATCTTAGGTTAGCTAAGGTTAGCTAACGTTACGACATCAACGAATGATTTCAGAGTAACGAACCTGATTGTGGTATTTTATGCTGTTTATCTTAACACGATGTATCTGAATTTCTTTCATTTTTTCCGACTGCAAAAGGTCGCTAAAAACGTTAATAGAAAGGATTACAAGGTGTTAGCTTAGCTAGTCAGTTAGCTTGGTTGCTGTCCCCCTCAGGAAGGTGAATATCTAGCTAACAAACTCTAAATACTGTTATTGTATTGCTAAGTATAAAACTGCACTTGTGACAGTTACGTTAACTGAACCAGCTCACTTGTTGAAGCAGTGTTTGCTAACTTAGCCACAAGCTACCAGGTCGTATCTGAGGCTAACCTTAGCTAAGCTAAGCTAACCGAAGTTGAGCATCTCTTATAGATTTGGTTTCGACTTTTCCTGATTTGTGTCACTCAGAAAGAAATTATTTCCAGAATATGGAATTTTAATTTAGTTATTGTCCATTATTAGACTGAAGGCAGTTTGTGTCCGTTGTTCTGACAGGCAGTAGCAGCATTAGCGTGCTAATTTGACCAGCTGGCAGAGCTGACATCAATGTGTGAACGGAGCGCAGTTATTCCTGCAGCGATTTGTGCTGCAAATGTAACCACTGATGTTACTTCTATGACGAAGCTTGTGCATCTTCTTAGACTGGTCAGTTTTTGGTTGACTCTTTCCCCCGTGGCTTTTTATAACTTATACATTATCACTTCTAATCAGGGCATCGATTCTAATCCAGTGTAAATCAGTGGGTCAGCTGTGCATCAATGGAGAAGGACCACCATTATCCACCATTTATGACTTATTATTATTTGGGTGGACTATCATAACAATAGCAGAACCCTTTTTGGTGCTATATAGAACCTTTTTCGAAAGTGCTCTGTATAGAACTATATGCAGCACATTCTCCATCAGTCTGAAGATTGATATGATTTCATCTTGCAAAGAACCCTTTCAGCATCCAAATCTTTAAGCGATCATTGTTCAGTATATAACCAATGTCTTTAGTAAAGAACATTTGAAGAACTGTCTTTTTTTAAGGGTGTGGTTCTTTGCATGGTGAATTGGTTCTTCATATTGATGGAGAATATGTTCTAGATGGTTCTATATAGAACCTTTTACAAATAGTTCTATGTAGCGCCAAAAAAGGGTGCTTTGATTGTTAAGATGTTAAGCTTGTAACAATAGAAGAAGCCCTTTTGATGATGTATAGAACCATTTTCTAAAAAAAACAAGTGAGTGTCTGTTTGAGTGTGTCTGAGTATATCTGACATGATGGTTTTGCTGAAACTTTTAAACACTGTGTACACTTACTGTATATTTTAGTAAACACACCTACCTTGTTGGTCCACCCTGTTGGTGTACAGTTAGAGACTGTAGCTTACAGTTATTTTCCACACATAATTTGTGTTGGTTGCCCTTCATCAAAGATCAGTTTCTGCCTGACCAGGATGTTTTTGGTTGCCGTACTATTATTAGCCCAGCAGTAATACTGAGGTGTTTAAATACCCCAGCAGCACTGCCATGTCAGTGTCACTGCTGTGCTGAGAATGATCCACCACCAAAATAATATCTGGTCTGTGTTGGTTTTATGGTGGTCTCGTTCCCTTTATGGGGGGGTTGTACGGAGGCAGATAAATTGTACAGCAACAGAGGGGCTACAGACACTAACTTTAAACCTACAAAGTGTGTCTTTGTGGTAGGTTTACCAAACACTATAGATCCATAACTCATCAAGCAAACATATTTTGATTGAATTGGATCTCACTTTACGGAGAAGAATTTATTGCGTCATATGCAAAACTGTTTCCTTACAAATCGTATCACTGCCAGATCTGAAGAGTTGCACAGCTAAATAAATAGCTTGGCTTACCGTTGTTGCATGTATGTATCTTGCAAGTGAAGGTTTGTCTCTTGAGCTGTCAAACAACAATCTTTGCTTGAATGTTTTTGCCTCAGTGCTGGTGCTGCATTTATGCACATGTTAGTGTACTCTCTGCCGGTGCTGAATGTAACCAAAAATCAGAAGACGTTTCGGAGGCATGCAAAAAATCATTAAAATTTGATGGAAGATTAAGGGAAAAAACAAGAATTTTGCCTTTTAAATGAAATAAGATTAATCATGCTTAATATGACCAGGCACAGAGACGTCTAATTTGATTTTCAATTTGACTTTAAATAAGCTGTTTTTGCATGTTATGCTGTCTCTTGTATTACTTTTTTTTTAATTAGCAATGGTAGTCAGAAAATTACAAATCCTAGAATAATTGATGAGGGTCAGTAAGCATTAGTTAGTGCATTTGATATTTAATTAGTAGCATAACAATATTTAATTTACAAAAAAAACATTCAGAGAAGCCAAAATCCTAAATGTGTTTAAAATTAGATATGTATGTAGATGTTATGTAGATGGTTGGGCTCTAGAATGGGTCAACGATTCAGTTTCTGTCCACATCATAACATCTGGCTCTGTTTGTGTATTTGCATGTGTGTTTGTGTGAGTGTCCTCTGTTACCGTTATTAATTTTAATCCCTGTGGAGGGTTTGGTGGGGATTTGTCTTCACCTGTTTAGGCAAGCTGACCTTAAGCAGAAGGTGAACATCTGCATCGGTCAGGACCTGCCTATCTGTGAGCCCAGTGTAGCAGCGCAAATTTTCTCTCCTGCTCTCTTGCTCGATTCTGTGTATGGTCTCATGTGCTCATTGCAGTATCAGGACACATTTGGCTTCATGTAGTTTTGCAAGCCAGGCTTCTCACAGTTACAGAAAGTTTGGTAGGTTTTGTCAGTCAGTGTGGCCGAGAACCACCTGCTTTAACAGGAAGCAGGGTTTGACTTAATCAGAGACATTATAAAGGAGGAGACAGTTCACTGATTGAAATACGAATAGGAAAGGTTGTAACGCACAACATGGCGTCTGTTTACAGGGAACACCTGCCCTTCAGAAAAAAATTGACATCCAGCCGCAAATGAGAAGAGCTTCCCCTCGTTTTGAGAGAACAAGCAGAAAAGTTGTGCGTTACTTGAGCCAAAACTATTAGCTACAAGCTGTTTTGTCAGATTTCGCCAGTGATTTTAAATGTGTTTTTGAAATGTTAATGAGACTCCGTTTCATAGGTCTTTCCTCATTCAAAGAGACAGGAACCCGGTCTTGTGTGACTGGAAATAACTGGCCAGGGATGTTGTCAAGTGGATAGACCTTCCTATAAGGACTTTGCTTACATGCAGATCAACCAATATTAAACTGATGTATTTTTTTCGTGAGCTGTATTAGCAGGCAAGTTTCAAAATTATGCTACAAGAAAAACACACAGGCAAAAAACATAGTGGTATGACTGCTACCAGTGTCTCCTTAATGCACCAAATAAAACAAAATAATATATATTTTTTTCATTTTAATAAAACAATTTTTTTTAATGCTGTGACAACATCTTGCTCTAAAAGGCTAATTATTGTCACCATAAAGTCATAGCCAGAGTATAGCTTGCTTAGCATTTGTTTTCATACACAGAAGGGCGTGCACACGGATTTGCAGACATCCATTCAGAATGCAACTGATAAAACTCAGTAGTTGTGGCCAGCTTAGCGTATGTGCTTGTGTGCAGAACAGCTGAGGTTGACTATAGACTTCATGTAGCATTCACATCCAGTTTTGTTGAGTGGACTTGCTCATCTAGCACAAGCTAACGTGGTCATGTAACAGTTGTGCTTGTAAGCTGACTGATCCCAGTCCAGTTTTAATCTAATTTCCCTCCACTTGGCCTGTTACCCCGTTTATATTTGTACATTAAAAGAATAATTTGCTGAAAAATCTGTTCTTTTTTCTCTACTTTAAATACAATTGATCAGCCAAGACGTGTTTGGTGTCCAAACACTACATGACGTACTAAAATGTGAAAATGAAGAAAAGCAAGTTGCATAGCTAAAAACAGTAGCAGCAGTCCTGAAGCCTGAATTTTGCCTGTACTTTGGTCCATTTTTATAGTGTTGTACAGTGTCAAACCATATAAGTAAGTCTGTTTGACAGCAACTGTACAGGTGAATTTGTGATGATTTAGCACAGTGTTAATTGGTGGAATATAAGCTTACATTAATTGTTAGCTACACTAGCGTCATAGCTCCAGTGCAAAACCAAAGAAACAAACAGCTAAACATGCACCATATGTCCAAAAGTATCCAGACACCCTTTTTAATTAGTAGTTCACTTACTGCTGACACAGATGTTTAGTCACGCACGCAGTTTGTATAATCTCCACAGAAAAGAATTACGAGCAGAATAGGATGCTCTGTAGCAGCTGCACATGATCTAAGCTCATCATGCCCAGTGCCAAGTGTCAGCTAGAGGGATATAAAGTGCCCTGCAATGGGCTGTGGAGCAGTGGAATTGCGTTCTCTGGAGTGATAGACCTCCATCTAATACGTTTAGGATGAGCTGGAGTGTCATTTGTGATCCAAAACAATCGTCCAACATCTGTACCCGACCTTACTAATGCTCTTGTGGCTAAATGCCATCAAAACCTTGCAGAAAGGTTTCAACATTCAGAAGAGCAGAGGCTGCTACAAAGTTGGACAGACTTTTTGTGGCTTTTATTTCAGAAGAAATGCTGGACGAGCAGGTGTCAACAAAACTTTAGACATATAGTGTAACTTAGTTGATCAACTGTTGCTTCCTCAATTTTTCATGCCATCTTTTTCTCTTCAGCCAAGGTGGGGAAGACCTCTCTCATTATGTCCTTGGTAGGAGAGGAGTTTCCTGAGGCGGTGAGCTCTCGTTCAGTGCATTTGCTTATGCTTGTATGTTTTCTCTTGGAATGGTAAGATATGATTGCGTGAATGAGAACAGTCTCACTGTCACTTCGGTAGGTTCCCTTGCGGGCTGAGGAGATCACCATACCTGCAGATGTCACACCTGAGAAAGTGCCCACTCATATAGTGGACTACTCTGGTAAGTGTGTGTTTCAGTGGTGTATGTGTACAGTTATTTAGAGTTAGTTCAGGTGTGAGTGTGTAGAAATTAGTGATGCACTAATTTGCACAGGATATTCTTGGCAGAAACCAAAACTGAAATTCAGAGCACACACTAATGAAAACCCCTAAATGCTGTAAGTAAATAAAAAATATTTCCATAGAATAAGCTTACCAAAATGAGTACAGTGTGTTGTTTACAGTATATGCCACGAAGTCCAGCGTCCCCGAAGACGTTTCTTTCTGCTACTGTTTTTGTTGTGTTCTCTGTATTGAATGGGAGGTTGTGTTTTTTCTTATTTTTTTGTGGGGGGGGGGATTTAATTTTTCCCAGAATTTAGTTGTATCCAATTCCACCCAGTAGTTATGACTCCCCCAATCACACTATCACCAGCGCTAGGGGGCAAAGGTAAACACTAGCTTCCTCCGAGTCATGTGAAGCCGAACATGCTTTTAGGAGAACAAAAACTGCCGGTTCTGTTACTTCAAATAACAGATGCCTGTGCTGACTGATGTGGGGAGAGAGAGGCAAATTTTTAAAGGGGGATACAACAATCAAGAACTTCTTCACTACAGGTTTGTTACCATTTAAAAACACAACCTCCCAGTTGTGCTCTCTTGGGCTCCTGGCCACAGACGGCTGTAGCATCAGAGAGCCTGGGGATGTTGTATTTTCAAGTGGTATCAAACCCGTAGTGAATAAGTTCTTAGGTGTTGTATTCCCTTTTAACACTCTGCATAAACAGAGATTATAAATGACTTATCCAATGTTCATTGTGAAACAGTCCCATGTGGCTGATTTCCTCGTTGTGCTTCTGCTCGAGCTCTTTAAACTATCTGTACTGACCGGCGCAGAAGAGTGAAAGGAAACAGCAAACAGCAAATCATTATTTCTCATTTTCACCACGCTTTAATGTAACTTTTGACTTATCTTCATTGTAGGTGTGTTTACTCTCTTTCCTGTTATGTTTAATCAAAATATTCAATGTTCTTTGTGTTATTTCAATTGGTTTTGTGTTTTTTTTTTTTTGCTCTTATTTGAAAAGACTTTTTGAAAATATAAATCTTCTAAAATTGCTTGGAATAAAATCTCTGTACCTAAACTTGCATCAAAAGTTAAGAATGTTTTCTTAAGCATACAATACTTTTGACAGCGACGATACTGGTGTATAAGTATGTGTAAGTATGTATGGGCAGTGTAGAAACATTACAATCTGTCATTACTTTTGTCTGCAGAGACTGAGCAATCAGAAGAAGTGCTGAGAGAAGAGATTGTTAAGGTAAGAATTAGCTGCCGTAGTGTTGGCAATACTTGCTGTTTCTAGTAGCATCAACTCGAATAAAAGAGTGAATGTCAGTATTGCATTAGGATTTTAAGATATGTTATTAATGACAAACTAAAACTTCAGCTCTTGAATTCCACGTTCTCTTGGTCTGTATAGATCTAAGACAGTTTTGCTAAGGCGCCCCTTTGTGTGTTATTTTTTAAATTTGTGACCATGAGTCTGTGAGTAAAGACAGAACTTGATCTTTTTAGAGAGATGTGCTGTCTGTATTTTAATGAAGAAGTTCAAAATGTGAAACGTGCTCTTACTTCAGGTGTATTTGTTCGACTGCACTTCAACATGTTGACTTTTATCTTGTGATGACCCTGGTTAATATGTTTGTCTGAAATCGTTATGTATTATTATTATTGTTATTATTATTATTATTATTATTATTATTTTCTAGAACAGTTGTTATTAATTAGATCACTTGCTATAGTATATACAATTTTGTAACTAAACTTTAATTAAATAGCCATTATCTTTTCATTGACGTTACAAATTGACATTGAAAAATTTAAACCTTACTGTGTACTGAACTCTTGTGTTACAGTAGTCAATGCTGATATCATGTGCCCTCTAGGCTAACGTTGTATGTGTGGTGTATGACGTAACGCAGGAGGAAACCATCGACAAGGTACACCCTCCCCAGCACCCCTGAATCCATTCCATTAGTTCCACCATGTATCTCTGGCTCATGTTTTAAGTGTTGTTATTTCTTTAGATCAGAACTAAATGGATTCCTCTTGTGAACGGTGGAGCTGAAAAAGGCAGCAAGTACGTTGCAATCACTGTCTCTCCTTCAGACCTTCATGTAATGCTGGGCAGTACTGATAAAATTCAATCAGTCACTATTCCAATCAACTTTTTCCCAAATACATAATTCTGATTTAAATGTAACTTGTCCTCCCTGAGTACTGCTACTCTGCTAAAAGAATTGCAAACCTGACACACCTTGTTTAGATTAGACTATTTTGTTCTGTAATAATATTTATATGTATTATTTATATGTATTATTTATATGTATTATTTAGGGCTGCACGGTAAACCATGTTTTGAGCATTCTCGCAATAATAGTTTCCGTGTTAAGTGTTTCATTAAGGGTTGTGATGACAGAGCAGATGTAAATACCTCATGGAGTGCCAGAGTGATGTAATTAGATTGATGTAGAGCCATAAGCAACAAGCGCTTCCCTTAGCTGGGCTTGTGTTGTCCCATATAGAGGGCGAGTATCTTAACCATTCAGCTACATTGTCTGTAAAGCATACGTGCACTGCTCAAAAAACACTCTATCCGGAACTATTAGCCTGTAAAAATGCTTCAAACATGATGATTATTCTCAGTTGCTTGTAAAATATGTGACGCATACATGGCTACTGTTAGAACAAATCTGCATCACCGTGAGGAACATTTATAAGGTATTGAGTACATATATATTTATTTTTGTAGCCTTTTATACAAAAAGCTGTTCAGGGAATGCTGACTGTTTTTCAGCCTTACAGTGCACATAATGTTTTGTAATATTGCAGTTGCTGATTAAGCTGTTAGTATTTTATTACTTTTATTTAGCTTATTAATGCATTAATTTTTAATAATCTTAGACTTTTTGGTATTTGCTTAAAAGAAAGGTTAGTAAGTTTTTAAAAAAATGTCTGTACTTGTGGCTCATCCAATCAGATTTTAATCATAATTTCTTGCTCTCATCTTCATGATATCCAGTAGTTTTAATGTTGCATGTTATGTCGTATAAATTAAAACCATCATTATTAAAAGTTAAACCAGTTTTCCAGAAAAGAAACTCGCTGTTTGTCTGGCTTTTATGTCTTTTGGACTGTTCTTTGTCTCGCTCTCCAGAAATTACATACATTGCAGTTAAAAACTATCAATATCGCAGTTCTTAAAAATCACTTTTGTTCTTCAGCCCCAGTATCGGTATGTCAGTATAAATGATATCACTTAGCATCTAGCATAGTTCTAAATTTATCATTGGAAATGTTTGTTGATTCATTGTTCTCTTGTTGCTGCAGGATTCCCATCATACTTGTCGGCAACAAGTCTGATCTGCGGTCTGGCAGCTCCATGGAAACCATTCTGCCAATCATGAACCAGTTCTCTGAGATCGAGACCTGTGTGGAGGTTAGGACAGCTGGCCATACATGCACAAGTCTGATCTGTGTTTTATGTAGCAATGCTTTAGTGATATCCTGCCATAAGTGTTCATAAAAACACCATCTATTCTTTAACACTGCTGAAATCCTCATTAACAATAATAGTCTGGATTTTTTTTGTTTAATATACACATTTTTTATTCACTGTAAAATGGTTTCAACTTCAAAAACACTTTAAATCGACTTCTGCCCTGTTCCACTTTTACAGTGTTGTTTACATGATCAGTCAAAGAGTAATAAACTAATTATAATATAAAAAAAAACTACAGAACAAATAACTGATTGACAATGTATTCCTGTTGTAAGAACACTAGTGTTTCATGTTTTTGTAGCTGAACTGAAAAAATCAGCCCAGCAGTTCATATTTCTGCAGAGAGTAGTTTAAAGTGTTTTGAAAAGGTGAACTTGGCACTGGAAAATGCTTCTTAGTGATTGGTGAAGAAAAAAAAACCTCAAACAAAAACTGTAATATTCTTGTACTAATGATACATTTGTTCCTAAATAGAAATGGAAGTGACTGATGCTTTTCTTTCTGTTTGAATGTGTGTGTGTTGGTCTTTGTTTCTGCTTTTGTCAGCTTAATATGTGTCAAATAGCATAACCTTTCTGAATATTATATTGGGTGTGTGGATTTATTTCTGCAGTGCTCTGCGAAGAATCTGAAAAATATTTCCGAGCTGTTCTACTACGCTCAGAAAGCTGTTCTCCACCCTACTGCACCACTGTACGATCCTGAGGACAAACAGGTAAACACACACCCCTTTGTAGCTGGAATTTCCTAAATACCAGGCTGCTCCTTTGGAGGAAGTGTGGGCGTTGAGGTGTGGCCCTGAAATTAAAGTGTCATGCTCAGCTTTGGGGATTTGAGGACTACTTTTGATAACCAAGAGGTTGAGACAGAGTTATTCAGAGTGTGCAGAGATTCAGTCAGATAGTCTTTCAATGTGCATTCAAAGTGTATTCAAAAGAAAATTAATATGATTGTGTTTTGTCCATTTAAGTATAACCCTTAGAAGTCTAGAGTTATTACTGTCATTTTTGCTGTACTATTTAATTACATAACTACTTAATTATTTTAATTTGCATTCTTTATTAACAGGTTTGAACATGCACATCCAACATTTGTCTGTTTGTTAGGGCAAGGGATGTCAAAAATAGACAGAAATATAACAAAATGTAATTATATTTTTTCTTTGCATAAAAATCAATACTGCATCCACAATAGCTTTTTAAGTTCACATTGCAAATGTAAACTGTATCATCTCTTTTTAGTTTTAGAATAGCAGCTTCATTCTAGATGGAAAAAAAAACATCTGTGTTTAGTGTTCTGTTTTGTTGTGTTATTGTTTTATTGTCTTATTGTTTTATAGGGCATCACAGGGTTTTATTTGTCATACAAGTTTATTTATTAATCAGATGCCCCTTACATTATGAGTAAATTTCATGATTAAAGAACCAAAAGAAATGGCCCAAAATTAATTGGAACAAAGTCTGTTTGCAGTGACTTACATTAAAGGTGTTCTCCTGTAAAGTTACCATTTTGGAGATACAACGTTTTTTCCGACAGAAGCAATAAGTAAAACTTTAAACAAATAAAATATCATGATCTAAATTGAGTAGCAGCACAATTACAAACAAAGGAGGAAAAAGAGCCACAGTGCTAAAGTCTCCTTTTAATCTGGATTTAAACACACATCAAGTATACATTCCTATTTCCATATTCTCTGGAATGCTATTTTTAATGTACTGCCAAACCCCCTATTAACTTGCTAGTGTACACCATCTAATGGGTGAATTTGTCTCTTAATTTGTGATAAATAATGTTTGTATTGCAGCTGAAGCCACAGTGTGTCCGTGCCCTCAGTCGGATCTTTAGCATATCTGATCAAGACAACGATCGAATTCTCAGCGATGCTGAGCTCAACAACTTTCAGGTAAGAGCATTCGAGTGTGTGTTTGTGTGCACCTTTCTTTCACGAACAGTATAGATTTTCCCAAGAAAATGAAATGAAGCATCAGTAAACATTTTCACATTGTTATTTGGATATCAGATTTGGCCAGTTACTCAGATTTAACTTGACTCTTGTGTAAGAAGGTCATTAACGTGTGTGTGTGTTTGTTTTGGTAGAAATCCTGTTTTGGGAATCCATTAGCCCCTCAGGCTCTGGAGGATGTGAAAACGGTCGTGTGGAAAAACACCAGCGATGGGGTGCAGGACAACGGACTGACGCTGAATGGTAACACATGTTCACATTAAGTGAAAGTTAATGCAGAATCAGGCTCACAGAGAACAATGATGGACTAACTGAGTGACAGTGTAAAGCTTTACATAAATTAAAAGGGAAAGGTGGAGGTTCAGACTTTGTCAGTAACAAGATCATTCTCACAGCACTTCTCTTGCCTTTGAATGAAAGCAAAGTTTTATGCTGACACTCTTCTGTTGCACGTGTGTATGTATGTTTTCCCCCCAGGTTTCCTGTTTTTGAACACACTTTTTATTCAAAGAGGACGTCACGAGACCACATGGACCATCCTGCGCAAGTTCGGCTATGACGACACACTCGAGCTCACAGATGACTACCTCTATCCACAGTGAGTTTGGCTTCACCCTTGTGTTAAAGGAAAAGTTTATATTTGCACAGTTTCCCCCTTAACACTAGGCCTGTCACAATTATTACGTAAGTGTCTGATAGTGATTATCATTCACAGTTTATAGCTTTCATTATTTTTTGCTTATGTCATAACAAAGTAAATTGGATGTATTTTCATCTGTTTGCCCGAGACATGCATGTAAATAAAGTAAAAAGGAAAAAAAAACGCATTGAGCCGTGTTATTGGTCTTAAGAACACAAGTTCTAGCTTTTGACTGCGATAACACCTTAAGAGGGTGGCAATGAGTAATGTTTGTTCATTTGCACACAAGGTGTGTTGAACGAGAGCAGGGAACGAATTAGAGAAACTTCCTATCTTTAGTCCTAAGTTAAGATCTGACAAGTTCAGAATAAGATTGCTTGCAAGTTCATATTACAGAAGCAAATCCTAATTTCAGAACTATATCTTACAGCATCATATCTCAATTTCAGAAACACTAAACTACTCTATTGAAGTTGATAAATTATGTCTGTTACAAAGCAGTCGACAATATGTGCACATGTAAATGTAAACACAATCAAAAAATAGAAACAAAGATGCAAGTTGGTTGTGAAATGTGCAAGTAAACCTAAAATGTTATGAACTGGATGTTTGAAAAAAAATTACAAATGTTGTGGCTGGACCTCCCCCTGCTGTTTAACAGAGTGTTGCTGCTCCCAGTTTCAGTTTCCATTTCATAAAGCTTTAGCTGGTGTGTAAGCTGCTCTAAATCCTCCTAATAATGTCACTTCATATTTCTCATTATTCACTGCCGTTGCTGCAGTATCTTTATTTTTCAAGATTGGCAAAATTAACATATGGGATGTTGACAGGGAATGGGGGAAAGCCTGTCTGCAGTGTCTGGGATTTTTCTAAACTGCAGTCTCACTAGTGAGGCTGCCATTTTGCAACATGAATAAATGTCACACCATTATGCTTGTTATAGTGAACTTGTTAGACTACCCATCACAGTTGCCTAAAATAATAACATTCTCTTTTCGATAAGATGATGAACTATAGAAACAGAAGTTAGGACACTGTTGGGGTTATTCCATAGTTAGGACAATTTTGTTGTCCTAGTGACTAAACAGATAAGATTATGAGTTGAGATGTTTCTATAATATGGCCCTAGAGTCCTATCTCTGAAATCTCTGGTAAAATCTGACAAAAAAAATCACACAGTTTGTGTAACGTTTGGCTCAAATAACAGAAAATTTTCAGGTTGTTCTGGCTAGCGCATATCTCCTCAACGAGAAGCGGCTTTTCCTGCTTGCGGCTGTACTAGCAAGCCGATTGCCTCTTTTTACTGAAGAGTGTGACTTTCCTCGTGAACTGACGCCATGTTGGTTGTTAAGAACTATCACATAATTTTTCAATGAGTGAACGTTCTCCTCTTATAATGTCTCTGTGTCTCCTCAGTTTGGAGCTATTGACAGTAAACAGCTAGGAAACACGATAGCTAATCAGCCAGTTTAGTCACTTCAGGCTTATACTGCTGCGTACAAAGAACAATAAAATACATTTAAATTGGTAGTCACAGTTATTTATATGGCAATTAATTGTCAGCTAATATTTATTTTAATGATAAGTAATAACACAGAGCTAGTTGATCAAGACAAGTTTAATGTCTGAAGTCTGCTTTTTTTAGTTTTCACTACATCTGTGAAGCTAATGGATTTAAGAAGTAATGGTAGTTTATTCCCTCCAGTTAGCATTGTGCAAACTGCATGCTTAAATCATTGCACAGGTGCCTCAAACCACGTTGAGTTGTTCTCAAATAGACCTGCTTTTGTGGTTTCTGATACAAAGATCCTTCAAGGTGTTACTGCTTACTTCTTTGAGTTACTTTAAAAGTTAAGCTGACAATTCGATTTTTCTAACAAGCTGTACTCCCAAAGCACTATTTTAGGTTATTGTGTCTTAACCTTGCTCTGCATAATTTCAACTGTTCTCTCCTCCAACATACCCATTGCTGCTCAGCTACTTATTATAAAGTCCTACACAAGTTGCACAAGTTGTATCAGGTGTTTTGAAGTAGGGAGGGAATAGGGAACTGTGCTGAATGGTTGGTTCCTGTAAGCAGGATTAAGAAACTCTCATTTAGGCATTTCATTTCATGTGTATGTGCATATGCTCACGTCTCCTCAGGTTACGAGTACCTGTCGGTTGTACGACAGAGCTGAATCATCTCGGTTATCAGTTCCTCCAGAGGCTCTTTGAAAAGTACGATGAGGTAATCATATTTAAACAGCCAAGCCCTTTGTCCTTGTGACCCTGTTTCATGGCGCCCTCTTGTGCTTAGGAGAGGTAACCGTAATGTCTGTGATAACTCTTTCTGTTTTAGGACAAGGACTCTGCTCTCTCTCCAGCAGAGCTGCGGAACCTGTTTAGCGTATTTCCCTACATGCCCTGGAGCGAGTCTGTGTACAGCAGTGTCCACACCACGGAGGAGAATTACATCTCTCAACATGGCTACCTCTGCCAGTGGACGTAAGCAAACCCATAGCGGGGAAAGAGCTTAGAGAGCAAATGACTCTGTAGTGCAATCACAACCATTCGCACATTCGTTATGTTTGCAATCACTATGAGATTACTACAGTTGGTAATATGTGATCACTAACATTTTATTGGCCAATGTGCAGGTTGTCAGCGTACTTGGACGTCCATCGGTGTCTGGAGTACCTGGGTTACCTTGGTTATCCCATTCTCATGGAGCAGGATTCTCAGACGTCTGCGGTCACAGGTATGCACACGCACAGAGAAACGCTTGCATGCTCACATGCAAAGCTAACAGCTCTTTGCATGTTTGTAGTTTCACTTGGCTGGACTGACTCAATTCGTAAGCTTGTGTCAGGTAGTGCATTGCAGAGAGCTTTCATTTACCGTAGTGCATAGATCTTTCAAAATGTCCTCATAATTCAGTCATAAATAGAGTTATTCAGAGTGGTTTGATGTGAAATGGTTCATTGTAGAGAAACTTATTGTTTGGATGGGAAACCAGGGGGCACAAAGTCTACCACACAAAGTGAACCTGCACGTGTCTGTTTAGTTTTTAAATGTAACGTTGATGTTGGTATAATAATGGTAAATTTAAAAAATATATTCTCAAGCATCAAGTAACTTAGTAGTATTTTTCTGTTTGGTAGCTTCTACTGGTAGTAAACGCTTCAGACTTCTGGTTCTTATCACCACCATTATGAACAGTTCTGACTTGGTAAGTTTCTCTACAGTGGCACATTTCTCATCAAACCACTCTGTAGGACTTTGTTTATGTCTGAACAGTTTATTTATGCAGAAATAATCATTTACTCCCCTTGAATGAGTCTTATAAAGGTTAAAATAATTTAAGTGCTTTACTGTTTTACTTTGTAACTCCTTAATCTGAAGAGATGATTTTCTTTCTCGCTCTCGCGCTCTCTCTCTCTCACGCTCTCTCTCTCGCGCGCTCTCTCTCTCTCTCTTTCTTTCTCTCTTTCTCTCTCTCTCAGTAACCAGAGAAAAAGTGTTAGATTTGGAAAAGGGGCAGACACAGCGTTCTGTGTTTCTTTGCAAAGTGATTGGTCCACGTGGGACAGGAAAGACCGCTTTCCTGCAAGCTTTCCTGGGCCGGAGTCTTGTGGTGAGAGACAAGCCTTACATTATACTAACTTTAATACTAACATTAATACTAACTGTGCTATGACCTTTGAAGACACCTTTCAATTCTTCTAAATACAGTTACACCGTAATAAAAAGGTTATATGAAAAAACATAGTTATATATTAAAGGACATATATTAGAGTTATATTTTATTGTCTTCTTGATGAATTGCTCATCAAATTCATCCGGTTGGGGGTGATAAGAAGTACGTTTGTTTTTCAGAGTGACGAGCGTAATCCCAGTGCCTTCTCTCTCTACACCATAAACACGGTCACTGTTGCCAACCAGGAGAAATACCTAATCGTAAGTGAACCACATTTTTATAGAAGTTATCACACATGCCTTGACACTGCTTAAGATCTGCATACGTTTTAGCCACCTTTCTAATTGAAATGACAAACGAGCTCAAAGAAATAAAGCTACTTCCAAGCATGCAGTGCATGAACTTCAGCGCTGCTAGAGGCTTGCTCTGTGCAGTAACGCAGGCAAGTGTGTGACCAGTGCAGGGTGGTCTCAGAACAAACATTGTGCTTATTTGGAGTTCTGTTTAGCACCCCACCCCACCAAACAAACTCAAACCATACATACATACATACATACATACATACATCATCTAAACCGCTTATCCTTCTGGGTTGCGGTGGGGTGCTGGAGCCTATCCCAGCTGTCATTGGGCGGAAGGCAGGATACACCCTGGACAGGTCGCCAGTCCATCACAGGGCATCGCAATCTCAAACCACTGTGTCAATTTGGTTTGCCTCAAAACATTGTCTTTTGAAGTATACTGCTGGCTTTAGAAGTGACAGGGATGAGGAGGACTGCTTTAGAGGACCATGAAAGGTATCTCTTTCAATTCAGTTTTATTTTGTACAGTGCTGTTTACAACAACAACTTTCCAAAGTTTTTCCACATTACTAGACAGACTGACATAAAGGGGAATTCCACCAATTGTTTTAATTGTTAAGATGTAAAGAAAGTCATTCAGAGTGGTTTAATGTGAATTGTGCTGACTAGAGAAACTTATCAAGTCAGAATTGTTCACAGTGGAACCAGACATCCAAGTGTTTAATGCCTCACTGAAAAGTTATGGCACGAAAGAGTTATGAATACGCTGCCTGATATCCGAGACATTGTTTTACGAAAGTTTTCAAGATAAGGTTTTGGCATAAGACTTGTGTGGATAAGACTAGGATATTGTAAAGCAAAATAATTCCCAAAGAAAAAATACCCCCCCTTTATATCTACTGCTATTTTATTATTGTTAACATTATATATAAAAGCTCAGAAGACATGTAGGTTTACTGGTTGTTTTAGATAGCAAATAAAATGGCTCTTTTTGTGTTGTAGACTTTGCAACTACTGGTTCCAGTTACCACCACTATAAAGAAAATCAGTTCATAGGTTTCTCTTTAATTAACCGTTTTATGTAACACCACTCTGAATGACCTTTTTTTGTCACAATGACTTAATTATGCAGAAACTGTGGGAAAATGTGTTGAATTCCCCTTAAATTGCTGACTCTGAACATTTACCCCCAGCTCTTCTAAACTGCTCAGTTTTTAAGAACTGTTGAGGAAGACTTGTTCAGAAGAACAATTCTAAAGCAAATGCCTAGTCTTAATGTTTAACTATATATGTTTCTACTTGCTTGTGCTTCCAAACACCCTGAAGAGAAGACTGTGTGGATGCAGGGGATGATGTAATGGATAAGACATAGGGGATTTGTTAATGTAATTGAATGATTGAGGGTGGGGGTTATGCATCTTCTGTGGAATTACAGATGTTTAGGATTCTAGATGTGTCTGTATGCAGTTAACTTAAATATACAATATGATATTCTTGCATTCACCCTCCTGAAATTCACTTGAACTCACCACTTTAGGTTGGCAGCGATCAGCCGTCTGTATTAGACTAAAGCACATTTCACGCTATACACGATAACCGCACTGTGTGATGTGCAGCACTGTGCCGCACCCAATACACTCCTATAGTAATCAGTGTAGCCTTTCATACTGGCGCTAATGCGCATGTGATGCACAAAAATACGCTTTGGGGTTATTGCTGACGTGTGCTGCACACGGCATGCTAGCAATTTCTATGCAAAGACAGTGAAGAAATGCAGTTTTTATGCTATAATATACAAGCTAGTCTAATAAACAAATCAACCAAAGTAATTCAACTCTTTGACAAGGTGATGGAATCCCTTCTATCGGTTACATGCCCACATGCATCTCCCCCTCTTCGTATAGCTGTACATCGCATGGTGAGAAGGCTAGCAGCAGACACGGCAGCAAGTCAGGTTTTTTATTGTTGATGTCATAATGTTAACTACACAAACTTTATTTAAGCGATAAACGGACAGCACAGACGTTTGTATTGTGTTAAAATGGAACGCAAACAGAATCTGCTTTTGCGGTTCTGGATTACCTCATCTGCTGTGAAATAGGCTTAAGATTCTATGGATCAGTTTCCCAGACAGGGATCAAGCCTAGTCTTGAACTACATGGAGAATTTCCATTCAGAATGCTGTGTTGTCCTAGTTTAAGCTTAAACTCTGTCCAGGAAACCAACCCTATATCTGTCTGTGCCATAAACCTGACAGGCTACTGTGTCACTTCCTGTCTGATGTTCATGTTGTTTGCTGCAGCTGGAGGAAGTTGATGTGGAAACAGAGTTCCTGAAGACAGCAGATGCAGCATGTGATGTTGCCTGTCTGATGTATGATGTCAGTGACCCAGACTCATTCAACTACTGTGCTAGTATATACAAGGTATACCTACACAACCTGCCCTTGCACGCACACATGTTGTTCAGGTTGGGGTGTTTTAGTGTCTGTTGGACAGATCCATACATTTCTACCTATACCTACACCATTGCAGTTAAAATATTCAATGACCGCTTTACTAGAAAGACCTACCTTGTAGCTCCACCCTTCTGGTGTACGCTCATCTGTTGATGCACATGTTGTTAGCCATCCTCTAGCTCAGTGGTTACTAACCCTCCTCCTGGAGATCTGCTTTTCTGCAGAGTTTACTTTCAACCTGCCTCTGACATGTTGACCCCGTTACCTACCAATGCATCTGATTCAGCCAGTCAAGGATTTCTAAAGCGGATGATGAGCTGAAGCATAACTTAACTAAACTCTGCAGGAAGGTAGATCTCCAGGAACAGGTTTGGTTACTGCTGCTCTAGCCCTTCATCAGTGGTCAGTTTCTGACCACAGAACCACTATTGGCTGTATATTTTTTAAGCTGATGCAAAGCATATAGTAGAGGTCTCGTGACCTCTACTATATTACTTTATTCCAATATGTTAAACTCTGCAAATAATAAAAAATTTTGCCCTGAAATGTGCAAAAATGCCATATTTAGATGACATGTTGACTTGTTTTCATGTAGAAAACCAACAAACCGTAATTTGCCCAGGGGTTGTTCAAGCTTTTGCATGCAATAGTGTAAAATAAGCTTTTTATTATACAGTAAATTGTAAACCACACACAGCTGAGGTGACATATATACATATTAAGCCATACATAACTGATGTTTATAAGCAAACAGAATTCACTAGTTTGTGCTAGTAAGTGCTCCATTAACTAATTCGTCAAAGCTGTTTTGATTTCTCCCTGTCTGTGTCCCTGCAGCAGCACTACATGGACCGTGGGGTGCCATGTGTGGTTGTGGGCTCCAAGGTGGACCTGCCAGAGGTGAAGCAGCATCACGGCATGAGCCCTGCCGAATTCTGCTACAAACACAGGCTCCCTGCTCCACTGCGCTTCTCCACACTGCACACAAACTGCAACACGCACATCTACACCAAGCTCTCCTGGGCAGCCATGTACCCGTACGTCTTTTCCGCGCACACACACACTCACACATTGAGAGGGATAGGGCTTACATTGATTCTGAAAAATAAACACATTTTTAAAAGTATCACTCTGCCTCATTCCCCTTTAGCGTAATAAACTTGCCAAAAATGTCCCTGAGATAGAGAAAAGTAAGCTGTATGACTGTAAAGTTTCAATTACTAATGCCATGTCATATACGTATGTCAAATGTGTAGTTAGTTCTCTCAAGCTATGAACAAGTGAGTCCATAGTTCGTTTACATTCTGTTTTTGTTTTGACGGTTCGAGTGTAGTCCTGAAGTTTTTGCGATGCATACTTAATTTAGTAGCCTTTAAATGCAGCATTGCTAGATTGGAGCTATTTTTATTTCATGTATTGTAAATAAACTGTCCTGTTGATCAGTTTTTGAGTCAAAATTGTCTCACAATGTAATAATAAAAATCAATAATGAAACTGTGGTTTAATCGCAATAATGCATTGTCATGCTGTACAATGAGATATTGGCATTGGTGTGCCGATCTATGATGCATATGCATTAATAAATGTATATGAATTATTAAACAACTACTTAGTGACAGTAAGAAGTTCGATGCTTATAAGGGTAAAAAACTACCTGAAATACTAAGCATTTACTTGCATACAAACATTGTAAAAAATAGATTAACTACTTAGTAATTGTAATTTTAAATGATTAAGTAGTTATCCTGCTGCTTTATGAAACATAAATGACTGATTAATTCTATAATTCAAAAATAATAATTCATTTTTTGTATGTCACAAAGTAAATGTTTAATAATTCAGATGTATTTTATTAACATATAGGTAACAATTATGTAAATTATTAAAAATCATTAACAAACTATTTGAATAATATTTAAGTTGCTAATTATTAGGGCCTGCTATTATAATGTTACCAAAGCAAGATATAGATAATATGTTTTAAAATATATTTCAGCGTATGTTTATCTGCTATGATAAGAATGAGAGAGAAATTCAAATCAGGACTTAGGCTTTTGACAAACATTTGGGGATTCTGTACTTAAATGTTTAGATGTACGCCATAGATTCTGTTCTATTTGGAAGGTTCTCACTTCAATTTATAATTTTATGTTTCCTGCTTTGTGTGTCGTCACTTGTTTGTAGGCACCTGAATGGCTCGGACATGAGCAGCACTTCCTTCTGGCTGCGTGTGACGCTTGGAGCTGCAATAGCCACCGTGCTGGGCTTCGCCTTCTACAGAGCCTTCTTCAGACACAAATAACACACACACTCCAACAACATTCTTTGATCATCTCATTCTCTTCAGTTGCTGTTTTACTCCTCTTTTTCTCTCTCTGTCTCACACATATGTAAATTCACATTGTCTGCCTTACCATGTCAATTACGGACAGCATCACCAGGAGACTTTGAGGTAAGCCTCAGCATGGAGCCCCAGTCTCCATGGCCACGGTCACCAGGACTTTGGGCAGCTGTATACGTTCCAGTGGTACAAGTCCCCTCATACATACACAGCGGCAGCTGTGAACTTTATGCTGGAGAAGAAAGCTAGAAGCTTTGTTAACCAATCTTATTGTCACCATTCATGGTTGACCTTTGACTTGTGTGATATTTTTGCCAAATTGATTTACAGTTTAACTGAAACCCACACATACCTAAACAGTGTCAATGAGAGACAGTGAGAGAGAGACAGAAATAGATAGGGCTTGTGTGTATGAGAGAGAGTGTGAGTGAGGGATTGAATTGCACCCTGCAAACAGTGGGAGAGATGCTGCAATTGTATTGAATTATTTTATTTGGGTGGAACCTCCTGGTTGCCAATTCAACCAGATATTCCTTGTGTTATATTGATGACTGACAGGGAAGAAGAATTTCCCTTGTATTTTTTTTCCTGAATGCCAGTTTTGGACCATCCGCACTTATCTTACTGTTGTACCTTTTATAAGAGGCGAAATGTGTCTCAAATCAGCTGAGAAATTTAGGATTGACTACAAAAGCTATGGATGGTTGGACCTTTTAAAGGAGAATTCTGACAATTCTTCAGAATGTTTGCATAATTCAGTCAGTGAGATATAAACATATTCAGAGTGATTTGATGTGTTCTTTACAGTGATGGTGATGATAACCAAGGATCAGGAGGTCTACAATTTGCATTTATAGCAGTTTTATTTGCTATCCAAAATAACAGCCCATGTGGCTTAGTGTTTATATGTAATGAGAATGGTAAATAATAAACGTTTTCTGTTGGTGCTATTTTGCCTTACGTCACCCTGCATTAAAATTTATAACCATTTCATGTAATAACTTTCTGTAAGGTACATTTTAGTGGCATCATTTAACTGGTTCACTATCACTATGAATAATTCTGACTGGGTAGGTTTCTCACATCAAATCAGTCTGAATGAGTTTGTTTACACCTTATCGATTGAAAAATGCCGATAATGTTGAAAAGTCAGTGTCTCTAAAACCTAAAGAAATCTCAATCAGCTTTTCAACTACAATGTGGACCTCATTCATATAGCGACCAAGCGCTTTCAGAATTGAATCACATGCATCAGATCCCATCAGGTTAAGGTCTCCACTGTTTAGTGGAGATGTGCACGTGTATGTGGATTGAAGACTGATAGACTCTTTCTGTGAGAGATAATGCCTGTATGTGTGTGCTTGTGCCTGTGTGAGAGTACATTTCTAAACTTAAGGACTAAATTCAGTTTGCTTTTGCCTGTCATTTTTATGGAAGCCCACCAGTGAAATTATCAAAGTAGTAGTTATCAAACTATCCAGTATTGTTTCTTGGAATAATTCCATATCTGGCTCAGCAGCCTAGCCTTCCGTTACATGCATTGGGTATACACACACACTTTCGAATGGTCCAACTGCAGTCCCTTCAGCTTTGCCCCTGGGTTGTGGACATGTTCTTCCATGAAATATTTAATTTAATCAAAGTCAGTATGTCCTAAGAAAGGTATTTTGTAATAAACATTTTTTTTTTCATGTGGGGAAAAGTCTCTTTGTCTTCTGGTCCTGTTGTGAATTTGAGACGCTAGACACTGTTGAATATTGGATGTGGTCGTGTGATCGGATCGGAACAGCTGGTTGGCTGATTGTTTTCACCCGTGGTGTCAGTTTACTTGATTTTCTCCACTGGAGCCTTCTCAGGTGCAGAGTCAATACTCTTTCTTTTAGATGTCCCACAGTTCTTTGATGTTTGAAGGCCACTCCTACTTTCTGCCAGTTATACCAAAGGAAGCACTGTTCAAATGCTTTTTATATTGCTTGAAAGGACATTTTAGCCTAAAACTAGCTTTTAGGATATTATTTGTTGTGTTATGTAGTGTTCTGTTGCACAGCACAGCATCCCTCAGCCTCATTGGTTTGATAGAGTTTGCGTCTTCATCCACCAGTGTTCCCTCACTACATGATCCAGCATTCATTATGCAAACACAATATACAATGATTGGAACCCCCTCCCTGCCCACAGCAATAAAGACAGGATTGCTGGCACAGCCACTAATGTAGAAGCTAATAACGCAGACATAATATCAGGGTCTTGGCAGTAATGTTAGCTAAGAAAAGGAAACCATTCGCAATGGGCTGCTCTCAAGTAACCACCCCAAAGCACCTGAATTTTTAAAAATTCCACCCACCTTCATGATACATCAGAGGGGGGATTTCCTTGTCTTTAAACCAGAATATCTCGGTCGACACTACTCTTGTGCAGCTGTAGGATGTGACTAAGCATGTTTACGACAGATTTTTACGCCAACAGAGTGTTTCATCTTGGCCAGAGTGCCCCTGCAACAAATGTTCTTTAACTAAGTCTTATTCTTGAAGGGCAACATGGGAATGGATTGATCAGACATGAGAACTGCCAATAGGACCTTTATGTACAAACTAGTTTATGATGTTTACGCTAGGTAAGTTGCATGGCAGTGTGCCAAGGCAGACCTGTGGTGACCAGACCTTTTTATGGGCAGATCTACTTTCCTTCTGGTCCATAATAGAATTAGGAACAAAGTGAAGTTGATGAGAAAGACCATGCCTGAAACTTCACTACCCTCCTAGCTAACTGCCTATTCTCTATCTCTCTATTTGCTGTGGCAAAGTCTCCTGATCATAAAACCATCAAAGGCGTGGTTTGCATGCACAAACAACCATAACACATGAACACTCGGTTATCAGTGACTGTCAGGTTGTAGTCCAGCATTTGTCTACTATTTAATCTGCTTAGCACTTAGTCATTTGCATGTTGGTCAACAAAGCACCCATGTAGTACTATTTCAGGTAAGTCTCTTGAATAGAGCAAAATGGTACAATAAAAAAAATACATTGACTTTAATTCTTGACAGTATGTGAACACCATGAAGGTCAATTTCATGGCAAAAAGCAATAAAGAAGCCCTTACTTAAGTTAATAAACTACCTAGCTAAGTTTTACTGAACCAACTTTATTTTGCCTAGTTCATTGCAATGGGCTGTTGCTGAACATTTATAGACTAAGCCTCATCTTACTTGGGGGACCCACTTGCCCTAGTCATATTATTTTGCATGCACAAACAAAATAGTTAATAGTTCAATTGTTTTAATCTGTAAAAAGTGCTAAAGTAAATTTAATCTGTAAAATAAATGCTAAGGTAATCACAAAAAGATAATTGCCTAATTAACTATATATAGGAAGAACATAATCTTTAAACAACGACACTATGGAAATAAAATAACAGTAAAAAAATAAATAACTGCATTTAAAGCTATTGATTCATTCATTCATTGATTGAAGCAAAGTCTTTAATGATCTCTTCATAACATTTTTTTCTACCAATATCATGATTGACAAATTATTTAAAGAAAATCTACACGTGTGGGGTCCCTTGTGGCTCAGGGCCCTAGGCAATTGTTTATACTGCTTGTAGCAAGAAACGGCCCTTTAAGTAGGAATTAAATGAGTGCAAAATGTAACCAGTTCTGCTGTTAGGCTGTGCATACTGACCGTTTGCCATTACTGTTCTTAACACAAAGTATGTTATTTGTTCTTTACAAACATTTTAGCGTTTTATATAACACAAATAATCTAATTAAGATAACCTTGCCCCCTTCTCATATATAATTCATTTTTGGACTTTTAACTGACTAGGAATTTAGACTAAAACGTTTGGCTTTGAGGGACTCTATACCTTAATTATGTTACTTTTTTATATAAACATAACGAAATAAATTTTCGAGCATTCCATTTTGTTATAACACCACCAAAACTTTACCAAATGTTTCAGTAGTGACTGTTTCGGTAGTGACAGTTTTAGCTAATTTTAAGCAGAACTCAAAAAACGCAAATGCAGCTTTAAACAGTTGTAAACATCAAATCAGTTTTCACAGATTTTTCATTAAAACACAAAAAGTGAGTTTAAATAGATCGTAATATAGTATATATTATATCTCAATCTGAACAGTCTGAATACTCATTTGTTTTTAGGTAGTTTTTTTTTTTACGGTGGGACTGCAGTGTAGACTATTTCGGTAAAATGGCCCATATATATCTTTTTTTCGGAATTAATAAAATATTAACTATCAATTTATTTTACTATTATTATTCTTTATAGCCCGTATTCTTCCTAGCTTTCCCGCCTTCCTGCACTAGGATTGGCTAGTAGTTAAAGCCCTCCAGCACTCCGCCAATCCTAGCCCAGGAGAGGTGTTACTAGCCAATCCAGGCGGAGGAAGGCGGGATTTGTGGAAATATGACTGCGCTGTCACTGCATCCTCAGTAACGGCGCCCGCGCGGGAGCGGTTACCATGGCAACACAACTTCACCGCTGCCTGCATTGTTAGCATGAACCTCATTATGCTAAAGGTTTTACTGAAGGACAATAAGCATCGTTCTTCCTTTCTTTCTCTTTTCTTTTCTTTCTCACACTATGAGCAAGTACACTCTCCATTTACTCACCTCAATTTCACTCAACAACACCAACACCCGTCTACAAGGATGAGAAAAAAGTTTATTGTTGTACAGTATACAAAGGCGTCTGGAACAGTTATCACAGGTACAGGCTAAAATGTTTACAACAACCTGACATAACGATGAAGCACGATTTATACTTGGATAAACTATAATTTGAAGATTTTGTTTTAGAACTCCTTTCAAAGCTCCTACAGTCCTTTATGTCCTTTTGGCCGACAGAGGGCAGCACATCACAAGGCAAAAATCAATGCTCACCGTTCGGATGTCACCATTCACCTTCGGTTTAAGCCTACAGTCCTACCAACACAATACACTGTTCCGTATCAGCGTCCAGATGTCATTTAGGGTCGTCCAAACTACTTAACCAAACGTTCAGATGAAAATAAAAAATAAATAACAATGGTTAGCCACATAATTGCAATAATTATTAAGACCCTTGTTTATTTAGATAGTAGGGTCTCGTATCATGTCACAATAGTGCAAAGTAGTGGTGGAAGAAACTGTAAAAAGGTTGGGTTGAAGTCAGCACAGAGAGACCATACAAAAATAATAATTATAGCAAAAACAACTTCCTCAGAAAAGTCTATGTACAGTCAGCTTGAGGGCGTTTTGTGTATTAGTCAGTCTCAGAGTTCTAGATGAACTTTTTTTTAAAAGTCCCCTCACTCCTTCACTTCTTCTTAGCTGCTTTCTTGGCCGCTGTCTTCGGCTTGGGCTTGGCCGTTTTCACCTTCTTGCCTTTGCTCGCCTTGGCTGCCTTGGCCACCTTCGGCTTCTTGGCCACTTTCTTAGCCTTGACGGCGCTCTTCTTCTTCTCGGCCGCCTTCTTCACCTTCTTCTCCGGCGCTTTGCTCTTCTTCGCCTTGGCTGGGGACTTTGCCACCTTCTTGGGCTTGGGGGCCTTTTTGGGTTTGGGGGCGGCCTTGGCTGCTGGCTTCCTTGCTTTGGTCGGCGCCTTGGGCTTGGCCGGCTGCTTCTTGACTTCGTCGGCTTTGGCGAGTTTGAAGGAGCCTGAGGCTCCGATGCCCTTGGTGTGGCGCAGGAGCCCGCTGGCCACCAGCCTCTTCAGGGCTAGTTTGATCTGAGAGTCGGCGTTCTCGCCCACCTTGTAGTGACTTTTCACGTACTTCTGAATGGACTGCCGCGACGCCCCTCCGCGGCTCTTGTCGGCGACGATGGCCGCCTTGATCATGTCCGAGTACTTGGGGTGCGAGACCGCCTTCTTGGGGGTTTTCGCCCTCTTGGGCTTCGCCGCGGGCGCTGCTGCTGTCTCGGCCATGCTAGGCTAACTTTCAGAGTTTTCCGTTGGTCCGCTGGACAGCGCGAGAGCGAGCTGTCAAATTCAAAACTGAGTTCAAAACAAAACAGAAAAAACCGCCACACAAAGTAAGTTAGTCAGCAGCCGTTAGCACATACGGTTCTGTCGCCTCGCGGTCGATGCGATGTTTAAAGTAAATAAATTCCTCTTCACACGTAACGTAGCGGACTGAGAAGCAAGCTGGAAGAGTGTGTGAGTGTGTGTGTATGAGAAAGAGAGAGTGAGAGAGTGTGTGTCTATGTTATTCTCGCGTAGAGCCTATGAAGCCTCCACGCGGACGTGATTGAGAACACCAACTGCCAGCAGCTGAGCGAGCAGGCTTCCATGGAACCCCGCGCGCGCTCGTTTGTGTTTCTTCCTCCTCGAATTCGAGCCGAATTCGCGCGGCCCGGTCCGGCGCGGCCTCGTCCGACTGCCGTGTCCGATGCAGGAGAGTCCCGGCTTCGCGGACGAGCTCGCGTCTCGCGGGCTGGTGCCGTTCGACGAACTTTTTTTCCGCGAAAACCGACTCGGGGTCGCGCGCGAGGCGACGCATTTTGCACGATTCGGCCCAAATGGACCGGCGCCCGCCGCGCCGAGCTCGGCGACACCGAGCCCGCGCGAAACCGCGATCACTGCTGCGCGAGCAGCGCCCGGTTCGGTCCGTGCACGACGTCGTTTTGGTTTTTTAATCGGCGTGCGGAGTTGGCGAACTAACACAGCGCTGCCCGCGAGCCCGCGTGACGTTGTTCGAGTTATTTATCGTTAAACCTCGCCGAAATTGGACGCACGTGAATTAAAGTCGCCCCAAAATCGCACTGAGAACTCGCGTGCGTCCGAGGATTCGCGGGAAAACGCTCTCAAGTCACTTTTTGGTGTGCAAGAACAGTAGGAAGTGGCACTTAAAGCGCGAGTTCTCTGCGCTCGTAGGAAAGTTGCCAACAGACCAGCGAGAACGGCACCCAGTCCCGGTACCGGAGGGGGGTGTGTAAGGGGGCACATCACGGGCGCTCACCCCATCAGTGTGTGTGGGGTGGGCAAATAGGGCTAATGGGGTTTTTGGGATTGTCTCGAGCCTGAACGACACTTTAGACAGAGCTGCTTGGTCTCACTGCGCGCGTTCTTTTGTTGGAATCTCATTGGGGGAATGGAGCGCGAGCCGTCCGTCTTTCAAAACACTGATGACGTTCTCGCGGTCAACGTATATGTTTAGCATTAAACCGTCGTTTGACGTTTCTACCGCCCGTGTGTGGACTTTCTCCCTCACGGAGCAGAAAAACTCCCCGTCTTTTGTTTACTGCACTCTACAGTGCTGTGGTAGCCGCTGAGCGCCATCTTGGGTCTCCGGTTCGGAGGCTTTTTATTCCTCACTTTTCGCCCTTCACACTTTTCCTCCTAATCCGCCTCCTCCACTCTGTTATCCACCAGTGAACTGTGAGGGATTATCTCATCGGTGTTTTAGAGGTTCAGTACGTTTTGTTTTTGCTCGGTTTGTTCACAGGCCGCTCGGGTCCGGACTGATTCATCTTAATCAGCGTTCCAGACTGATGGCTGAAATGATGGTTGATTATTGATGATTACTGTTGATTATGGTAATGATTGATTATTGTTGGGCGGCTGGTGATAAATCATAAATTAATTTTACATCAGCCCAGCGACCTTTAGACATGTTTACATTCCTGTGGAGGACATAAAGCAGGATGCACGCGCACAGAGGTCCAGTCCATACACACAGACACAATCTTAATTTAGTGCCTCATTCACTCCTTCACGCACGCCTCTCTCTCTCTCTCTCTCTCTCTCTCTCGCTCTCTCTCTGTAACTCTCTTTCTCTCTCTCTCTCTTTGTGTCGTTCAGACAGACATGGGCTATAATAATAATAAGCGGAGAGAGACCGGCTGCGCGCGCACGCGTGTGTGTAACTGAGGGACTCTTCTGCTCGGTTCCGTCCTGCAGCGCCCCCGACCCGGAGTCACCGGAACAACAGAGAGAGAGAGAGAGAGAGAGAAGGGGGGCAGTGGGACAAATAAACTCTAAACACAGACAGGGGTCGTAACCAGTTACATTTACTCAGAAATTACTGCATAATCAAATCATTAAAATTGAAACAAAGTCACTCAGAGCAGAGCCAGCTAGAAGTTTTAGACTGGAGTGGCCCGGTCAGACTCATAGACTTGACTGGGGAGGCACACTGCTAAGAAAAAATAGCATTACTGTATTAGAATGACATATAAATTGTGTAAGATACATAACTCGCATTTGCAGACTTGTTGAACTCAATGTACTAAATCATTTCTACAGCAATTACCCTGCAAATACTCTCAGAATGTACAATATTTTAAGATTGAAATCATTAAAAGGTTCTCCTAGAAACGATGACGCTACAGGGCACTGGTTTCTAAACCTGTCACCTTTTTCTCTACTCATGTGTTTTCATGTCTGTTCATGAATTTGGTTTCCACTGAAAAGCACACAAGTCTAAGATCACCTTGTACAAAGCCAGGCGTCGGCTGTGGTGATGTAAAGCACATCGTCGAAGTCTGGAGCAGTACAAACATGTTCTCTGGAGTGATGAATCATGCTTCACCACATGGGCGTTGATAGGCCATCTAAGTGTTATTTAGCCCAGCCTTCCTAAGTAAATGTACATCCAAATCATCCGTAGTTTATTCTCATTAACAATATACTGTAATAGCAGAGCGTGACCTGGGGGAGGCGCTGCTGCTGCTGCTCTAATGCAGCGCTGCCTCTGCTGTACCAGAGATTGACTAAAGTAACGTTCAGCCAATCATGTCAGCCCTTATACGTCGTAAGCCAATCAATCATATCAGACCGCATATTTTGTAAGCAATTCTTATCAGACCTGGGGGAGGGTCTCTGTTTATGCACTGCAAAGTAATCGGTAGCTGAAGACAGGACTTTGGCTAAAAGCTCACTAAAATAAACATTACACCTTTTTCAAAATCTATAATATACAGACTGATACAATGTTGAACAGAGAGAATATATCCACCTACAATATGAATTCGTGGCAAATCATGGTCTGGACATCTGTTTTTACTTGGTTGCATGTTAAGTAGCTAGCTAGTTAGTTAACTTTGGGTTTAAGTGAGGTAAAGTAAAGAGGCTAGTCTAACACTAACATTAACGTAGCTAACTAGCTGATAAGCCAGTAAAAAGGTCGAGGCTTCCTGCTCACCAGATTCTTGTTTGAATTTTCCTGCTGTGAGGCGAAAGAATGAAACTGCTGCTGCATGTAAGATGGAAAATTCAAACAAGAAGCTGATCCAGCTTTGTGTGAGAAGGTCATTGCAACAGTTTTATATCCCTCAATTCCTTAACCTGTAGATAGAAATTAAGAGGCATCAGCTCCGTCAAAGGCCAAACATTTTTACCAGTTAAAAAATTGATCATTATTTCCTTGAGTTCTTGTAAATCTGAGTTTAATAACATTAATGTATTACTAAACACAGGAAGAGTGTGAGAGAAAGAAGCTGAGGGAGACCAACAAAACTGAAGGAGCAGATCTGATGGAGGTTAGTGAGCAAGAAGAAAGCAAGGGAGAGTTGTGTAAGCTTTTGGTTAAAATTAATACTGAATTTCATTTAACTATTCTGTCACCTAGCTCATTAACCATGCCAGCAGAGCAAAATCACACTCTTTCTGATAGCACCAACTGAGACTGAACTGATCTATAATCTGTGTGTTTGAATAATATATTTAGGACCTTCCAGCTTATCTAAGAGAGAGAAGATAGCATTGCTTGACTTCAGTGCCTTTGCTTGATCTGTGCCTGTTGTAAGTGGATGGATATAGTGTTTGTTATACTAGCTCTGTGCTTAATACAAACTACTGTTTGATATACTTAACGACTGATGTACTTGACATTTTCTGTCTGTTGCTACTCCAAAAGTGCATGATAAACATTTTGGGGCCATTAAAAAATTATCCAGTGAAAAAAAATCTTAATGTTGCAGCATACGATGACATACTAGAGATTTGTGTGCTTCCCACCTTTTGGGAATAATTTTGAGGAACATCCTTTCCTGTTTCAGCATGACAGTGCCTCTGTGCACTGGGGGGGGTAGTTTTTAAAAAACATTGTGGTGGTGATAGGAACCAGACATCCACCTCTAAAAGCTCCCTTAAAGAAAATTATTACATGAAATAGTTAAGAACACACTGACTGACAGATTATTTTTCAAGATACATTTTTAGCTTGAAATATATTTTTTAAAAGTCATTCCAAAAGAAAACATTTTTTTCAGATTTATCACTGTTTTACCATCATCAACATTACATGTAAAAACTCAGAAGGCACATGCTGTTTCACTGGTTGTAAATAATATGGCTGTATTTGCAGTGCAGTGTAGCTGCTGCGACCCCTGGTTCCTAATCACCACCATTGAAAAGAAAATCTGAGTCGGTACATTTCTCTACCATTTCATATCAAGCCACTCTGAATGACTTTGCATCGCAATGACTGAATTGTGCAGAAATTTCAAACAATGGGTCGAATTCCCCTTTAATCTGCGGCCAGAATCCCACAATAGTTTTAGTAGGTTAATTGGTTATTCAATTCAAATCAGCACAGAAGGAAACCAATCAGTCCAAGAACGAAGGGGTCAAGTAAAGTTTACATTATTGTATTGACTGTAATACAAGTAGACCCACTAGGCCTGTGTGTGTGTGTGTGTGTGTGTGAGAGAGAGAGAGAGAGACTCTCACCTGTGTTATGAAACTGTTATGTAGCTGTTTGACCAGCAGAGGGCAGCACCGCGCAGACTCACCATGACAACTACCCGGCGTTAATTTCAGTAACGGAGGGAGACGGTGACGGTGCAGCCAGTCAGGCTAAAATTAGAAAGTCGCGGTTAATCTGGGAGAAAAGCTGTTACTAAAGCCTTCAGTTTACTGCTGCTGTTCATACCTATGGATGCCCATTTCCACCACCTAAAAAATGAGCACGTAGTTTTTTCGTGATTAAATGAACTGTATTCCATAATTGTGAGATAAAGTATCTTAAAATAACGACTTTTTTTCTCAAACTAATGAATGAGTATCAGAGGCATGTTAATTAACTCAATAATGAAAATAGACACTGAATATATTTATTGTAAGTGTGAAAATGGGCGTCCATACCAAACAACAGGTTCCGACTTTTTAGTTTTTATCTTTTCAGTTTGGTGGAATTTTTTTTTTAGCGTTTTTCTGTTTTCATGTCTTGCCTCTGCTGAGAGCCGTAGATGCAATGCATCATGGGCATCGTAGTTTTTGCCATGCCCATGCAGCTAATTGCCTTAAAATGTCTACAGCTTTTTGAAAAGTTTCGAAGCGAGCTCGTGTTGTAAGCGGAATTGATAGTGAAAGATTAAACGAATCGTTCTGGGTTCAAACGGCAGTACCGAGCCGGAATGACTCGGACGAAATGAACCTGTTGGCTGACTTCGTTTTGAAGTGTAACTTCACTGTAAGGCTCGTCCGTGTCAGTGAAAGACTACACGCTGATGTTCGGCGGCTCGTTAACGGACCGACCTGTTGACTTACATCGCTTGGAGTATTTCTCTTTTTGTGTCAGAGTACTTTTTATGTACTTTGTTATCGCCGGTGCCACCACAATAGTGGCTCCACTTTTTCTAACAGTCCATAAAAGTCTCCTTTTTTGGTAAAAACTAAACGCATGTGTTCATTAGTGAACGCGCGCTGATGTCCGCGGCCTGCGCACTAGGTCACGCCCATCACCCTGCCGAGCGGATACAAGATGGAAGTTTGAGGTAAGAAGGTAAATGTGATAGCAGGGTTGTAATTTGATTTCCATACGTAAATCTGATTTATGGCAGTTAGTAGATTTCAAATCTATGAAATATTAGCATATGTGGATTTCACTTATAACCAACTTACATTAGTCACATATGTGTCATATAGACCAAATTATTTGAGATTGGCCGTTTTCAGATATGGGATTTCAGCCATATATCAACATATACAAACATATTAGTGTAACAGATACTTGACAATATATGATATTATTGTAGAACATAATTCATATATACATGGCATATATTACCTAGATGTGCTAGTTTCATGTTATAGAATATTAAGTTTATGCATCTTCGTTGTTTGTTCCACATACTTTCTAATGAAGTGAAAGTTAGTGTAATAGCTACATAATTACACTGTAAAACATGCACATTGTAAGATATGCATTTAAATCATTAAGACATTGAATAATTTAAAATATTGTTTTTTTGAATATTATAATCGATTGTAATGGCATGTATACATCAGTCATATAAGTGTAATCTATATATTATGCATATATGTCCAGTATTTGATACATGTACACAACATATATGCACTTTCACAAACATACACAGTGTTTTGTAAATGCTTTGGTACAGACTAACAGATTCATAATCAGTGTTTCCTGCTTTGAACTGATGAAAAATAATGGTAAACATAAAAATTGCACTTGACATGCTGTTCATAAATACTCTTTAGTGGGCATGTTTTCTGTTACTGTTACAACCTGCCACCCACCCCTGCAGTGGAGTAGATTATATCAGTGTAACTCATTGTGTTTGACACCACATTGCTAACTCTGTGAGTAAGTAGTAGATGTCTACACAGCTGTTATTTGTAAGATACCAATATGAATATACTCCATTCTAGAG